>NC_088201.1:126626664-126949266 GCF_037126465.1 Ornithodoros turicata
TATACATATTACAAAATTAGCTTAGGACATCTTTAATATTATTTTTATATCAAATGATATTAAGCCCCGAAGTTGACGAAATTCGCCACTTGGCCATTTCGAGTGCCGTTTTGGAAGCGATTTTGTCAAACCCGACCTCTCAGGGTGCAACAGGGGAACAAGATACGGGGTTCAAACCCCGTGATCTTACTTTCACATATACATATTACGAAATTAGCTTAGGATATCTTTAATATTATTTTTATATCAAATGATATTAAGCCCCGAAGTTGACGAAATTCGCCACTTGGCCATTTCGAGTGCCGTTTTGGAAGCGATTTTGTCAAACCCGACCTCTCAGGGTGCAACAGGGGAACAAGATAAAGGGTTCTAACCCCATAATCTTACTTTCACATATACATATTACAAAATTAGCTTAGGACATCTTTAATATTATTTTTATATCAAATGATATTAAGCCCCGAAGTTGACGAAATTCGCCACTTGGCCATTTCGAGTGCCGTTTTGGAAGCGATTTTGTCAAACCCGACCTCTCAGGGTGCAACAGGGGAACAAGATACGGGGTTCAAACCCCGTGATCTTACTTTCACATATACATATTACGAAATTAGCTTAGGACATCTTTAATATTATTTTTATATCAAATGATATTAAGCCCCGAAGTTGACGAAATTCGCCACTTGGCCATTTCGAGTGCCGTTTTGGAAGCGATTTTGTCAAACCCGACCTCTCAGGGTGCAACAGGGGAACAAGGTACGGGGTTCAAACCCCGTGATCTTTCTTTGACATATACATATTACAAAATTAGCTTAGGACGCTTTTTGCTTAGGGAGTGTCGTTTCGGAAGCAGTTTCTTCAAACGCGACCACTTCATGTACGGCCTGGCACCAGGATTAAAGGGGCTTCGCACGTTTTAAAGGGCTCGATCTGCTGGCGAACGTTGCGGTATCCTCTGTTACAATCCCAGTACAAGCCGTTCATAGTATCTTTTTGGCACAACGATACAAGTCATTTGAGTCATTGTAAAGGGCCCTGCTGCCGCCTTTTCCAAATTTTGCGGTGGTTTCCGATGCAATCACAGGAGAGGGGCATAACATGAGCCGTCGCGTCTTTATAGGTGTGTAAAATGTCTGTCACCATGATTAAAGGGGTTTTTGTCCGTTTTAAAGGGCTCTGCTGTAGCCTTTTATGGAGTTTGCGGCCGCATCCGTTATAATTCCAGTAGAACGGCAATAGCATGCATAACCCGTTGCGTATACTTATATGACTTTGGAACTATGATACAAGGGGTATCGACCGTTTTAAAGGGCTCTGCTGCCGCATTTTCCGTATTTTGTGGTAGTCTCTGTTATAATCCCAGTAGAACGGCATTGCACAAGCCATTGATGACATGTCATCGGCAGCATGATACAAGGGGTCTCTCCCATTCTGAAGGGCTATGCTGCATCCTTTTCCCGATATTTGCGGTCGCCTGTGTTATGACCTCGGTAGAATGACATAGTATAAGTTGTTGATAATATGACTGTGACAGCATGACACAAGGGGTTTTGCTCGTTTAAGAGGGCTCTGCTGCCACGTTTGCCGAATTTGGCGATCGCCTGTGTTATAACTCCAGCAGAATAGGATTGCACAAGACACTGGTAACTTTCTTTTCGCTCCATGGTACAGGGAGTTTCGCCCGTTTTATAAGGCCTTGCTGCCGCCGTATCCAAATTATGCAGTCTCCTCTTGCGCAATTCCGGTAGAAAGGCACAGGGTAAGCCGTCATTAATATGCCTTTGGTACCATGATACAAGGGGTTTCGTATGTTTTAAAGGACTCTGTTGCTGCCTTTTCCGCATTTGGTGGTCGCTTCTGTTGCGATCCCTGTAGAAGAGCATCATAAGCCGTTGATAATATCTGTTTGGAACCATGATTAAAGAGGTTTTGCCCGTTCTAAAAGGCTCTGCTGCGGTCTTTTACGGATTTTGCGGTCGCCTCCGTTACAATCCCAGTGGGAAGGGCAATAGCATAAGCCGTCTCGAATATGCCTTTGACAGCATGATACAAAGGGTTTTGCCCGTTTTAGAGGGCTCTGCCGGCGCCTCTTCCAAATTTTGCGGTCACCACTGTCAAAATCCCAGTACAAGGGCCTAGTATAAGTCGTTGATAATGGCTTCGCTATGCAGAATACACCAGTGACTCTTTGTTGTGTATTCCTTGGATGCCTCTGCCATCATCGGGGTTGCAGAAAGGTTACTTTTCTCAAAGAAGTTGGCAAGTGATGCAATGTTTCAGAAGGATACTGTGGTGGTGATGGTGACAGGGCTTGCCGTTGTCGGCCTCACGTATATGGGCAGCGTCACGACTGACGCCCTGGGGAAATGTGCGTCCTGGGCAGACTTCTAGGGTCACTGTGGGTCATTTCTTGCAGGTCGAGGTGTAAGCAAACCATGGACTTGTTTATTCGTGCTGCACTTCGAGAAAAATTGGTTGATTACCATGAACAGTGAAATTCAAATGGCTTCGTAACGGATATGCTCTCAAGCGGTGAACCACCCCAGGCCATAGTCATGAACTATTTGTTGTTGTTGTAACGGATATGTATTTTCATGTATGATGTCTTTTCCTCAGACTTTAGCACCAGTGCTCGTAGGTGTCTGTTGCCGTGTAAATGTTCGGACTGCCGGCGACTTGCTGTGCAAGTTCACTTTTGTGCCCCGTATCTTGGCAAGTTTTTTTCCTTGCCGTCGCGGCTCTCTCACGCTGAATTCAAACGGAAGGTATCAGCCTTTGGTCCGTTGCGCAACTCGTATCAGCAGCGAAGAAGAACGACAATTTCTTCTTTGTCATTGTTGTTGCGGCTGGCACTATTATCAATGCGCATAGAAGCCAAGATGCGGTACCCGGCGTGATAAGATGTCTGCGTGATTTCGAGTGGAGAGAACCATAGGGTGGTATATCTATATGGATACATATCTATGCGTATATGCATTGGTGGCCAAGGTGTATCGGGAAATCTCATGAATTACAGGGGAGTGGTTGGAAAAATTCAGGGGAAGTGTACACCTCCCTGGGGGGTGGGGGTAATCACCCTGGAAAGGACCGCAATTATAGCAAAGTACCTTAGCGTGAACAGCTGAGCGGTATAGTTATTAGGCATTCGCATATACAATTCGTCAATGAGAAACTTCACTTGACACACCAGCAGAGACAAATGAGCTTCTTTTCCAAATTAGACATTGAAAATTTGAAAGGCGTTGCAAGTTCTTCGTACATAGTTCTTCACGAACGATTATCCCAACGTTCAGGAGCACTGAAAGTGTCGGTTTACACATTGTATTGCTGATTTTGCTTGCATTTTCAAAGTGAAAAAGAAAAAGGAAATCATGGAAAGAGAAATAATTAAAAATATTCACACAATGACCCTCGAACATAACTACTCCATGTATTTTTTGCTTTTTTTTTTCACTGCGCCTCTCTGTGCTCAGTATACGGTTTTTGGTGCATGATATCCGGAGAGGCTGCTGCTATGCTGGAAGCCCATAAACTTAGTGTAATAATTAAGATGACGTCATTCTCTGCACTTGTCTCCACTATAACTTCTCAATTATCATATTACTTACAGTGTAGTTTATCAAAATGCACGTTCAGACCAGATCGCTAATCGCTATAACTACTAGCTGACATTCATGAGTCACAAGAACTGCTCGAATGTGAATGTCCTTCCTAACGTCGACAGGAGCAGCACTACATCGAGCAAGGGTAAAAACAATGCCTGAAAACCTGGTCTCATTCCGAATTCTTCATTATTGGTGTGCGCGTGTGGTGTGTGTGTGTGTGGGGGGGGGGGCAGCTTTATTCTATTTAGTGGTCAAGAGCCCTCGGGACACAGAATAGCTGACTGCAAGCCATGCACATGCGGCCCGCGTGTGTGAGAGCCCTGATTGCCCTGATCTAAGCATTACTTCATCTTAAGCGAGAAATAAATAATGTACTCGAGGGCGCGTAGCACTTGTTTAGCGTTATCTCCAAATCTGGTATTTAGTTCTGCTCCAAAATATCTGGTCCAAAGAAGTCGCGTTTGATCAAATTATTGCCACTCACATCGCCACAGCACTCGCAGACGCCAAACTGTCCGTATCTTCCATTTCATTTAGTAATAAATCTGGATATAAACGTGATATCGAAGATGTCATCACTTAATTACGTAGTGTGTGTATCCATGCTCAATAGCTATGAGTCCGCGGCCCATACCTGGTTCCCATGCCAGAGCCGGCGAAGTAGCGTTTGGTCAAATCATTCATTTTCAAGCGACCAAAGAACAAACAGGAGACAAGATCAGACACAAGTCGCTCTGTTGTTGTTTCGTGTTTGTTCTTTGGTCGCTTGTGGATTTACACCAACCAGCCCAATCTATATACTTCAGACATTTTGCCAAATCGTCGCCCAAGTGGCACTCACTGGCACCAATTTGTCAGTTTCCTCTATTTTAGCTCGTAATAACTCTTGATACCAATTTGATACTGACGGTATCATAAAATTACGTAGTCTGTGTATCGTCTGCGGACCGTAGCTGCTGTCCTTGCTGCACTCTTAGAACTCGCATTTAGTGAATTTGTTGTCCAGAAGGCTATCACAGGCGCCAACCTGCCAATTTCATCCGGCAATTTCCCGATATCTGGAAAGTCTCATGCTCGTTCCCAGAGTTATACATCACGTCTTATTCTTTATCTTACGCGAATGCTCCCGGGCGTGTTATCGGTGTTGTTATCAGGTCTGGGCGCGAAACGGGAATTGTTCGCCTCAGATATGTCCTCCTCTCCCTGCCCAGATCTGTTCCTCCTCACGTACTCACGCACCACCCTGTAAACTTAGCTTCCTTGCGTAGTCCTCTGCTATCAGGTCAAGCCGGGTTTCAGAGGGGGTGTCCCTGAATGCTGCTCTTGAGTAGTGCACGAATGTTAATTCGTGCACTACTACAAAATTTCTCACTTCACAACAGAACCTTATGATGATCTTAACAGCTCACCTCTTCGCCAGGACTCCCTGGGCAGCAACATCCTATTAGCCATGTTGTTTTTCTTTTTCGGAATCCTTCGTGCAGCCACATACCATGCCTGGAATGGAAAACCAGCTATAAATAACAATGTATTTGAATGACTTCCTCTTGAAGTATTTATTCTAATCAGATGTTTGTAAGTCAAACGTCGCCATGCCAGTACTGGACAGCTGTTCCGAAACAGCTGTCCAGTACTGGCATGGCGACGTTTGACTTACAAACATATGCTATACGTGCAGCCAAAGAGCTCCTGCTAATTTTCCTTCCCCTTATTCTAATCAGATATGCTTTGTGCCTACTATGGTGCGCGAAGGCACATAAGTACAACATTTGCAGACGTTCGACGTAAGCAGTTCTTGGAGATCAATTCAAGTACGCCGACTTGCGCTTTTATTTTTGAAGAAATACGACGACAAATTTTAACAAATGAAATATGGCTCACAATGATACGAGTAAATGCTGCTGTACGGTGATGCATTATCGGTATCTTATCGTCTTCGAATAAATTTGTTGTTCCTAAACGCGCAACCAACTAGAAACAACGCAAACCTACGAACAGATACCGAGCTACATCTATTACAGGCACTTCGGCTGTTTTGATTCATTTAAATTACTCGTATGAGAAT
Source organism: Ornithodoros turicata (assembly GCF_037126465.1). Lineage (NCBI taxonomy): Eukaryota > Metazoa > Arthropoda > Arachnida > Ixodida > Argasidae > Ornithodoros > Ornithodoros turicata. The sequence continues at coordinate 126,632,332 of NC_088201.1, forward strand.
CCAACTATGTGTGGACAGCACACTACTAATCCAGACAACCTACGAAAGCATTACTCACCAGAATTCCTGCTGGACTTGGTCAACACTGCGCGATATACGTTGGGGCTGTGGCGATTCATTCAACTCGATTTTTACCGGAACAACAGGCGCTGCTCGAAAGACAACGACGGAAAATAGAGAGCCGCTATAAAGTCCGCTAATTTGCACATTACAGCACTACAAAGCGATATATGAACACATCGTAAACAGCAACCACTCGCTCACACACACAAGAAACGAGGTACCCAACGTTGCTAGACACCATCCGAACACCGAAGTGAGAGTAGCAAAACAACAAGATATCAAAACACGAAAGGAAGAGTATTGATCCCCCCTCCTTCTATAGCATGCAAAACGTGATTTGCGCTGAGATGAACATATATGTTCATGACGCGAGTAATTTTCACTTTTCACTGATCCAAAGGAGGTCACGTGGGATTGCTCGACGCTTGCGAAATCAACAATGAAAATGGCGAAACGAAACTTGTGAATCGTGCATTTGCTCTTCATGGTAGCTGCCAAAAAATCGAATCAAACTTATGGGACACTGGATTACAGGTATGTTGGCATCTTTTTCATTCCTGCATATCATTACACTATACGTGAATACATGGTGTCATGTCATGGGTGTCATGTCTCACGATGCTGGGGAAGTAGTTGCATGGTTCTAGACTTTTAATTTTTGATCGCGTAATCGAAATATCGGCACCTCTCGCATTGTGGCTTGCATGTGACCAACCAAGTGCTGTTCCCTTACTAGCGCTTCCTACAAACGACAAAACGAAACATGTGGGAATGTATATTTTTGATTACTCATATGTAACAAGAAAATGTATCGTTTTCAGGTTGCTGCCACTACTCCATGTGCCCGCAATTGTCTTGCGTGTATGATTACACTAACGGCGTCGCCCACCACGGCGGAAGTGTTTTGCGTACACTCGTTTCAGCATGACGCCTGCAGGTAACATCTGATGTTTACCCTTCGGATATTCTGAATTTACATATTGTAGCTTAGAGGAATTCCGAATCCGCAGAGTGACACACACTTTTAACATTGTGACATCAGTGCAGTGGCATAAGCTCTAATGTAGTGCCCCACGAAAATGAACAAGGGGTAGTGGTTTATCCAGAATCCCAAGCACGAGAAGGGTGTTGGAAAAAATTGTTGGAATAGTTACGTCATTACAGCTTAACATATCATTACAGACGTATCTGAAGCTGAAATCGCAAGGGCACCCCCTGTAGGGGGTGCACAGGCAAAAAAGTTAGGGGGGGTCTGGATAAAGCACTGACGAGGGGGACTCCTCCACCCCATGTCAAGCCTCATAAAACACCTCCTGAAATAGTTTCCTGGCTATGCAGCTGCATTATTATGACGTAATTGTCATTGTTGTCCATAATTCTTGAGTATGTTTCGAATATATGAAAAAAAAAAAAGTCTGCTTGACAGCATATGTCTTATAGTCATCATCAAACAAGAGCATATGTCATTTTGTTCAGTGGCTTATGTACTTTTTTGTAAATTTCAGGTGGATGTAAATTGTAGAAGGCAGCTAGTAGGGGAGAAGATCATGGTCATAGGTCATGTGACTCCTGGAGCTCCCAGTGGGCTCCCTTGTGGAGTACTTTTCAGAACACACACACACACAGTTTGCTCACAGAACCAACGAGTAGGATGTTGCTTGAATACTGAGAGAAAATGGCGTAACACATACAAATATCGTGTGACACATATGACAATAAAAACATTTTTCACGAGGGATGCATGAAACACTGTCGCAATATTGTGTGCATGAACCATTGTGTGTGACACAAGCTGTGGGGGCACACCGCCTCGGACACATTTTGGGAAGCATAAAACACAGTATACAGAGCTACTATGGTGGATGCTTCTTTTTGGCCGTTATGAGACATCTTCGGCCGTAATGAGACTACCTTCGGCCGTATTGAGACTTTGGCCGTAACGAGACACTTGGGGATTAAAGGATTTTCGGCCGTAATGAGACTTTCGGCCGTAATGAGACTTCGGCCGTAATGAGACTCGGGCCGTAATGAGATGTTACCAACTTTAACACCTGTGTCTGACCGTCAGTGGAGAAATACTAGCATCCAGCGAACGATATCGCTAGCGAACTAATGCAGCGAACTCTATCCATTTTATGTTGCTCGTTGAATGGAATGTAGATTTAATTATTCATTAACACATGAAAAAAAGAAAAGAAAAGAACCCTGTGTCTCCCAATTTTAACAAATCCGCAAAGCGAACGATAACACTCGGTCGTGTGTGATGTGCTTCACCTGCTATCTAGATTTCAGTTCTTACTTGCACTTATATTTCAGGGGCTTTTAGTGCACAATTATCCGCACTTTACCCACAACACACCTTCCTTTCGTAGTACACATGTTGTAGATTATTGTTTTTCATCTTCGCTGGCTAGTCTATTTGCGAGCACAAAATGCTATGCATTCCAGTTATTTGATTTCTAATACAATAGCCACAAAACTTTTTCGTAATCTACACCATCCCATTCAGTGGTCATTCACTGGAGTGCTCACCCTGTGTCTCTTTGGCCTTTCCATTTTCAGCCTTCTTATTTTCGGCCTTCTGACAGTTCGGCGTTATGATTTTTCGGTCTTTTGGCTTTCGGCCTTCTGATAGTTCGGTGTTATGATTTTCGGCCTTTTGATAGGCTCAATACTTACACTCAATCAGCCTAAATAAATGCATTGCATTTAGCAATAGCTATTCAAAAAAAAAAAAAAAAAGAAAAGGAAAGAAGGTGAAGAAGGACGCTCCTAAAAGACCTTGAACGCCGTCTTTATGTATAAATGAACAAGGTAAAATGAAAGGAACTTGACGCGCGAGGAGGTCTCGGAGCACAAATTTCGTCTCATCATGCGCTGATTATTACCCGGAAACTTCAGTACTATATTTTTAGACACTCCTTGGTTTTCACAGGGTACTTCACATTACACCAGACCTTTCGTTCAGCGTAGACACTAGTTCAGCGGAGAATCCCCAGCGACCCGGAGCTTTTCCTTATCTTCCTCAGAAGGCCTCCGTTTGTGCGCCGTGCAAAGACAGACGGGTACAGGTTTTGGGTCATCCAACGTGCAACTAGCAAGGATTGTCGAAAGATGGAAAATCCAGGGAACCAGTATCGAAAAAATGGGCTTATCTCAAAATAAAGTGATCGACGTCCCTGCTGAAAAATAAACTACTGTAAATAAATGTTACTTGGCTATTGTGCGCGGAAACTGCCAAAGCCCACTTAGACTAACCTGAACATGAAAATACAAACACCGAACTTTTACTAACCTAATAATCAACTAACTAACGTGCTGTTCCCTCGCATCCGCCTCGCCTACAAAAATGTGGATTTCGTTCGCTAAGATGACTTGGACAGACATCGAAATTTGTTGAGTTTCTGTACTAAATAGTGATGTCGGACTTTTAACCACGGCATATCATCTTACGAAGCAATCGAGCATTGTCGTTGGTTTTCCTTGTTTCGTGGACGTGAATTTGGGTTCCGGAAAAGACAGTTGCTCATTGCGTGGGCGGAAATAACTGTGCAGCGGTCGCTTGATTGACTTTTGTTATTGGTTCTCGTGGAGCGTTGATGAAAAAAATAAAATAAAAATAATACGTAAATAATAATAATAAATAATAAAAAAAAATAATAAAGATAAAAATAAATCGATCAACAAAAGAAAGAAAGAGAAGAACAAAGAAAGCTACAGTTCTAAATGCCGTTATCCTAAGGAACATTTATCTGTGTGTAATCCGCTTGCTCACTGTTTCACGTTGAAACAGCTGAAACAACGTTGAAACTACGTTGCTAGGCCCTACACAACATAGTGAAGTGACAAAGGCACTTGCTCAATTCATGCGAGTCTGTGGCCTTCTGGGTGAACCGTGATGAATTTCGTGTTTATTTTCCTTTTGTGTTTGTCAGGTTTTTGTTTTCTTATTTTGATTTGTTTCTTCCTTTCTTTTTTTTATTTTTTCTTAGCCGGGAATAGCAAGCCGCCGTAGTGCAGGCTAACCTTTGCGAGAAGGGAGTCACTGAAAAGCTCAGCCAGCTGTAGGACTCGAACCCACATTTTCTGTGTCATCGGTCCAGGGCTTTGTGTGTTTGTCCCTTATTCAGAGGCTAACATTTCCGCCCCTTTTCTTTGTTAGCGGGCTGAGTGATTGTATCTCATTACTGCCGATGTCTCATTACGGCCGATGTCTCATTATGGCCGAAAGTCTCAATACGGCCAATAATCCTTTAATCCCCGTGTCTCATTATGACCGAAGTCTCAATACGGCCGAAGACAGTCTCATTGCGGCCGAAGATGTCTCATAACGGCAAAAAGTCAACGTGTGCATTGTAAGCTTCATTGATATGCAATGTTGCAGCCAGGTATGGATATACATTCAGCAGGGTATAAGCCATGCAGTGTGCCCTTAGGGCCCTTATCATATATATAGGGTGCCCCAGCTAACTGCAAACATATTTAAAATATATATATATATAACACTTTTTTCAAGATGAAATCAATTGCAATATAGCATATGCTGAAGGGCACTCCCTAGGAGGGCATTAGCAAAGTCCAAAGGCAATGTCTTAATTAACTTTTTAATTATAAAAGCTACAAAGTTGTCCTAATAAGAACAGTCTGTTCCTTTCGGCCACCTGATATCGTAGCCGTTTTCAGAACAAAAATCCGTTCGATAGATCGCCCGCAAAAAATTAGTGAAGGAACGCCATTTTTTTCTTTATTTTGTTTATTGCGCATCTTCGCAGAAGCGTATTTCCTTCATCCCCAACGTGGGAGGGGAAAGGAGTACAGTGCCGCCCCATGCGTCGAAGATGAGGTTTAACTTGCGGAAACAAAACAAATGTATCGGGTGACTCTATCGGAACTGGCCGTATCTTGGGTTGCATTTTCTGTTTCCTTTTAATCTTTTTCCGGTACGCGAGAGGCGATAGTGAGCTCTTTCTCCTTCTCACATTGGGAGTGAAGGAAAGACGTGTCTTGTAAGAAACGCAATGAACAAAATAAAGAAAAAATGGCGTTCCTTCACGAATTTATTGCGGGCGATCTATCGAACGGATTTTGTTCTGAAAACGGCTACGATGTCAGGTGACTGAAAGGAACATATGTTCTCATTGGGACAACTTTGTAGCTTTTACAATTAAAAAGTTAATTAATGAGAGTTAATTAAGAAATTACCTTTGGACTTTGCTAATGCCCTCCTAGGGAGTGCCCTTCAGCATATGTTATATTGCAATTGATTTCATCTTGGAAAAAGTGTTATATATTTTAAAAAAAATATGTTTGTAGTTAGCTGGGATACCTGTATAGAGAGAGAGAGAGAAAGAGAAAGAAACATGTTATCATACTACTGCACAATGCAGCATATTGTGTAATGTGCACACCCACAAGGTGGTGTTGATGTTGCTGTGAAGCAGTCTACTATGTGGAGTTAGCTACTTGTGGAGAGCTAGATGAACTTTGTTGTGACGTTGTTTGGAGTCATCCTACAGGCACTGGCCGAGAAGGAACACCTATCTCAGTCAACGTCAGTTTATTTCCATTCGCCTTACAATGGTACAGTTCTTGCTTCTAGAATGAGTAAACCTGCAATAAGCAAAGAGCAACCATGAATAGGCTAGGACATGAAAAAAGCATTTGACTTTACATGGCTAAATTTAATGTGCACAAGCTACATACGTGTTGATATGTCTTCGTTATTTCATACAAGGCTAAGACAGTGTAATACACTTTGGCTTTTGATGCATATGTTGTAATTCTGTATGCTTTGTTGTACGAGTTTCTCTTGTACGCTCTGTTTGTTCCACTCCTACGATAGCACCCCAGGGTGCTAGTAGTATTATTAAATAAATAAATAAATAAGGCTAACATAAATCTTCATCTAGACAAAAAATGACAAGCCTTAAAAATGTGACTTCCAGCAAACACAGAGCATGACCAGATGAATTTAGTTTCATTAGTTCATTCACTTAATGGAAACATGTGAATATGAAATAGTGATACATTACAATTCATGAAAGGATGCATGCATGACTTTCCTTTTCTCGTTTCTTTTTTACAAAAGCAGTGCACGAATGTTAATTCGAGAAATTGTGTAGTAGTGCACGAATGTTAATTCGTGCACTGCTACACAATTTCTCAACTCACAACAGAATCGTATGATAATCTGCAATCTTAACAGCTCACCTCTTCGGTCAGGACTCCCTGGGCAGCAACATCCTATTAGCCATGTTGTTGTTGTGTTTCTTTTTCCAAATCCTTCGAGTTGCCACATGACTGGAATGGAAAAATAGCTATAAATAACAATGTGTTCTTCCTGTTGAAATAATTATTCTAATCAGATATGTTTTTGTGCCTTGTATGGTGCGCGAAGGCACATAAGCACAACATTTGCAGATGTTCGCCGTAAGCAATTCAAGGAGATCAATTCAAGTACGCGGACTTGTGCTTTTATTTTTGAACAATTATGACGACAAATTTTGGCAAATGAAATATAGCTCACAATGATAAATGCTGCTGTACGGTGGTACACTATCCGTATCTTAACGTCTTAACTTCAAATAAATTTGTTGTTCCTAAACGCGGAACGAACTAGAAACGGCGCAAATCTACTAACACAAACCGAGCCGCATCTATTACAGGTACTTCGGCTATTTTGATTCAGTCAAATTACTTGTATGAGAATGCAACTATGTGTGGATAGCACACTGCTAAGCCAGACAGTCTACGAAAACATAACTCACCAGAATGCTTGGTTGACTTGGGCTTGGTGAACACTGCGCGATATACGTTGGGACTGTGACGATTCATTCAACTAAATTTCCGCCGGAACAACAGGCGCTGCTCGAACGACAGCGACGGAAAATAAAGAACAAAAGAACACGCTAAAGTCTGATAATTTGCAGATTATAGCTCCAAAAATAGCAAAACACATCGTAAACCGCACGCAACTGCTCGCTCGCACAAGAAACGAGTTACCACCACCCAACGTTGCCGGACACCATCCGAAGTGAGAGTAGCACCAAACACGAAATCAAAACATGAAATGAAGCGTATTGATCCCCTCTCTTTCTATAGCATGCAAAACGTGATTAGCGCTGAGATGAATGTATATGTCCATGACGGGTGTGATTTTCACTGATCAAAAGGAAGTCACGTGGGATTGCATGACGCTTGCGAAATGTGAATGGCGAAACGCAACTGGTGTGCTGCGCTCCATGGCAGCTACGAGAAAACCGAAGTAAACTTATGCGACGGTGGATTACAGGTATGTTGGCATTCAGTTTTCATTCCTACACATAATTTCACATTACACTGTGCATGGATACAAATGGGTATGTTGTCTGGCGATGCTGATGTATTTGCATGGAGAAGTGTGCATGGTTCTAGACTTTTTTTTATCGCGTAATCGGGATATCGGCACGTCTCGCGTTGTGGCTTACATGTGACCAACCAAGTGCTGTGCCCCTACTAGCACTTCCTACAAACAACAAAACCAAACATGTGGGAAGGTATAGCAGTCTGTTTTTGATTACTCATATGTTACAAAAAACGTATCGTTTTCAGGTTACTGCCATTGCTCCACGTTCCATGTGCCCGCAATTGTCTTGCGTGTATGATTAAACCAACGACGACGCCCACCACATCGGAAGTGTTTTGCGCACACACGTTTCAGCATGAAGCCTGCAGGTAACTTCTGAATACTAATTCTGAATTTACATATTGTAACTGAGTAATTCCGAATGCCCAGTATGACACATGCTTACAACATTGTGACATCAGTGCAGCGGCATAACCACTAATGTAGTGCCCCAAAAGAATGAACGTGGGGGACTCCTCCACCTCATGTAGCGGCCTTATAAAACACCTCCTGAAATGTTTTTCTGGCTATGCAACTGCATCATTATGACATAATTGTCATTGTTGTCTATAATTTCTTGAATACGTCTTGAACATATGAAAATTTGCAGATTATAGCCCCAAAAATGAAAATTCACGCTCATTAAGGTCTGGTTGACAATATATAGCTTACAGGCATCATCAAACAAGAGCATATGTTGTTTTGTATAGCACCTTATGTACTTTTTTTTTTTTAATTTCAGGTGGACGTAAATTGTAGAAGGCAGCTAGCGGGGGAAAAGATCATGGTCATAGGTCATGTGGCTCCTGGTACACGCCCCTGTGGAGTAGACTTTTCAGAACACACACATACAGTTTGCTCCCAGAACCAATGAGTAGGATGTTGCTCGAATACCGAGAGAAAATGGCATAACAGATACAAATATCGTATGACACAGTATGGGAATAAAAACATTTTTCACGAGGGATGCATGAAACACTGTCGAATTATTGCGTGCATGAACCATTGTGTGTGACACAAGCCGTGAAGGCACACCCGCCTCGGAGACACTTTGGGAAGCATACAACACAGCGATTGCTAATATGGTGGACGCTTCTTTTTTCTTTTTGGCCGTGATGAAACATCTTCGGCCGAAATGAGACTACCTTCGGCCGTATTGAGACTTCGGCCGTAATGAGGCACTTAGGGATTAAAGGATTTTCGGCCGTAATGAGATGTTACCGACTGGATTCGCGCAGAATCGAAAGACACAATCGACATGCATAAAAGGCATAATCGAAATTCTGTACTGTATTGTACATGGTAACACATTCCCAAGTTGGAAGATTAATTTATAATCCGGAAGTGTGGATCGTAAAAGAGCGTGGGATCGTCAGTGGGGGTGCGGTCGGTTGTTCATTGGACAATTCAACGCTAAGATGCAACAGACAGTAAAATGATATACAGTATTAAAATAATAATGAACAACAAGCTTAGGCGTATCAGGCACTGGAAAATGCTTATTATGATTTCTCACAAGTGATACATCACATTACTGCGCTTCATACAACAGAGATACTGAGGCTATATTCCGAACATCTTGCATAATGCACGCGTTTGATATTCGTGCCGATCGCTAGGTTTCGTGCGGCGTTTACTTCAGGGGCCTTTTCCCCGGTGACCTTTTCTTCCGAGAGTAACTGGGTGTGGTTTCTTACTTGTTCTTTATCGTGAGTAAGGAAATGAACTTTGACACACACACATAGAGAGAGAGAGAGAATGTGGTGGTGGAATATATGTGCTTCCAAAATTGCTTTCATCATTGTAATACACGCATGTAAACTAACAGCTTGCAGCGCTAGATCTGGCATGCTGATTACTATCTGCAGTTCTGCTATCTATGACTTTACGTGAAAAATATTGTGACTTTGTGCGTGTGCTTATAATTATGTGTAAATTGGTGAGTCTCTACGGCCTATTATAAATTTATAACCTGCGAACCCTTATTGCCGGAGTAGGAAATTGCGAGTTTGCGAAAAATTCCCTTGAGAGAGATGTCTGCCCAGGACGCACAATCTCCACGGGACAGCATGAAAACAGACATGTATCGTCGCGGAAGCTAGCAACGGCAGTGTAACAAGAACTCAAAATTTAACTTTCATTCCGCAGTCAGTTAGGGACATTCTGCCAGGGGACGTTTCGTCCGGGGACGATGGTTCCTCATTGCGTGGGCAGAAATAATGGTGCAGCGGTCGTTTGATCGATTTTTCTTATTGGTTCACCTGGAGCGTTGATGAAAAAATAAAGTAAAATAAAAATTAAAAATCAATAAAGATCTAAGAAAGAAAAGAACAAAGAAAGCTGCAGTTGTAAATGCCGTTATCCTAAGGAACATTAATCTCTGTGTAATCCGCTTGCTCGTAAACGTCTTGTCTTTCATCCCTAATACCCAACCCTTTCTTCAAGTAATCATTGATGTCAAATAATAAACATTGACAAATAAATCCGTCAAATGAATAAATTACATCTTTGGATGGCGCTCCAGTATGGTATTTTCTTATTCTAGGTCCGACACAGACCTTGCAGTTGTTCTCTCATACTTTCGATGTCCATGAACCGTATCTTCAGCAGAAGGGGAGTTATACGGGCCATGAAACAGTGAATAAATGAGTGTACAGCATTCATAGAACATAAACATCGACACACAAAAGATGCAGGAGACGACTGCAAAACTCGTGTCTGGCCAACTGTAGAAAAATACTAGCATATAGAGAACGATTCACTAGCGAACTAGTGTAGCGAGTTATATCGACTTTATGTTACCTATTTAATGGAATTTCAAATCAGGAGAGAGAATGGTAACACTTGGTCGGCTGTTATGTGCTCCATCGGCTATGTGCAACTGCGCCCCTGTATTTTTGGCAGCACAGGTGCTTGCGGGACCATTTTTTCCGTCCACACAACCAGGGACCTTTTTTTTTTGTTGTTGTTGGATCGTGGATTTCGCAACCGGGAGTATCGAGATCCTCCCGAAATCTTCGGAAGTTTGGAACTGACTGAGGCGTGCACTCTTAGCGAAAAGAAAAGGAAACGTCGAATTATTATTATGGGAGGCGAAAGTAGAATTTTTAGCATTTTTTCAGCATTACGAACGTTACAGCACAGTCCTGTTGAAAGTTACTGTAAAGAATGACTGTAAAGCCCGGCTTGCACTAACCGGAAATACGGGAGATTCTCGTTAGCCTTATGAGACAGCTCGAAGAGCTCTGACACGACAATGCTGTCCCAGACGATAATACCTTTACGAGCAGCTAAGTAAGATTTTGTTCTGGTCTCCAAGGCCATACCCTAAGTCAGCGGTCCATGAAAGTAAAGAGAGAGGAACCAGCAGTACGGTGCGCACGCGCAAGCTTAATCGGCGGAAAGATACGGTCCAGATGGCAACACAGAATGACGTTGAAAGATGGAAGTCACTGAAAAGGTTAGCCAGCAGTAGGATTCGAACCCACATCTCTTGGATTGCCGGTCCAGGGCTCTACCAACTGAGCTAAGCTAACACACCTCCCCAGCGACTTCCAAGGGTGCGTCAACTGAAGGAACAAACCAATCACTCTCTCACTCGTCCCCCTTTCACTCTTACATTTTTCTCACTGATACACGACGAATGACGTGTTTCAGACGTGTTTCGCTGGGCTTCGGTCGTGTTTACGCGTACTAACATTTCATGCTTTTTTTAGAAAAACTAAAAGTGGTAGACATATAAATTTGGTGTCTATCGATTCCTGAAATATTTCAAGAGAAACTAAATGGAAAGTTTTTTTTTCGAAATGGCTATAGAAGTTTAATAAAAACCTGTTCAAAGAGGTAGTAGGAAAACTGTGTATTTTTTTCACATTCGTGACGTCGCCGTAAAATACATACGACATGTATGACAAGTCTAATAACATTATTCTCTTCATCTCGTCTTCCTCTTTATGGTAAAACCACCCGCGTCTATATCTGTGCGGTGGTTACCGAGAAAAAGCATAAAAACTGTGCCATAGGAAATAGATTGGGACGGAGAGCTGGTACGCCCTCTTAAAGGGGCCGTAAACAGGTACAAAAGGTGCACATTTCTTTTTGTTATATTATTGGAACTTAGGCAGTGAAAACTCCTTGCAATTACTAACGCTCAAAAACAAAAGGAGCTTGCATACGGATGAAATATTCACTGCACTCTTTCGCATTTTAGCTCCGCCCCGCGCTCTAACTTTACGTCATTTTGACGTAGCGCTTTCCTCACCAATTACAACCGAGTGTTCCACGTATGATTTTATTTCAAATGCAGAATTGGACTAGATGAACGTGAACCCTCTTCTATTCAAAATCTAAACAGTTACAGCCTCAAACTGAAAGATAAATGCGTTTAATTTAGGTATCATACGCGCACTACGTTTTCTGGGCAGTAGCACGCAGCACACCACGAGCGCGAATGAATATCCGGGACTACAGTTCCGGAATCTTAGGTAGGTGCGCGATGAAACATCTTCGTCATCTTCGAATGGTTCCGACAACTGGGCTGCCGTACTTTGGTTTGAGCCACGCGGCATCGCGTCACCAGCTCGCGTGGTACAGTGGATAGCGTGCTGGCCATGTCACGTCGTGACTGGGTGGAACCCGGGTTCGAATCGCGTCATGTGATAGCCGCCCAACTGTTGACGTTTGCGCCAGCCGGAGATGTTCAAGATGTCAAGACGTTGAATTTTGGAACCACGGAGCGCAAAACGTCGTTTCACACAAACAAACTGAGCGCTCCGCCTCACAGCTGATAACGAAGTATATTTATTGGCTGGTAATTTGAAACGTCATGTGCGCAGCTCGGCCTCCCAATTGGACGGCAAAACGCTACGTAGCCATGTGACGTATGCGTGGTGGAGAGAGGCTCGCTGGTCACTCATCTTTGATAGCAGTTATATGGGTCAATGAGCTGGCACGAGCCGAACGAAATGTATATTTGGGTATTATGATCTGCGTTCTTTAATGGGGTATAATTATTTCAGAAATGTTTGGTGGCCTGTTTACGGCCCCTTTCATGAACAAGGGAGGACCCTCGGTATCCGAGTCGTGAAACCCCGGTTCTCGAAATTGATGTTCTTGTATTGCCAACTTTAGGATGGGATGGATTCATGTTCTGGAAACAAGGAAAACCAGGGAAAATGCTACTTCCTAAGATGATATGCCGTGATTAAGAACATAACGTCACTATTTAGCCACTCCAATTGGCGGGTTTTCGATATGTGTCCAAGTCATGTTAGCGAACGAAAGCCACATTTTAGCAGCAGCGCGGCATGTTGGTTATTTTATTAGTAGGTTAGTTAGTTGGGTGTTTGCAATGTTATGTCTGGGTTAGTCACAATTCACCGTTGGCAGTTTCTCGCGCGCGACTGTGCATAGTATAGTCAGATAACATTTACGCTAGTCACGTGTTGTTTTAGTGCATGCTATGTCGGCGGGCGCAAACTTCCGGCGTTGTCGGCCGCTTCTGGTGACGAAACAAAAGGCGCCGGGCACGGTTGAACTCGAACTTGCGTGTTTGTGTCGTCCACGTTTGTAGCCTGCATCGGCTAATTCCTCGTTTAGGCTCGATGATTGGTAAGTTGACCATAAATTCTGGTGGTTTTATGACACTGCTTGGCTATGTTGGTGTGTAACACAGCCAATGGATGTTCAACGCCTGAAGCCGTGACGTGCCGGTGCCGGCATATTGCGATAGATTTCACTGGATTGTATTTGAAAACGTATCGGCAAGAGCACTCCCCCGGCTGAGTGAGACATTAACTGTATTGCTAGCAAAGTTGCTAGTCGAAGTGACCGGCAAATTAGTGATCATAGCGATGCAGCGATCATTTTGAGTGTGAACTGAAGCAGCGCTTAGTGCTGCACTGTGTTTATACCTATTGCCACTAACACCAGAACAACAAACAGTCACCACGATAACGAACACCATACAAAACACAGACATGGAAAGAACAGAGTTCAACTGGCACCGGAAGTTCATTTCCATAATCCGACTACTCCGGAAGGTCGCGGGAGGGAAATGCGAGGTCGAGCGGGGATAGGTTGACCGATTTTTGGTTAACTTTGGCTTTGCTCGGGGAGTTCAATGAGGATGGCCTCCACAATCTCACAGCCTAACCTTGAGCGGTGTCTGTAGATGGATGTTAGTGTACTGTATATGATAAATAAATAAAAAGCAAAAAGAAACTTATTCCACCGCTGCGGCGGGGTTCCGAGTGGAAAATAGCAGACGACGTTCCTCTAAATCAATCAGCGGCTCCACTTTCCCCACGTCAAAATGACGGGAGCGGCTCGACGGCGCGGTCTGGACATTGCCACCGTTGCGCACGGTCTGATTTTCAAAATTTCATTCTGCGATATTTGTGCACCTGTTGATAGAATTACTTCACTCCAGCAATGGGTAGAGTGTGGCCCCCGGCGATGAAACTCCCCAGCCATCATCTCGTAATAAAGTTGTTGTTATTTTTACTTCACTCCTTCCGAGCTCCTTTAAAGCCTGGTCACCACATAATCCGCTCGAACCACTGATCAAGCACTAAAGTAATCTGAGCCTGTGCTATAGACCTCAGTATTTCACCTCAGCCGCCTGCTGGAAACAGAAATTGGTCGCCAAAAAAGTGACGGTGACGTTGACATCTCCGCCCTCACTTACCGTCACAGAAAAACGTAATGCCTCACGATCTTTCTTTTGTTTTGTTTTTCTTTTTTGGTTGCAAAGAACTTTGCGCGTCACCGCTACATGTCAGCGCTTATCGTACCGGGGAAGGGCAAGAGCTGTGCCTGACTAGATGGGACGACCGATACGGCAAGCGACTGCGAAGGAATTATAAGAACGAAAGGAAGGAAAAAGAAAACAAACAAAACAAAGATCGTGAAACATCGTGATCGTGAAACGATAAGACCGCTCCACTGATCTCGATTGTAAAAGGCTGGACCGCGGATGGGGAGCGCGAGCGTGAGGAAACCGGCCGCCATCTTACTGTACCCACAACAGTCACCGCAGCGATCATGGCAACTTCTTGCAATTACGGTCGTACCAACCGTACTGGCAAGGATACAGGGCCTAAATTTCTACAGGTGAGTAATTCTTTATCAAGGAATAAATAGGCGTCCATTCTGTATATTTAGTTGACCATTATGAAGTGTTTTTTTTGTTCAAAACGAGCACTGGATGCAGGTTGTTTGATCGCTCTTCCGAGGTTCAATCGAGCACACTTGCATGTTACCTGGTGGCAAATACAGTTTGAGTGCATAATGTGCTTGAAAGAACATGTTATAGTACACTGGTAGTGTTGTCATCAATATATGTGCGAGCACTCGAGCGCTTTTTTGCATGCATTGCTAGCATGGTACACGGTGTTCTCTACGGAAGCGAGTGCACATTCATTTCTTTGAATTACCTTCGCGCACAAGTTCGGTATTACGTCGTAACTAGACCAAGATTGTCACCTTTTTTCATGTATTGGTATTGTTTTGTGCCTTGGTTTGATTTGTGACACAGAATGCTACGTGACGGTGGTGTGGCGCGACTTGGATAACGCCTTGTGTCTCACCTGTACCGTCAGCTTGTTACGATAATAATAATTTGTAGCGTGCCGTGCTATTTGTAGCAGTTTTTAAGGCAAAAGTGGTGTCTCGTCAATACAGGTTTCGTCATGTGGACTACCCAGTGAATAATCTGTGCAGTGTGATACGACTGGGTGTACAGATAAGTATCAAGTTCCTCATCCACTGGTTTCTACTTTACGGGAATGAACCACCTCAGTGCATGCACTGTGGTTAGCCTCTCTCAAATTTGCACATTTTCATACATGTTGACATCAGAAACACACCTTAGGCTCCTTCACCCAGCAATATAATAATTATAATTATTTTAGAAGAGTTCCCCATATTCTTTTTAGAATAGGTTTTAATATTTTCAATTTTTAGAAGATACAGGGATTGTAAGCCATGTTTTAAACTGATGTTTTAACATTTGTCCAATGCATTTATTAAACAACATTCATTTTTAACTGGTTGCACCCAAACCAATGTTCTGATGTATTATATTGCCTTTGTTGTCGATGCACCATAAAAATTGGAATAATCATCAATACAGGTTACTTCACAGCTGCCTCGACATACTCAAGAAATGGGTGCCGAACCTGCGTAATGCCCACAAACTTTGACTACCACATCACCTCCAGAAAGTAAAAGCATATGTGTCACATGGGATTTTTAAAGGCATTCACAGTATATAATACCTTGTGTGAACTGTTGTAGCTCTAAGCAGCCTCTACAGTACACTCTCAGAAATTAAAACATGTCAGGGAACTGTGATAATCGTTTCAGTTAATAGGCATGCACATATATGCTATAAGAAGAAATTTATTTATTGAGGATGCATTTCTCTGGTACTGATGTTGTTTACATGTACCGTTGATCACATTAAATTTAAAATTCGGCATATATGAGAAAATATCAGGAGGGAAGTTGCTATTCTTTGCTCATTCCAACCTAAAATTGAGTGCTACAAATTTAGAGAGTGTACCTGTCCATTGTCATCCCTAAAATATATATTGTCATTGTAGGAAGGTCACAAAACAATAAATGTAGTCTTTTGCGACCTCCCTGCACGTTCATTGTATCCTGAAATGCATAAGTGCAAGAAATAAATGTCGAACTTGAAAAATGTATACTCTCTTTACTCATCATCAGTGATCTTCTTTACAAAAGCATATCGTGTTAGACTTTTTTGTTTACGCTTCACAGACAGGATATACGAGGTCCAAAATGACAAAAGCACAACTGTTTCAAGCTCCAAATCGTTCTGTTGCAATTTGCAGACCATACGTGTGTAGTGCAAGAGGGCCCCTGCACATCAAAGGGTAAGATGGGAGTCATTAATGAAAGTGGTTCCTATGAGAGACTTCGATGCTGAAGAAAATTGTGCAAACTGCGGAAAGTGCCATAGAAGATCTCCAGAAAGCGTGTCTGGTCTCACAACGGTGCCCCTTTTAGATGACGATGATACTGATTGGTGTTTCAGATGTGGAGCTGCATTTTTTGTAACGTGCTTCACATAACAAACATGACAAAGCCAGTGCTGGATGGACATTCAGTTTGGCACAACCGCGCCTGCAAATACGCAGAACAAATGAAGGAAAGCAACAAACAAACATAGAAGGGCTGTACTTCAAAAAGAGATAAGTCCTGTGTCTCAAGCAGGTGTCACCACTTCCTAAGTAAGTTAATTGATTAAGCTTACATCACAACCTGACTAACTGTTCTAACGAGCGCGAACGAATTGCGTGAAGTAATTATTTGAGCTCCTTGACGGTGTGCGAGGCATGGCACCCATGTCGTTCACTAAAAGACTCCTTCTGCGGCGATGCTTGATATAAATCATACTAAACGCATACACGGCTAAAACAACGGCTGAGAGTCTATACAGAACGATATCTTTCTGTCATGCGAGTATATGAGTATATCTTTTCCCGGACCGTTCGTGACGGAAAAATATTTGTCCAGAACGCAGCACAGGATATTATATACATGGTTGTTGTTAACCTCACATCGTTTCTGATGGAAATATTGGCTGGGAAACGTGCTGTAGTACAATTCCCAGCGCTGCACTGCAGTGACAGTCTAGTTTCGGAATGCAAAACATAACGTTATTAAGAATCGAAAAGCAGGGCACCTGCAAAACACTGTTAGGATACATCAGTATACTGGCACCTTACAAAATCGCGTGACGACAAACAATGATCAACGCCTGTAGCGCAATAAATACTCACAATCTCTGTTGCCTCCCATTGTTTCCAATGGGCACACACAGCGTTTTAGGGCCCACCAACATGGCGGCCCGAATGCGTACCTCTCTCCCACGAGCCCCTCTCCCATACGCGATCCAGCCTTTATACATAGAGATCAGTGGACCGCTCTCACTACATACGCAATCACATCACAATGACATTCCGCCAACATCGCGTATGACGTTTTTCTGTGACGTTAGTGTGAGGGCGGATATATCGACGTCACCGTCGCTCTTTTTGTGGTTAGTTTCTGGTTCCAGCGAACGGCCGAGGTGAAACACTTGTATCTATAGCACGCGCTGAGATTACTTTAGTGCTTTATCGTGGTTCCAGCGGATCATGTGGTGACCAGGCTTTAATATTGCAATTGCAATGTGCCCCCTAAAGTCAATAATGAATAAAGAAGTCAATAAAGAAAAAAATTGATTCCTACAGTAGCAGCCCCGTCGACTAATCGAATGCTAAAAGTAAAACTGCCCTATGGCAATTTCCCTTTTTATGAAAATTTATTGCAGATAAAAGGAAACACCCTGTATATCTGTAAACAAGGAAATAGTCATAACAGGTCATAAATCACGCAGGTTGTCCTATAATATCACATTGTAATGAAAATAGCAAATCAAAAGATAACCCGAAAATGTATTATTAAATTTCACAGCATAGGCATTAAAATTGGGAGCAGGCGACATGAGGATTAAACTCCACAGTATACTGAATAAATACGACGGGAAAACCTGTAGTTACAGCTGCAGTTACCACGTCAAAGGATCTTATTTACTTTACAGTTGCCTTCTAGAAAAAAAATCAATGTGAGCTTCGAAAACTTTGTTTTTGCATTTGCGCTGTCTTAACATAGGTATATGGTACTATAAATAGAGGCTTTCCCATCGGTCCTAACCGCAAGGTAGTAGTTCGTCTAAGGGAGTTAGTGTAAGATGACAAAAATCGTGGAACTCCTGGGTGGGAAAAACGGCAGCGTATACTTGAAGCCTCGACACAACGAAGCTATAGGGCACTGACGGGTGAAAAGTATTGCCATACCTGAGCAACTTCGTTACAGTTACTTTAAGTCTTTAACCAAAAGCGGTATCCAGTTACAGTTACTATTTTTTGTTACCAGACCCCTGTAGCTTAGTTACTACGCAAGAGTGCACGAGGAGATATAATCCCGCGCTGAGGTTATAAGGTGGAGTCACCAATACCTATCTCGCTGTTTTCGCAGTGTACGCACAAGTGTGTCCTGCAGAATCATGCATTGCACGAACGACTGCTGGGAATTTTGAAGGGACGACATTGGCAGGGCGCCATCCATCGGGCTGCGTACTCGGGCCTTTCACATTATGGCGTTCACGAAGCTGTACATGTCGAGTCAACACAGGAAATTCTATCATGTCCTCACATCGCTATCATCCAGCACAACTGGTTAAATACCGTGCCGTCGTAGTCGACCCTCCTAGTCACTCTTATATGACAAACTCGAAGAACTAGCGACTCTCCGAGTACAGTAGAATGCCTTTACATCGCAGTCGTAAACAGTCTATTAACTAGCAACCTATTCAGTTTTGGCGTAACCGGAGAAGGTATTAACTAGTGGTTGGTTTTTACAGCATTTTTCACTATTTTACTTTTTCAGGAAACACTGCATGATATTTCATCCGGACTCTTGTTTCGTGACATAAGTACGCTGAGAGGAATCCCGATGTAATCCTCACTTTTATGTGTTTTTTTAATGCGACATTCCAAATAATAGGAAATTCGCAGTAATAAGGAGGATACAGACATGACACAGGAATTTTAAAGGAAATTTCTTGCAGCACATTCCGGAAGCCTTCTTCGCTCACAGAGAATTTGGCAGAAGAAGGATTCCTACCCCCCCCCCCCCTCCGGCCTCTCTCTCTCTCTTATGGGCGATGTTCGAGCTGTGTGAGGGCAGTCCAAATTCATCAGTGAAGTGAAAATTTCCCCCAGCGGACTCCACAACGGAATAACCACATGTCAACTCGCCATGGCACATTCCAGGAGAACGGTACATCTCTTTCAACCCATCTCTGATACAGTGTGTAGCGACAGTTAAGGCACGCGCATGGAATAGTCCTGTGTGCAAGCACATTTGCTGTGGCAGTTGCATTATTCACGGATAGGTCCCCTTGTCGATACGCGGTGCGCACAGTGACGCGGATCAGGACGCTGCATCTGCATGGCTGAATCAGTTTAGTCCGGCCCCGTCTTTTTTTTTGAGAGCTCGGTGTTTGCACGTGAGATGGTGAGATGGTTTTCTTCGCACGCATCCGGTTTCTCAGAATGTGTTGTATGAGATGGGGTGGGGGGATTGCAAAGCAGCAGTGGGATATTTTCCCGGAATGGACTATAGCGGATCCTAGAGAAGGAGCGAGTCTTCTCACAGAATCGAGGCAATCAAGATGGCATCGAAAGGCAGCCCTGCCGCGTCCTCGTTGTGTGCTGGATAGAAGAAGAACCTGCGGTTACGGACCAAATTTCGGTGAGCTTATATGAATTTCGTGTCTTATCGACACCCGGTGTGGGCTCTACAATAAAAATAATCTCTCGTCCCAGTGTTACAGCGTTGAAGACGACGAATACGTTCTGGGCACCGAAGCGAGCCGTAACACGCGGGTAAGCAGTACCTGCCCGAAAAGGAGGACACAAGTTCCAGTGCAGGCCGCAGCTTTTACTTGGTGTGTGTGAGTGTGTGCCTATGTTGACATCAACCAACGAACTTTTCTGACACTATTAGTGAGAAAAGAACGAGGCACACTGCATAGCAGCTATAGCTAGGTGAGTGTGAAATTTTAGGGTTTAACGAGGTACGGTTTATTAATTAGCAGGTGTCGACTCATGATGGTCACACAGGCTAACTTTGCCTTAGTCGTATGCTTACAAACTGGCGCAATGATATGCCTTTTAAATTTGCACTCTTTCACGTTTTTCTCTATGTAATATATCTGTTATTTTCATGCTTGGACACGCAGAAGGTGTACAGAAAAAGGGAAACCAGGAGCTGAAGTGTCAGCTGGACACCTCGGAGAACACAATCAGTATGTGTTGCGGATGCAGCAGACAACTGTAGCAGCATCTAGTGCCTTTGAATTTTCCTCATAGGTGCAGCCAGGATTATAAACACATTGCAGAGCTCTCCTGCCCAAAGTCCAACGAAGGAGCAGGATGTTTCATTTCGGTGACAAGGTACATTACACCCATTAACATTCTGAGTCACCACCTGGTCTCTATATGTAGGTATGATAGAAGTTGTAATTTAGCTATGCAATATGCGTACGTTATACTTTGCTATTTTTCTGTTCAAGAACATTCTGATGAAACTGGTACACAGCACGTTGGCTGCCATACAGGAATTCATGACTACCTGTGCACATGGTTAGCTACACGAGAAACAATCGGTGTCGCTCCGGTCCAACCAGCTTGACGTCGGAGCGCGGCTTAGAGGGAAATGATGCGGCCTTATAGTCTAGGTGGCATTGGTAGTGCTCGTACTCTGGCGCCTGTAGGTCTGGTGTCTGTGAACCACACCAGACCGCTCTAACGGTCACATTAAAAGACTATGCGTCTGTCTAGTGTGCACACCAAGCATTCTAGAAGGCACCAGAATCATTCTGGTGTCGTAGTAGGCCACTCTGGTGTTGACATCAGGGAACTCGGCAGCGCTAGAATCAGCCTGGTGTCACGCCACACATTTTTGATGTTCACGTTACAAACACCAAAAGAGTAAAGTGTTAACGCCAGCAACACCGGAAAACACCAGAATAATTCCGATGATTGTTTCAATCGGGAGGTAACCGCAGGTTACCTGAGGTCACCTTGAATTTCGTTTAATTCACTTTAAATGCATTTACACCATTTAACTACTCTGAATTCCCTTTAATTGACGTTAATTACATTTATTTACCTCCAGTAACCTGCGGTTATCTTCGGCAATCTATAATTTCAGTTAATTTTTTTCTTCTTAATTACATATATCTCTTTCTTTCTTTTTAATAACAATAATTTCTTTCTCTTAAATACAAATATCTTACATTCATTAGATTTGAACTCAAC
This sequence comes from Ornithodoros turicata, assembly GCF_037126465.1. Taxonomy (NCBI): domain Eukaryota; kingdom Metazoa; phylum Arthropoda; class Arachnida; order Ixodida; family Argasidae; genus Ornithodoros; species Ornithodoros turicata. The sequence continues at coordinate 126,653,680 of NC_088201.1, forward strand.
TTTCTTGCTTTAATTTGCCTACCTCTTAATTTGCCTACCTCTAACATTGCCTACCTCTTAATTACCTTCAAGTACTTCAATTTCAAATCATTTACTTCATTTACATGTACCCTAGGTGGGGCTTCATCTCATACATCGACGCAAACACACGCATACATATATGCAGCTTTTTCCATTTTGACACCCATTAAAAGTTGTATGCATGTGTGGTGTGAGAGAGAGCTGGTAAAGCTTCACCCACGCAGAATTATAAGTGGAGACGTACAGGGGAGATAAGAGGGCAAATTTAAATGAAGGTAAATTATATGAAAATGAAATTGAAGTACTTGAAGGTAATTAAGAGTAAGAGGTAAGAGTAATTCAATGTAATTAAAGCAAGAAAGTTGGGTTTAAAGGTAATAAATTCAAGATACAGGAGTAGTAATTGGCCCTGTCGTATGGTAGGGGTGTCCACTCAGCAACAACCACCCCTGGGCTCGGGGCCGTTGACCCCTGAGTCCTTCACGTATTTTTTCCCGCGCCCTGCGGGCGGCGCTTACCGGTCGGCGACGCGTGACCGGTCGGCTGCGTGCGCGGTTACCCTCGTACATTTTTCAGCCTGGGCCGACTTCTTTCGCCATTTTTCCATCTGGGCGGACTTCATTCGTATTTTTACCCGATACAACTGCGCGGTGGGCGGTTTACATGCAAGTATAGACATGCAAAGGATAGTCACACACAAAAGTACAAATGAAAATATATTTATTAAAGTTATTAGTGTCGGAAATTATGGGCCGACTTCGTTTGCAATGTTTTCAGGCGGTGCGTGAGTGGTTTACATACAAGTAGGGACATGCACACTGGCATTCCAGCCAGGCGATGATACTGTAACACCTGGGCCGACTTCTTTGGCAATTTTTCTGCCTGGGCTGACTTCTTTCATAATTTTTTCAGGCGATGCGGTAGGCGGTTTACATGTAAGTATTGACATGCACACTGACAACACCTGGACCGAATTCATTCGTAATTTTTCCGCTACAACAGTTACGCGGTGGTCGGTTTGCATACAAGTAGGAACATGCGCACAGGCAACCCAACCAAGCGTTGGCGCCGTCACACCTGGGCCGACTTCACTCGCAATTTTCACCCTGGGCCAACTTCATTCGTAATTTTTTCCGCTAAAACAGCTGCGCAGTGGACCTGTTACATGAAGTATAGTTATACAAAGGACAGCCGTACACAAAAGTACAAGATTAAATATATTAAAGCCAATAGTGGCATTAATTATGCTGTGACTCTCTGTGAAGAAGAAAATCCCAACCAAAAACATGAAACGGAAGAAACACAATACACATAATAAAGAATATGGGAAGCTAAGTTGAATATTCCAACACGACACAATTAATCAATTTCTTATGACGTGAATAGCACACATGCAAGGAAATAACGAGAAACACGATCAACAGCTAATAAGAGAGCCAAACCCATGCATCATCCAAACAAGACGTACGTAGAGGAAAATAATTGAAAAACAATCGATCAAAACGAGAAACATGACGATTTTAATACACCGACTAGCACAGCTAACGCTGAATAGCAGAGAAACAATTTGAACGGCGCATCATCCACACGTAAACAATAGATACATGCAAGGAAATAATGGGAAACACGATCAACAGCTAATAGAGAGCCAAACCAATGCACCGTCGAACACGAAAACAAGAGGTGCACAAAGGAAAAGTAATTTAAAAACAATCTATCAAAACGATAAACATGTACGGACTTAACACTGAGTTGCAGAGAAACACTCTAAATGACGCATCTGTCAACAACACACACATGCAGGAAAATATCGAATCAAACAAGAAACATTACAAATTTAATAAATTGAAATGGAAGTGATCTATTGTTTGAACTATCATAAAATCATCCTTGCGACCTAATCTAGTCGAACAATATACAATTTTGGTCCTACTCAGGCACTATAAACATTACCTTGACAGAGGTACCCAACACACACAGTACAGCCAATCTTTGCTACTTGAGCCTGGTGGGGGTCACTCTCTCTCTATCCCTCTATACAGCCCAAAGCGAAGAAACCGAACCTCCTTTGTCAGTCTATGGGGTGGGGAATTCTCTCTCTCTCTTTCACATTCTTTCCTCTAAAGGGAAATATTCTTAGGACTCGTGCTCAGAGTCGAAACTTGTTATCGATCAACTATCGCAAATAGATGTTAGCATTATTCGATTCTCAATGACACCATAAGAATTCTATAAAAAACAAACAGTACCAAGCAAAAAATCTAGGAATAGTCGTCGATAGCAGTGCAAACTGGTTTTAGCCAAACATTATCTAAGCAAGCGAGAAATATCATCTGCGGAAACAATACTCAATTGAAACGAGAAACGTTGCATTTAATGTATTTCAGATCAGGCACAACTATCATGCATACATTATTCTCAACTCACAAAATATCAATCGAGTGCACATCTGAAGCAAAGAGAGAAAGTCAAGTTTATTCAGTGATAGAAACAATACTAATTCGAAAACGAGAAACAAATTTAATTACATCATTTTTTAACGATAACTTTGCAACCGTAATTTCAATATGCAGAAGCCGCAAATAAACAACTCATCTGAAATGCAAATTATTGTAAAAGCTTTCTATAGCGGAAATCAACGCACACAGCTCAAAAATACATTCCCATCTAGTAGAATATTTTTATTAATATCAATCGAGTGATCATCTGAAACAAAGTCAAAGCAGTAATTAATTTAGGCAAACATTTTCCTAACCATGCAGTGCAAATACATCACAGAAACACGTCTTTTTCATTCAGGACCCACTAGTGGATTCGAAGTGAGAAAGGGAAGCCGCTAGCCATAAAGTTCCCACACACTTTCGTTATATTTTTTTTAAAGTTTCGTTAAGGTTACACCCGCAGGAAGTAGGGGAATTCTACAATCGTCTTGGTACACAACGTATAGTTAAAAACCATAAACTCGCTCCTGCAAGTCAAGTTAGGGAACGGAGGTTTCTAGCGCGGTCGTGTACGTAGAATCATTGAAAGCACACGTTTTTCTTACTCATCATATCTTTTTGTAAATTGATTTTCATAACACTCACGCAGCTGGATATTAATAACATTCTAAACTTGATAACATAATAAATTTTTAATAAATAAAATGAGCACCGATATGGTTTAATTAAGTGTAGAAGCACACTACAAAACAGAACAAGGAAGTTTCAGCGAAGAGATGGATGGATTTTGAACTCGTTACCATAGGTCAAGGGAGGACATGATAAAAAGCTGCTTCGAAAAAGAAGAGCAACGAAATGATTCTATTATCACAGCCTTTCAATACGTCTTCGGCATGGTCGTATTCGGAGATATGGTACAAATTACGGAATTGAAGGCGCAAGAAGTTGTATGCCGAGCCTACAATAGTTATAAAAATATTTGCACGTCAACAACGGAAGGGCCGCTGGGATTGATAGAGGAGTTTTTGAGGTCTGCTAACGAAGAATTGAAATACACTGGACCAGATGTAATTGTTATCATTGCAGTGGGCATTGCATTAATCAAGAAAGCAATCAGATCAAATTATCATATACAAGCATCGTGTCAAACATCATATTGCACGATTCATTACGGATTTGTTGAAATTACACCTAACAGTCGAAATGGAAAGTACATAAAAAATATTATCACGTGATATGTTTCACTACAGCGTCTACGGAATTATTTTCTTCTATCAGTTCTTGCAATGATGTCGAATGAGCAGAAGTTCTCGTACAAGGTCTGATCACTTATTGAAACTCAACGAACATATCAATTGCAGTGGACCATCGGGCGATTTTCGTCTAATACTGTCTTGTACGCCGTTCAAGAATCTTCATACAAAGAAAGGAAACATCAACAAGAGATTGTGCAAGTTTGTCGCAACAAAGTGCAAGTTGCTGAAGCAATACAAATACGGCTACAACATATCGCCTGCATCAATCAACGCTGGATTCAAGCGCCCAATAATAAGACTAAAATATATGATGTCTTCTAATTTCATCAATTAAGACAACAAACAAAAACTTCACACTTCGGAATAGGACAATTGTAATTTATCGAAATAAACAAATGTATAACTGAAATAATAAATGTAATATTTGTCATCAATGTAATGAATTCTATGCATCGCAACGAAAACAGCTTATATTTAGTATGTTTAGATCGAACACAATGATTGCTATAGAATTGAATATTCCACACTATGTACAAGGATCCTCGCATAGAATCAGCGCTGACAATCAAAGAGATTTTACACGACTACACTCTGTACAACATCGCCATTCAAAGGAAAGAATTGTAGAAGAAGAATCGCTAATTGAAATTTAGAGTCATGCTACATCAATCTTAGTTTAAAAAGAGGATCGCTACTCTTTTGGCGAAACCTTATTTTATGAATTAAATTGCACAGTGTATATATTTCTCAAACAATTGGACAGTATATGTTGAAAGGAATCTATTCTCAAATGACGCGATGTAAGCGAAGGATTTTGCAAGAATGACGCGTACGCGGAGTCTACACAAGGTATATCTACACAGGTAGCGTAACTCCCATAGGCCCCTGTGTCTTCAGAATGACGCCATGATAGAGACGGTCAGCGCCATCCAGGCACGTTTACATTCGCGCACTTTGTCTGCGTTGTATACCCTTTCCCTCTCCCAAGCAACAACACCAGACGAGAATGCAGAAAAATAATTCACATAAGGTTTAATTAAACATATCAATTCGAAATACATAGAGTTATCACAGATTTATACAATTCCAGACTGAAGGGCATCGTGATGACCACACAGAAATTAGGAAGATTCACTTAAGTTCCATTTCTCTCCTAGAGCTACACGTACACCTAGTGATTAGACGTTTGCATTTATTCAGTGAGTGGCTATATTATAGGTAAATTGCAACGAAACATGGCATCGTTGGTGCACAGCTGATTCCTGCTAGCACTCACGCTATCATGGCCGCTCGTCCCATGACGAAATTTTTTTTTTCGCGGGGCCAACAACAGGGGATGCATTGTATTTATCTGTTCACACAAGTGGTTCTTGGTCTACAGCTCCGAGATGTGAACGTCGTTTCCTGTTTAACTCAAAAAGTGTACCAACTCAGTATTACAATGCACGGACACAATGCACGGATACAGAGATGCGCGGATAAACACGCCCACTGTGACACATGCGCAAAAGGAGCAGGACACGGAAATGTACTCGGGTAGTAGATGATTTCGTATATATGCACGTGCGGGGCAACAGAAAGTTTTTTCTACATTGAAATTATGAATAACCTATTAGTACACACACAGGCCACGCCCATGTTGTAAAGTTTTTGTGTTTACGACCGTACCTCTACTGTCAACACCCAGGATCGCTCGCGCCTCTTGCTGGTGTCTTTGCCGATGGGTCTGATTTGGTATTTTCGCTTGCTTACGCTACCAGTTTAGATATACCTTGGTCTACATTTCTAACCATCGTAACACGCGGCACACAAACGCAATCCCATTTTAGGAGAATCGAATCACACAACTGTCATCAGAAATGTTTAACCACTATACAATGAAGAGGAGCACTATGCATAAACACAATGGAAGATATGTAATTATAATAAGTAAATATTCCTTTTGCAAACTTAACCGAAACAGCACAGATCACACATAAACATAGATCCAATTCACAAAATGTACCTGAGGTTTTCATTAGCCATACTGAAAAACTATCAGCCTATTCATAATGTCACGGCATATGCGGCACTACAAATGGAAAGGGCATTGTTTAATTTTAGAAGTTTTTAGCTCATAATGAGACAAAATGCAAACTCCAAACCAAAGATAATTTTCGTGTTTAAATTTGCAAAGTCAAAACTGTACACTCTTTCTTACAATTTTTAAGATATAAATTAAAAAGCCGTCCATATAGTCACACATTGTATACAAGATATTTGTTTGTACATTAATTGCTAAAATTTATCAGATTGCATTCCGGACCAGTGGAGACTACCACACATCAGTAAGTGTTTGCCGCAATTTACGAACTGAGCTGTAGAAAGTGTAATTTCACAATACGCAAGCTTTAGCTGCTCACTTTGACACGCGAAGGATTTAAGAACTATTTCATGATGCCAGATAATTTTAATCGAATGGATTGATATTTTTCTATATACACTATAACGTAATGCGAATTCTCTATGTTGTGATTATTAAAAGTTACGGATATTTTTCGAATGAAATGTGCTTAGAATTCTAAGAAATGGTCACCCGTGTCGTCGAATGCGTAATGTTTCTTGTTTGATAGTTTGTTTCGATATTATTTTCCTGCATGTGTCTGTTGTTTACACGTTGGCAGATGCGCCGTTTAGAGTGTTTCTCTGCTATTCAGTGTTAAGTCCGTACATGTTTAACATTTGGATATTGCTTTTAAATTATTTTTCCTTCGTGCACCTCTTGTTTACGTGTTCGATGGTGCATTGGTTTGGCTCTCTATTAGCTGTTGATCGTGTTTCTCATTATTTCCTTGCGTGTATCTATTGTTTACTTGTGGATGCTGCGCCGTTCAAAGTGTTTCTCTGCTATTCAGCGTTAGCTCTGTGCCTGTATTGAAATCGTCATGTTTCTCGTTTTGATCGATTATTTTTCAATTATTTTCCTGTACGTATGTCTTGTTTGGATGATGCATGGGTTTGGCTCTCTTATTAGCTCTTGATCGTGTTTCTCGTTATTTCCTTGCAGGTGTGCTATTCACGTCATAAGAAATTGATTAATTGTGTCGTGTTGGAATATTCAACTTAGATTCCCATATTCTTTATTATGTGTATCGCGTTTCTTGTGCTTCCTTTTTTTGGTTGAGTTTTTCTCCCAACTTATATTCCCATATTCTTTATTATGTGTTTTGTGTTTCTTCCGTTTCACGTTTTTTGGTTGGGTTTTTCTTCTTCACAGAGAGTGACAACATAATTTTGTATGGCTATCCTTTGTATAACTATACTTGCATATAAAACGTCCACCGAGCAGCTGTTGTAGCGAAAAAAACATTACGAATGAAGTCGGCCCAGGGTGAAAATCGCGAATGAAGTCGGCCCAGGTGTGACGGCACCAACGCTTGTTTGGGTTGCCGGTGTGCATGTTACTACTTGCATGCAAACCGACCACCGCGTAGCTGTTGTAGCGGAAAAATTACGAATGAATTCGGTCCAGGTGTTGTCAGTGTGAGTGTCCCTACTTGTGTGTAAACCGCCTACCACACCGCCTGAAAAAACTATGAAAGAAGCCAGCCCAGGCAGAAAAATTGCTAAAGAAGTCGGCCCAGGTGTTACGGTATCATCGCCTGGCTGGGATGCCAGTGTGCATGTCCCTACTTGTATGTAAAACACTTACGCAGCGCCTGAACAAATTGCAAACGAAGTCGGCCCAGGCAGAAAAATTGTCACAGAAGTTGGCCCAGGTGAAAAAAATACGGAACGATAAGGGCACGCGCAGCCCTCCGGCTCGCTGGTATGCTATCGGACAGCTCCTCGCCCGCGTGTACCTACTTTGGTGGAAACCATACACGCACCGCCTGAAAAAAATGCGAATGATGTCGGCCCAGGGTGAAAAATCTGAAGGAATTCGGCCCAGGTGTTGTGCATGCCCCTACTTACATAAAAACCACTCACGCAGCACCAGAAAAAATTGCGAACGAAGTCGGCCCAGGCGAAAAAATCACCAGGAAAGTCGGCTCAGGGTGAAAAATACACAAGGATAAGGGCATGCCCGGCCCTTCGGACCGCTGCTAAGCTCCCGGACAGCCCCTCACCAGCCACCGCGCGCTGAAAAAAAATCGTGAGAGACGTCGGCCTACGTTGAAGAATGCCCGACGGTAAACGAAGGCCCTCTGCAAACTCTACCGACCACTTCATAAGAATCTCATTAATTGTGCCATATTGGAATATTAGCTATTGTGCTTGAAGTTACGTCCATCTATCAGAACATTGTAATTAAAACTCCTCTATCGTGCTCACATATAATAATGTCAGACTTTTTATAATAAAACTTGTAATTTTGATTGTAATCGTAGTGAATAAAAGTATCTTATTTGATTAAATGTGCTATCCCATTTTAGTTCTGATTAATTGAAAACTTGTGTGATTACCATTAATAAAAAATATTGTGTACTTCAATGCTATAGCATTATACCTGTAATAAGTATAACCTTTGTTACATGTATCGTATTGTTTTTCTTCTGCATCAGGTTTTTGGCTTGGTTTTTCTCCTTCACACAGAGTCACAACATAATTCCCGACACTAACGACTTTAATAAATATATTTTCACTTGTACTTTTTTGTGGCTATCCTTTGCATGTCTATAGTTGCATGTAAACCGCCCACCACGCAGTTGTTGTATCGGGTAAAAATATGAATGAAATCGGCCCAGATGGAAAAATGGCGAAAGTCGGCCCAGGCTGAAAAATATGCGAGGGTAAGCGCGCACGCAGCCCTCCGGTCACGCGACGCCCACCGGTAAGCACCTCTACCCGGGCACTACCCGTCGGGCGCGGGAAAAAATACGCGAAGGACTCAGGGGTCAACGGCCCAGGGCCCAGGTGTCCATGTTGCTGAGTGGACACCTCTACCATACGACAAGACCAATTACTACTTACAGGGTGTCCCAGAAAACGTGTCATTGAATTTTACTTAAAAAAACTACGCTATATAGAATCATGCGGTCAACAGCATATGTTCTTACTAGGTTTTTGCCGCCTCCTGATCTGCATGTCATGAAACCCAAGTTTAATTATGTAAATTTTTGCGAACTGATCTAGGAAATTTTCCAAATGTGAAGAGCATGCCGAATTTACTCAAATTAATCGTAACCGACAGGAATATTGAGGAGCCATCTTATCGGAAAAAAATAGCCGAAAATCCTGCTCTACGGATGTCCCAGAGGATAGCGGGCGACGAATTTTTTAGCGAAATCATTGTCAGTCCGACGAAAGGAGGTTGAAAACCCTGCACACACCGGCACGGCAGAAAGAGATAACACAGAAATAGCTTATCACGTCCGGCTTCAGCTGGGACCATACCGTCCCTCTCCCAATTTCAGGAACTGTCACTTTTTCTCAGAGATGGCCAGTAGTTAAACTACTAGTTCAACTACCTGATTGTAGTTAAAAAGTAGTTATGAACTACTTGCAGAAATGTAGTGGTAACTACTAGTGAAACTACTAATTTCGAGTAGTTAACTACAGTAGTTAGGTTGCTGCAGGCGCCAACTACTTCTGATTTTGCTTTGAAAGCTTTACGGCTCGACTGTGCTTCCGACTTTTAGCTGGAGCTAGTTGTTTGATGTGAACGGAGGTGCATGTGTATTAAATCTTCACTTTTAATGCTTGTCTATAGTGAAGCCTCATTTACATCAATTTCCATTGAAACCGCATAGGATGGCTACGTGATCGATCATCGTGACTAAGCGAAAATATTTTGCGGTCCACAGTGGCGCAATCGGCTCCCACCACAATATTTGTGCGTGGCGCATTCGTCTGTGACGAAGGAGCCTGAGTGTAAATCTCGTACATGGTCCATCGTATGTTGTACGTACCTTTATAGCGGAAGCTTTCACTCATCAGAAAATATTTCCACAGCAAGCTCTTTTGTCAGCGCATAATGCACAAGAGACAGGCAGTGGATTTTACGACAGTATGTGAATTAAGCGATGTAGGCACAGGAGTATATTTTAAATATCATTATCACTGCTTGTGATTCATATTTAGGTGTCCAAGAACACAACAAGGGATTGGTGTTGATGGACAATGTTAAGTAGTTATACATGTAGATAAAATACATTGCAGTAGTTAAAGAAGTAGCTTTAACTACTCCCTTGAAAAGTAGTTGGACTACGAGTTAAACTACTCAATCGTGAACTAGTTAGTAGTTATAGTTAAACTACTGTAGAAGTAGTTAGTGGCCATCACTGCTTTTTCTATCACTCTGTGGGCTGGGTTTCCAACCACCTTTCGTCGGACTGACAGCGATTGTGCTCAAAGAGTCCTCGCGCGTGATACTGAAGTGCTCCGAGAAGCATGATGTTCTTCTATTTCTCCCGATAGGATGATCCTGAATAACACTGTCAGTTATCATGAATTTGAGTAAATTCGGAACGCTCTTCATGTTGGTGTGTAAAAAAGCTACCTTTACTAATTTCAGGGTTCACTTCACAAAAATTTACGTAATTAAACTTAGGTTAGTGGCATGAATATCAGGATGCGGCAGAAAACTAGTAAGAACAAATGCCGTTGACCGCATGATTCCAGGTGGTGTAAAGTAAAGGTCACTTTTTTACCCCACCAATGTGAAGAGCGTGCCGAATTTACTCAAATTAATGGTAACTCACAGGAATATTGAGGAGCTATCTTATCGGAAAAAATAGCCGAAAATCCTGCTCTACGGATCCCCCAGAGGATAGCGGGGGACGAATTTTTGAGCGAAATCATTGTCAGTCCGACGAAAGGAGGTTGGAAACCCAGCCCACACCGGCATGGTAGAAAGAGATAACGCAGGCATGGCTTATCACGTCCGACATCAGCTGGGACCATACGTTCCCTCTCCCAATTTCAGGAACTGTCACTTTTTCTCAAAGATGGGCAGTAGTTAAACTGCTGTTCAACTACCTGATTGTAGTTAAAAAGTAGTTATGAACTACTTGCAGAAATGTAGTGGTAACTACTAGTGAAACTACTATTTCGGGTAGTTAACTACAGTAGTTAGGTTACTGCAGGCGCCAACTACTTCCGATTTTGCTTTGAAAACTTTGCGTCCCGATTGTGCTTCTATCTTCGGCGAATATCAGGATGCGGCAAAAAACTAGTAAGAACAAATGCCGTTGACCGCATGATTCTAGGTGGTGTAGTTTTTTATTAGAATTCAATGACGCGTTTTCTGGGACTCCCTGTATATGTACAGAAGGCAAATATTGAATGAAATTAAAGACTACCGAAGGTAACTGCAGGTTACCGGGGGTAATTAAATGCAATTATCATCAATTAAAGAGAAATTGTGAGTAATTAAAAAGAGCAAACGTAATTAAAGGGACTAAAATGAAATTAAAGGTTACCTCAGGTAACCTGCGGTTACTTTCGAACACTTCCTTCAAGAGGCAGGAACACTTCCTCCTCTACCCCGCATCTCTCCTGCGCTCTTCTTCACGACAATCGAGCAGGCGGGGCAAAAGCGGAAATTTTACAATTTTTTCCCGACCATTTCTGTTGCGATGCTGTACACAGATTTTTGAATGTGTGGTTATCCGTGGAGAACTTCATATTTCTGTAAAAAAAAAGTGAGGTTCGATGGTAATTTTAAAAGTTCAACTGAAAACATAATTCCCGCAAATTAAAATGGTCCAAAGGCTTCCTTAGTGGTGGCAAAAGTATCATTTATCCAGAAGGTAATTGCCGAAAGTCCCACAATCCTCCAGCGGGTACGTCGTCAGTTAGATTTTTTTTATCACAACACATTGTATAGTAATTGAAAGTGTCGAACGGGAAGTCAAGCATAGGCCGGAGGTGGACAACCGGAAGTCGAGTTGCACCGGAAGTCAAGTATAGACAGGAAAAGGTGCTTAATGCTAACGCGTTTCTCTTGCATTTACCGCTAAATCGCCAGTGAATTTTTAATTACATCTCTTATGTACTTACGTGAATTGGGACTAAAGTAGAAAAATTCCTCCTGGCGGAATGAAAACAGTTCGAGGACAGTTACGACTCCTATAACGCGAATTCCAGCGTCAGCTGTATGTGGTTGAGTGAGGACGCATTAAAGACACTTTGTGTAAAAAGTGTTTATTTCAGTGTGACGGCTATTGCTCTGTGGTTGTTGAAATGGTGCGATGTTGTGAGAGATTGAAACGCCTCCGTATTTTCCCCACAATGCGTTATGACTATCGATTTCGTGGGACGTGCCACTCCTGATTTGGTCGACACTTCCGACGATCTCTCGGTTATCTCCCTCTATTTGCGCAAGCAGATGCAGAAAGTTACTACGCTTTCACCGGCCCTCTGGTCAGTAGTCGCGCCAGCGAATCTATTGTTCTTGTCGCAGTATGCGCTGTCCGACTTAAAGTGGGACTCCACAACAAAATCAACACAAAGATTGTAACGTATCCGTAAATTTGGGTTGTCAAGAACATGTGTACGAAACATCTCGTTCCAAAACTGCGTAGATTTCAGTGGTTTTATTGCGAAGCGCGCGCTTCGCCTCTGTGAAACGAGAGGGCACTGAAAACAACACGAACAACACGCTGCTGACATCACCCGGCAAGGGAGAATTAAGGTTTCGTAGAAGACGCCAATAGAGAGATTTAGTATATCGTACGCTATCGCCTTTGTGTACGTAAGGGATAGCGTTGCTGGTTCTGCGCACGCTCATAACAGAAAGAGAGCTTCGCGCATTGCGCAGAACCACCAACGCCATCACTTACGTACGATATACTAAAACTCTCTAACGCAGGGTCACGTCCAGAGTTGTGCCCGTTACTCGAAAAAAGTAATTGATTACGGTTACCGGTAACTGATTACTAGAAACATTACTCAAAAGTAATTGATTATAACTAACGCAATTACTAGTAACGCGTTACGCACAAGTCTGGCTCACGTCGAACAGCTCTGTACTTTACATTTCGCTTTTGGTTTGCTATTGTCATCATGGACGAATTAATTACTCGCTTAGAATGAATGCGAATGTTGCATTCGGTATCGAGGGGGTGGTTCGTGTTTAGTATGATGCTCCCCTAATGTTTTTCGAATCCTTCCTATCATTTTTTTTTCAAGGACCGTTCCGAAGTCTCCCTTTAAACGGAGACTTCGGAACGAACTTTTGAACGGGCTTTGAAAACAAATGTTGCAAGACGCTCGTTCATGGTATATATTAGCTCCAAATAACGGCTATGGACATGGTTTCCCTCTTACGCGATGTATTATGTGGAAATATCAGCTAATTTAAATCGAAACCACTGTAGGGGGAGGCCAAAATGTCCCTTTCCCAGATCGCCCACACACGAAGACGACGCATGACGTCGCCTGGTATGTAGCAGCAGAAGTATGCGTTTATAGCGGCTGTTCATGGCGGTTTAGGAGCAGTGTTCATCCTGAGTGCAAGCCTTTACGACCCTATATCCTTTTGCTCTGGCTCGGACGAGGGCGACGAAGTTCCTTCGGAGCCACCGTTGGACGCAGACATTAACATACGTGTCGTACTTGTGTTCGCCGCGTATGACGAGTCTTCTTTTAGAACCTCGTGTACAATCTGTATATTTTTAGTTCTATCAGACTTTTGTCGATTATCAAAGGAGGTAGCATCAATGTCAGCTTGTATATTTGTACATCTTTGAGTCTTCCTTTAGCGTACGCGCCCTGTTGAGTTAACATAGGAGCACCCGGGAACAGCGTAGAATCAACGTAGCTCTGCAACATTTTTCTTTCTTGGAAGACAAATTTATCATCCACATGATATGCTCTGATGTCGAACATTTCATATTCGAAATTTTCGGAACATATTCTGCTCTGTGTCGAATCGTTCTACTCATTCCTGTCTTTCGGAGCGCTGCCTCCCACTCAGGGCGACGCGCTTTTCACCTCTCGAGAAGCCAAAATAAGCAACACCCGGCATAGAAATCGACTTATTGGCGCAAGTTTTGGTGAAAAACCTTGCACCACCTCTCCTGTCTCTACATGTTGAAAAAAGAAAAAAAACGAAAAAAGAACGAGAAAACTACAAGGCGTTCACTGAAAACACACGCCGGATCAAGCGGACGTGTACCATGCAGCAAGGAAACGCAGGAGCGGCCCTTCCCACTTTTTTCCATTTGGACGGGCGTGCAGCCTTCGCATTGCATTCCGGGATGCTCCTGTCTACCACGTGACCGCTCACGTGACCCCATGAGCATGCGTATGATAGCCAAACCAGGCGACGGGAGTCCTCACTGTGATGAAAGCGAGCGTGCAGTTTAATTTCTGCGTGTTCCTAGATTTACTATTGGTGGAGATTTACTCTATTACAAGACTTGTCACGGCCTGCAGGACAAACACGAAGGGCTCGAAACATTATTCATGACACTATGACAGCTACGTTTGTGTGACGACGTGGCCACGTTCTGTGTATTCGTTACTGAAGTGATAAACAATGCCATTAATCAAACTTGTTCAACAATGGAGGAAGTCAAATGAATCTGCAGCTGCAGCACAGCGCCAGCTCGCAAACGAACGATTCAAGATGACTCTCTCACACACAGGGGCACGAAACAACCGATCAAGTACGTACTTACGAATGGAACGTTATTCCCGTGACAAAGCTGCTTTCCGTTCCAGCCACAGCCGTCGTAAGATGTTAATTTCCGCATTTCAAAAGAAAATGACTTTGAAAGAGCATAAAAGCACGCGAAACAGTGCGAGCAACAATGCGTTGCTAAACCGAAACTCTAGAGAGGATCACGTGGTGAACAGGAAGTAATCCATGACGAAAACCCGAGACTGGGAAAAAGACGAAAAACAGACGACACAACACAAAGTCTCAAAGGAAGTAATGGCGGTTTTGACACGAGGTACCTCGAGAGGGGTCCCACGGAAACCTGTTGGGAATCTGTGTAATTCCAGTACAAAAAAAAAAAAAAAGAATGCTGAGCTATCCACTACCCCCTTACCCATATCCTCTCCCATTTGGCTGTGTATGTAAGACGTACCTTAATAGTTTTTTCCTGATACATCTCAATTACTGGTATGGACTCGTTGAGGAAAACATCTATGCTACGCTTGACGTCTTCTGTTCGGTCCTCCCCTGCAGACGCCTTGGTACGTTCCAGAGTTCTTTTCAGCATCGTCTCGTTTGACACCTCAAAGTAGACCACATGAGTGATCTTGCACACCTAGAAGCAGCAGAAACAGAAGATGTAAGAACTTTTCATAGACGCTCCGGAAGTATTAGAGATTTAGTGAGGGGTTCTGAGAACGTGATCTATGACGCATGTCTAATGCTGACAGCGTTAACATGAAGGAATGAATGCACTACGGCTGGTTTGCTTGGTTCATGACTAGCGTCGTACCAACGTTCACTGAACAGCCTCTTCCTGGCATCACTAGATAAGCCGCACCAAACGAAAGCTCCAAAATGCACCTAAAGACGTTTGTATGATAAAACTATTGCAATACTGGCAAGAAAACGTCAAACAGAAAGAAGTTTTAATATTTAAATATGCAGTCTATTCAGAATGTTACATGGCTGATGGTGTCAAACACGGAATTTTACATGTAAAATGATTTTATTCGTTCTGTTTTCAAGATACGTCTCTCTCTTTTCGCCATACGTCTCGTATCGTTCGTACAACCGCTCGTGAGCTCTGGAAAAGCCGACTTGCGGAACTGACATTTTTCATAATCTAGCGGCTCCCCAGCGCACCACCCTTGGTGAGCCCCAAAACAGGTTCACCTTGATGCACTAAAACTGTCTTGTAGTGAGGCCGACGAGTTCGCGCTGTGTCTCCACTGGTCCCCACTTCTGTCGCCCCCACCCAGCACCATCTATAGAAAACAGAGATAAGCTTCTCTTGCGCACGCAAGGTAATTGGGTCCGGGGCGCATGCGCATAAATACTAGTGAAAAAAAAAAAGGGGGTCCGGCGAGGAATTTTATTGGCAACAACCGTAAGTGAGCCCGGTTCTCCGGCGTTACTATGCGGGGTCACTTTATTCTTTTCACCCCAGCGTACCAAGCCGTACCAAGGCTAACTTCCACCTTGGACAGAAGAAACGAAACTCTACTGCCTCCGCCATTATTATCACTATCTAAAAAGCATAAAGATTGTGGCTGGATGACATTCACAACACTTAGCAGCCAATTTGTGGGTTGCTCAACGACTGGGAAAACATTCGCCTTTAGACATATGGTATCCGTGTCCAATTATCGGAAGCTCCTGGCTTTGTTTTAGCCGAACAATTTCTCAACAACGCAACGAAAATATTATGAATACCATGATGATGAAGAACTTTTTTGTGTTCACAACAGTGACCTACGTACTTTTCGACGTACATATAAGATTCTGCATCATAAAAACAATCCTACGCAAAAGGTTCAAAAGAATGTGACTTCTACGCAAAAGGTGGTTCTACGAACCACACTCCCCGACTCTCTTCGTCAGCTGGACTCTCGCCCCTTCTCCCTATCGAAATTGCTTGATCCGTGGCCTAATCCAGCCCAACAACGCTCTGCGCTCAAAGCTCTTCTGACATTTCTGGACAGCATCGGACTTCGATCGTTATTGTGAAGGGGCTCGTTGTTTTATTCACCCCATTCCATCCAGCAATGGGGTAGAGTATCGCCTGTGGCGATGAAGCTCCCCACACTCCAAAGCCGAAATAAAGTTGTTGTACGCAAAAGGTTCCACTAGCATTTGCACGATATCGGATGTGTGGTTTATTCTCAAAAAGAAAAGAAAAAAAAAACTGTATAAAAGCGAAAGGGCTTTTCTGATCTCAATGAGGACGTTACTTAGTTGCACACATTTAATCAGAAGGCTAAACCATACATAACTCAAAGTACGGTAAAAAGACAGTCTTCATAAGCGGGACGGGAGCCACGTCGGCTTCGCTCCATGCATCAGCACAACAGTCCCAGTTCCAAAATGAAAACGAAGAAAACTGCCGCGTACAATCCGCGAAGGGGCGCTACCAAATATACACAATAACTAAGACAAGCCTGTAGAGGCAGCACACTCCCCGTCTCGTATCTGAAGATACCACAAATTCCCCAACAAGCATGTAAATGTTTACAGTTCATGATCACTTAATAAAAGGAAAATTTCACAAATGGGTCTCTGGAAAACCTTCACTAGTCCGTTCTTGTGGATCTTAAGCTCTACCTTACGCACCCTCCCGTCAGAACTGGGTAGAGTCTTGATAACGCGACCCATAGGCCACTCATTTCTCTCGGCATCCTTGTCCTTCAGCAACACAATGTCACCTTCTCGGACGTCTCGTTGAGCTGTTTGCCACCTGCGACGGCCCTGCAATGTTGGAAGATATTCCTTCCTCCAGTGGCCCCAAAAGGTGTTGGCCATTGACTGCACTTGTTTCCAGTGCCGTCGGTAGACATTGTCATGCCCAAATTCTCCAGGAGGTGGAGGGTTTCTACCCGTCTTCTGGGTGAGAATCATACTTGGAGTCAAAATCGTTGGGTTTTCCGGATCTGTTGACACCGGAGTCAAAGGTCTGCTATTTACGATCGCTGCGATCTCCGCAAAGAGTGTGACAAGCATATCGTGCGAAATCACTGACTTGTTCGTGCCTAGAAGCACAGAGTCCACGATGCGACGAACAATCCCGATCATGCGCTCCCAAGCACCACCCATGTGAGAGGCGTGAGGGGGATTGAAAACCCACGTGCATTCTTGAGTTTGCAGATATTTGCCAACATCGTTGTGGCCAGGCGACGCAGTGTTGATCTTCAACTCTTTGCACGCACCGACGAAATTGGTTCCGCAATCGGACCGCAGCAGTTTAACCGGACCTCTAATAGACAAGAACCGTCTGAGAGCGTTGATGAAGCTCGAAGAATCCATCGATTCAATGACTTCAATGTGTATCGCACGTACGGACAGGCAAGTAAACAACACAGCCCACCTTTTGCTATGTGCGAGTCCACCTCTAGTTCTGCGCGCTTTAACCTTCCATGGTCCAAACACGTCGAGGCCCACATAGGTGAACGGTGGGTCCATGCTAAGTCTGTCTCTTGGCAAATCAGCCATGATTTGCTTCTGAGGTCTGCTCCTCAGTTTGCGGCATTTGACGCACTTGTGAATCATCGAGCCGATGCAGCTTTTTGCTCCCACAATCCACAATCCTGCCGCTCTGACTGCACCTTCAGTGAAATGGCGGCCTTGATGCTCAACCCTTTCGTGATGGTGTCGGACCAGTAGTGTAGTAATATGATGTCGACGGGGCATGATGACAGGGTGCCGTTCGTCTTGGTCAAGTGTCGAGTTCTGAAGTCGTCCTCCGATTCTCATGACGCCATCCTCGTCCATATAGGGGTTCAACCTCCAAAGTGGGCTGTCCCTCGGTAGTCTGTGCTCATTTTGGATGCATCGAATCTCACTCGAGAACATTTCGCCTTGGACGGTTCTGTAGACGAGTTTCTTCGCAGCGGAAAGTTCTTCATTAGTCCTGGGCTCGAGGCAAATGTGCCAGTGTCGACAGGTCACCGATGCAGTATCACCCCGAGAATGAAATGAGCGAGCGATGTGCAGAAGATTCGCTATTGTTCGAATGAGAATCGTCCATCTTGAAAACCGCTCGAATCTGTGAGCACCCAGCCGACGCTGCGACGACACGCTGGTAGCAAGGGTGGTCACCACAGGACGAACCTCCTCGTCTGCCTCAGGGTCTATCAATCGAAACGTTTGACATTCGAAATCTGAGCCCGAGTCGTCTGTCTTGTACAAAAAGTTAGGGCCAGTTAACCACGTTGTCTTTGCAAGGCGATCAGCCGATACTGCCCGTGTGGCAATGTCAGCAGGGTTCTGTTCAGTGGGAACATAATTCCACTGTTTGGGCTGACATGACTTCCGGATCCTTTCGACCCTATTGCTTACGTATACGTAGAACCTCCTGGACTCGTTGTATATGTAGCCGAGTACCACCTTGCTGTCGGTGTAGAACTTCACCTCGTCAAGGCAAACGTCGAGCTCGCTGATGATAACGTCAGCCATTTCCACTGCGAGCACCGCCCCACACAACTCGAGTCTTGGAATTGTATGTCCACGTTTCGGTGCCAGCTTGGCTTTCCCGAGGATGAACCCGACATGGTTATGACCACGAGCATCCGTGAGTTTTAAGTAAGCCACTGCAGCAATGGCTTTTGTTGAGGCATCTGAAAATATACAGAGCTCCTTACGACACGCAGTGGCGAGAGATATACCCGAGTAGGTACGAGGTATCTCGATATCTTCGAGATCTGATAGAGAGTCCCTCCAAACTTCCCATTCACTACTTTGTGGTAGTTCGACGTCCCAATCTTCTGTCAAGGTGGACAGTTCCCTCAACAACAGCCGACCACGTACAGTGACAGGAGTTGCGAATCCAAGAGGGTCGTACAAACTATTAACTGTAGACAGAAGACCCCGCCTGGTGTGTGGCTTCTTGTTGGGAGGAACGTGGAAGGTGAAGGCATCATGTTTAATGTTCCAACTTAGGCCCAAGCTTCTTTGTGTCGGAGGGGAGTCAGTTCCCAAGTCTAGATCTTTCAGATCTTTCGCATGCTCCTCAGATGGGAAAGCTTTCATCACTGCGACGCTGTTGGAGGCTATTTTGTGCAGCCTCAGGTTTGCTACAGCCAGCATGTCCTTCGTTCTCTGGAGTAGATCGATGGCGGCTTCTTCGGTAGGGAGGGACTTCAGCCCGTCATCCACATAGAAATCTCTCTCTACAAATCGCCTGGCGTCGGTACCATACTCCCTTTCACCTTCAAGGGCGGTTCGCTTAAGTCCATACGTTGCAACAGCTGGCGATGGGCTGTTTCCGAATACGTGGACGCACATCCTGTACTCCACAACATCCTTCTTCGGGTCGTTGTCGCGGAACCAGAGGAATCTTAGGTACTCCCTGTCCTCCTCACGAACGATGAAGCAGTAAAACATTTGTTGAATGTCTGCGGTGATGGCGAAGGGTTCCTTACGGAACCGAATTAGTACTCCTAAAAGACTGTTTCCAAGATTAGGCCCAGTTAGAAGGACGTCATTTAGGGATGTCCCTTGAAACTTCGCGCTCGAGTCGAAAACAACACGTATCTGTTCCGGCTTCTTCGGGTGATATACGCCGAAAATAGG
This sequence comes from Ornithodoros turicata, assembly GCF_037126465.1. Lineage (NCBI taxonomy): Eukaryota > Metazoa > Arthropoda > Arachnida > Ixodida > Argasidae > Ornithodoros > Ornithodoros turicata. Next base: position 126,673,554 of record NC_088201.1, read on the forward strand.
AAGGTACCACACTTCTTTTCCTTCTTGTCGTTCCGGGGCTAACTCAGCATGTCCGTTGGCAAAGATGTTGCCCATAAACGTAAAGAAGTGTTCTTTCATATCCGGTCTTTTGTCCAAGGTACGGCAGAGCGAGGCAAACCGAATTCGTGCTTGTTCCCTGTTGTCCGGTAGTGGACTCCTCCTTGTGCGAAAGGGAAGCGGAGCAACCCAACTGTTTGCTTCATCCTTGGTGAATGTCTTGTTCATTATTTCCAGAAACTGCTTGTCCTCAATTGAAGGAGCCAGCTTGTTGTCGTCCTTCGACGTCTCAAACACAGAGTCACCCAGCCCTTGGATGTACGGCAACGTATCGCATGACCAAGCTGGCATCGACGTCAAGTTGGCTATCGCAGCACCTTGTGCGACATTCTCTTTGATGAAGACATGACTTGGACACGGAGTAAAAGTGCTCGCGCGGCCGTTCTCTAGCAGTGTAGTGGTAAATGTACTGATACGGTCTGGCTTCCGCATCCCATTGATGCACACATCACCAACTACCACCCAGCCGAGGTCCAGCCTTTGGGCATACGGAGCATTGTTGGGACCATTCAGTTGTTGCCGTACCTTGTGCACCTGCAAAACGTCCCTGCCGAGTAGAAGCAGTATTTCGGCGTCGTCCGTCAGAGGTGGGATTAAACCAGCTATTTTCTTCAAGTGTGGATGATGGTGCGCCACTTCTGGCGTAGGAATCTCATTCCTGTCGTCGGGAATTTGCATACATTCGATGAGTGTGGGTAGTGGAACTCTTACACGTCCATCGATGGACTCTACCACATATCCACTTGCTCGTCTTCCCGATGACTCAACTGTCCCAGCACATGTTTTGAGTGTGTAGGGGGATTCATCTCCCTGCACGCCGAACACATCGAAAAAGGCCGGCCTGGCAAGCGACCGGTTGCTCTGATCGTCCAGTACAGCGTACATCTTGAATGATAGGTCCGGCTTATCCTTTGGGTGCACTCTGACTAGACATATCTTCGAGCAAGACCTACCCCAAGTGTTGCTTCCGCACACACTTGTGCATTTAGACATCACTTTAGTTGACAAAGGATGAACGTCATCCTCCCCGCCGTGCTGCACATCACCTGCTGATGTGCTGGTGTCTTGGTGGACAGGACCTGGGTGGAGGGCAGATGCATGTCCTTCACTGCCACACACCGCGCATTTTATGACCTGCACACAGTCTCTGGAGAAGTGGTCCGACGACGAGCAGCACCTAAAGCAGATCCCGAACTCCTTGAGCAAAGCCTTCCGTTCCGTCAGAGGCTTGGTTTGGAAGCCACGGCATTTGTTCAGCGGATGTGGTTTCCGATGCAGAGGGCATTCTTTGCTTGCATCTTTGTCAGGCTTGCCCCTAGATGCCGTAGGGCCAGGATCGGATGCCTTTGACAGAATATCCGTTTTCTTGACAGCGACTGATGTCCTGTTACTGGCATTCCTAGGTGGGGTTCTGTCGTCTCTGAGACGAGTAGTGTTGAAAGAAGTGGATGAGCCGAAATGAAAGCTTGGGTCGTTTTTGGTCTTTGCTATGTCCCGAATGAACTTTGCAAAGAAGGAGAATGGAGGGAATGTTACCCTCTTTTCTTCTTTGTATCTTGACCCTTGCGTGATCCATTTCTCCTGAAGGCCATATGGCAATTTTCCCACGATGGGGTTCACACCTCGAGCTGTGTCTAGGTAACCCAGTCCCGGTAGGCGAGGATCTGCCTTTGCTGATTCCAATTCTAAAAGCAGGTCTCCCAGTTCTCGTAACTTGCGGTGGTCACTGTTGGAGATCTTGGGGAAGGCTTCAAGTCTTTTCAGGAGAGCACTCTCGATGGCTTCCGGACTACCATAACATTCCTCCAACCTCTCCCACGCTAACTGCAGCCCTGCAGAAGGATTGCCTACGTGCACTGATCTGAGCCGTTTCACGTGCTGCGAGGACTCGCTTCCCAACCATTTCACCAGAAGGTCAAATTCTTCACTTGCGGTGATACCCAAGTGGTCGATAGAGTTTTTGAATGATGACTTCCACGACATGTAGTTTTCGGGCTGATCATCAAATTTGGCGAGGCCAGTGTTAACCAATTCTCGTCGGAGAAGAAACTTTGCCAAACCTGTCGTCGTTCTGTCGACGGCCTCTGTGACTGGCACATGGTTAACAGGCTCGTGGCGAGCGTTGGCCATTCTAAATTCTTCGACTTCAGGCCTTAAAGCCGCGTGAAGAGGGTCCATTTCCATCCGTTGACCAGTAGGTATAATGCTCGCAGGCGTTACGTTCAAAGGAGCAGAAGAACACATCTCTAAACCAGTTCCAAGCGTGCTTGCGTTGTAAGACTGCTTTGGTATATCCGTTTGCCAAGACGCGTGTGGATTACAGCGTGGAAGACTTGTGCTCGTATTGGTCTGTGCTCGGTGTATGTCTCCGCCGTGAACATCAGTCCTTTGAAGCTGTAAGTCGTCTGTTCCAAGTGAACTTCGTCCAGCCATACGTGAACCTTCGTCTAGGTTTATAGTTCGGTGTAGCAAGTAATCTTTGGCTTGCTGGACCGAACCATCTCCATCCACTGTAACGTCGTCGAGTTTAGCGGTTTCTGTGTCAGCAGCTGCCTCAAGTGTCCTGGCCTGCGCTTCGACCGCAGCTGCTTCCTTCTCTTCCCGAAGTAATTGTAAGTTGGCCTCCCATTCCACTCTCTTGCGCCTGGCGGCAGCAGCTGCCATCTGTTCTTCCTCCACCATACGAGCTCTTTCAAGTTTCATTTCTGCCTCCTTCCTACTGTAAGCCGAGCGGGCCTTGGCAGCTTCAGCATCGGCCCTCGCTCTCGCTGCTGACGCACTCACAGAAGAAATGTTGGACCGCGCAGATCTCATGGAACGTCTTGAAAGCGTGGAATGTCCGGAATAATTAGAACGAAGCGAAGCTGTTTCCAGAAGGCTCTCCAAACGCTGCTTTGCTTCTATAACTGTCCCCTGGACCAAAGTATCGCGTTCTTGATCAATAGCCTTTTGTACGTCTCGTACTTGGAGGCTCTCCTCGGTGTCGATCCGTGTGAGGAAGGTAAAATACTTTTCTGAGAGAAGTTGATACCCTTTGAAGCTGGCCCTTAACTCGTTCAGCGTCCGTTGTATGACCTCGGCAGAAGCAGTAGTTGAAATATTCGACAGGTACACTTCCGTTTCCTCCCATGCCCTGTCTAACTTGACTTCGAATTCTTCTTTATCAGACTCGAACCTTTCCAATGCCTTTAGCGACAAAGTCACCTTGCGTTTTGGTCGAGTAGCTTGAGGTGCTCCAACACTGGAAGCGTCACCCGCAGCCTCGTTGCTAGTGCTGTGTTCCATGATGGTCCCGAAGCCTTGTGTACGGAGAGCAGCCGTCAGAGCGAAGTGTCTTTTTACTTTTCTGATCTCAATGAGGACGTTACTTAGTTGCACACATTTAATCAGAAGGCTAAACCATACATAACTCAAAGTACGGTAAAAAGACAGTCTTCATAAGCGGGACGGGAGCCACGTCGGCTTCGCTCCATGCATCAGCACAACAGTCCCAGTTCCAAAATGAAAACGAAGAAAACTGCCGCGTACAATCCGCGAAGGGGCGCTACCAAATATACACAATAACTAAGACAAGCCTGTAGAGGCAGCACAAGGGCCATCTGCAGCAGTGGTTTGCAAGTATTAGGGTACTTCGTATTATAATAGTACTGTTATGCATTGTCGTAATACTATTAAGTTTTTTATACGAACCTGAAAAAAGTATTGTAATCCAACACGGAATGTGCATTATCCACGTGATATTACTTCACAAGACGGTATTTAGCCTTCACACAGATCATACACGGGGTTACTCAGCTGTGTTATATATACAGGGTGTCTTAGTTAAATCTCTGGGCTAAATAATTCACAACTGGGTGCACCAATCGAAGAACTTTCTTTTCCACACGCATCTGTCCGATACCACCTACAAGCCGTGCACCGTGTGAATGAGGGCGATGGGCTCAGTATTTAAATAAACATTCAAATGCATTTCGTGAAAAACATGACTTCTAAAACAGGGCGCAGTTGGCATTAAAGTAGATACTACCCGTTTTGGGACCTTCGGTGGACACCTTTTAGAGAAAAATCTGCCACGGAAGCGGGTCATTTATTGCAGTAATTAATTGATTTCGGTTGACATATTTTTGTCGCGGCTGGACGCGGTGAAGCGCAAAAGGACGCTCTCACTCTCGCTTATCCACCAACGAATTACGTGTTCTTGAGCGCACTTCGCAACGATGAGTGCTGAAGAAAAATCGAAAGCATGTGAGATCAAGGTACAGTTTGGGACAAAAGTTTACGGAACACGGCACTGGCGTGTTTCTTCATCGGAGCGGCCTCCTGCAGCCATCAGGAAGAGATCGAATAAGAAACGGGTGCTCAGCTATTCTCTTCATCTCCCAGTATGTCTGTCCGCTGCCGTTTGCTGCTAGGCTGTCGCTCCAATGGAGAAATGCGACGCACCGGTGTTCCATCAGCTTTTGTCCCAAGCTGCACTATGTGTTATCTGTGTTTCGTTCGTGCGATCATAACAGAGAAAGGGTGCATATCAGTCAGATAAGCGAGGTGGGGACCGGCGTAGCCTGTCTGACGCTGTTACGTTTGCTTCAGCACTCCCCGTTGCGAAGTAAGCTCAAGAACACGTAATTCATTGGTGGATAAGGGAGTGGAAGAGCGTCCTTTTGCGTTTCTCCTCTACCAGCGCGATAAAAATATGTAAACCGAAACCAATTAATTACTGCAACAAATGACCCGCTTCGGAGGCAGATTTTTCTCCAAAGGTGTCCACTGAAGGTCCCTACAGGGGTACTACCCATTTTAATGCCGACGGTGCCCTGCTTTAGAAGTTGTGTCTTTCAAGGAACTCAATTGAATTTTTATTTAAATAATGAGCGCCTTCCACTCATTCGCACGGTGCGCAGCCTGTAAGTGGTATCCGGTATCGCTACGTTTCCACCGTGACAGATATGAACTTCAATAAAAATAAATGTCGTACATGAATTCATCGTCGAAAGATTTGCTATTACGGGTGTTGAACTGTGCGCTTCAAAAAATGTTCCCAATTCCATGATACTCACTCTTTCTTGGAATATCTCCGCTTGGGTCACATTTCTGGGAAAACCGTCAATCAGGTACCCCTTTGAGGTTCCTAGGACCTTCTTAATGTTTTGCTTCAGTACAAAAATAACGTATTCCTGAAAACAAAAAGTAATAAAATAAACTTTCATTGCGCATGCTCTGAACGTCTAATAGTCTCACCATTATAATCAGTACCCTATCTACCTCCCCTAGCAATTGGCATCTATGTGAAATAGTCAGTTGTTACATTTAAGAGTACGCAAAAGTTTAGTTGCTCCTTCAGTAACATTCTATTACGACGTGTGGAATAACATAAGCAGTGAAAATCCAGGAGGCCGATGGGACCACCCTTGGTTCCGGGGCTCCATCCTGACAAATGCCTAACCTAGAATGACAAAACAATGGAACACGCTGCGCCGCATTATCAATTTGTCTTTTCCCCGCTCAGATTTGCCTTTATTGAGAAGACAAAGATGGAGCTCAGCTTTCATATGGCTGACATAAGGGTTCGGTTGACCCGTGGTCCGTCGATCTGGCTTGGGCATGGGCGGCACGAAACGTTGACCGCCTGCCACGAGCCCCGCCTGGGCATCGCCTCACGGACCATTGATAAGACTTCTCTTGTAACACAAAGTAAGCAAAATCAACGAACAATGTGAAAATATGCACTGCACACACAGTGTCCTAGCTATGGCTGTGCTTTAAAGGGGTTGAGACTCTTTCATAGATGTGCCTTATTATATTATGAACGCATTCTGATGCACGCCAGAATGCATAGTTAACAAGAAATATTCTTCTACGTGCGGTACTTAGCGAGATACAAGCCCTCGGACGGACTGCGCAAAAGCGCGGACTTCACAGACCTCAATGCTGCGTTCGTTCCCAATTGGCAGCTGTAGTCAGGTGACTTTTGGTGTGCTGTTTCACTGGCGGCGGTCGGGTCTGTCCATATAGGAATGAAACACAGGATCGGCACCTGCAACAGTTTTCCATCGGGACGTGGGTAGCCGCCTTCACATTGCATTCTGGGATGCTCCTCTCTACCATACGACCGTTCACGTGGCCTTCCAGAGAGCACGGCTCCACCAAAGCAAACGACGCGAGCTGTAGTTGTGTCACAGTTCAGATGACAGTACCGTGTTGAGCGCATGCTTGTATTTTTACTTCTGTGTTTTCGCATGTTTACTCTTCTATTAGAAGACCAGTCAGTGTGCAGAACGCAAATGGGTACGCGGGACCGGTATCGTCACGTGTGGCAACGGTGACTTCAGTAGTATGGAATGGCCACGACTATCCCGAATCGCACATATTCATCTAAACACGATTAATTAATAAATTAGGGCTAAATGCGACCCCCCACAGTAATCAGCTCCCTCCAGGGAGTCACCACACTAACTGTGGAACGTCTAACTCGTGTCCAGACCAAGGTGTGCGTTTCCGGATACTGGTGGTCATAAAAAGAGAAAAAAATAGATAGAGATAGAGTGGAGAGAAACAATTTATTCGAAAATCAACGACGCCGTGGCAAAGAAACCACTCCAGAACGTCCGAGTGACCAGTGCCCGCAATGTTGGTAGTTGGCACCTGGCAGTTGCAGAGATCGATGACAGGTGACCACCTAGTTGCAAGGCATCGCACCAGATGGCGCAACCATCATAGCTCTATGTGAGAAAGACAGAGAACAACAAGATACTAGCGGCAGAAATAGCAACACTGCTAAACAAGTTTAGGCATGCGAGAGAAAACGCCTAACCGCTACTGCTAAACGGGGAAAACAGTACACATCGGGGAAAAGGCTTAGGGGGGCGACCGGTTAGGCCTAACCACAGCGTCACAACGCTACGCAGCTAACACAAGGCGGGAACCGCAAAACGCTAGGCACACAACGCTAAACATGCGACAACACGGAGAAAAGGCTTGGTCACTGCTAAACAAGTCTAAACATGCGTGTACGGGGCACGGCAAACATGCGAGAAAAGGAGGGCGGTCCAACAACACGTAAACATCGGCAAATCACCCACCTTTCCCCCCGCGGCGACAGTGCGTCTGCTCCCCACGGCAACCAAGCACAAACTGAACCGCGCAGGGACTGCGAAGCGACCGAGCGTACGTCTGCACTCCTCGAGATCCAGCGAGCAAGTGACTGGGCGCCGCGCCGCGGCAGCTACGCATGTGCGCGCGCGCGCTCCTAGCGCCCTCTGCGCTACGCCCCCACCCGCCCGTCCGCCCGCCCGTCATAGAGGTGGTCACGCGGGCAGTTTCGGTTTTGCTCTCTGCTCCTCCCGCTGCGCGTGCGCTCCTAGCGGTAACAGGCGGCTTCTCCGTTTCGGTTTCGCTTTCGTTTCTTTGCGCGCGATAATTTGTATAAAGGCGGGGCGCACTGCGCTCACATCAGTACATGAAGATGTTCAGCTACCACTCGTTACAAAATTGTTCCCGCACCCACGGTTCTTGGGAAGAAGTGGAGAATGAAAGTTTCAACAACAAAAGTCCCCGGAACAAGCTCGTCATCAATGCTTTTCACTACGTGATAGATATGGTAGGCTTTGGCAATATAGGAGAAATCTCGCGGGGGCCGCTGCAGCAGATGGTGCGTTGGATCTACGCCCTTTACAAGAACGTCTGTATAACGATTCCAGACGGACCCCTGGGACTGATGAGCGAATTTGTGAGCTTGGCCAGCGCAGAATTCAACTACATCGCTGCAGGCATCGTGGACCTTCTCGCTCGTGCCATTGCTCATATTAAGTACGCCCTGCGGAAGCAGCGACATTTGCAAGCAGTCTACATCGTGAACTTTGTCACCGATTTATTGAAATACCGTTTGGTTATCGAAATGCAACGCCTTAAACAGTCCTAATAACTTTGACGAGATTCTGTATTTTTTCACTGAAACATCTTTATTGAATACATAGAAAGGAGTTTGCCGATAGATGCCTGCAACCTCCCTGACTTGTTTGATCTCACAAAGAGAACATTACGAGATGATCAGACGTGCCAGAAAAGGAACGGGAAATCTTCATCGTAGCGTCGTCATTGCGCAGGTCACTGCACCAGCACGATGACGGAATGGTCATTCTTTTCGTACACCCATTCCACTATCACACTGCCACAACCTGTGCTTCTCCTCTCTGAGGGAGAAAGAGAGAAGCATATCTGGACTAGAACTTTTATTCTCGATTACATGCGCGTGCGCGAAGGACTTGCTCTTTGTTCCACGGTCACTCGATGCCTGACGACGACGCTCTCAGGCTCCCTTCCGGGTTTTCTGGTGCTACACAAAGAGAGAGTACTACCATAATCCTATATGCGTCAAATCATCATCACAGCCTACCGTATTCACAGCTTCCGTAAGGGCACGAGTGTACAGCATCCACGAGAAAGCGCTTGTCGTCGTAGGGGACCAAGCTCTTCTTGAGTCTTGAAATAGTGTACATTGTTTGCTTTATACTCTGGATGGTCCACTGCTTCTGAGAGACTGTCTTTTCATTGAACAGACAATCTCAGTACACTTCGTGCAATAAGTGTTTCCTCACCACGTCTTTCTTAACTCTTTTCGCTCTCGCGATCCGTTTGTGTGACCCAGCCAAGAGAATGCTGTACATTTTCGCTCGGATGGGTATAACTTCTTGAATAACAATACATCCCGTCTCGTCTTTGAAGTACCCCATCTGGTTCGCGTGCTCGTCGTTGAAAAGCGGGTGGTCAGCCGGATAGGAAGACAGATCTAACTCATTCTCAGTCTTCATCGGCCGCTCTTCCAGGCTTTCACACGTGAGGGAAAAATTATGCTGTCCATATCGCTATAGATCAATTGCACTGGACACGCCAAGCGAGAAAAGAGCGACTCGTAGATGGAGCTGTACTTTCGGACTTTGGATATCTCTAATATGGCAAAGCCCACGTAAAGAGGGTGCCTGCAAGATGCACTTGTCACTCAGAATGTGAAAATGCTGATTGTCGACAGAGCTAGCTTTTCGTAGTGCACTTTCTTTGTCGTAGGGTACAGCGTACCTTTTCATCCGTCTCACATTTTGTATCGTCTTACTGAACGTACTGTTCGAAATGGTTTTTTACAGAAGTCGCTCGAATTTCGTGGTCGTGGCATTCCTCAACACGACGTTTCTCTGCACGAAGGTTCGCAAAAAGTTGTCTTTGTGGAACGAGAGGATGCTGTGAACACATTTTATTTTCATGCCCATCCTCACGTACAGTGCGAGCAATGCATAATGAACGACTTAGCGTTCCTTGTCCTGGCACGTCAGCAAGAGTTTCTTTCTGGGAGGGGCGTTCAGCATCAACGCCTGTTTTAAGTGTCTTTGGTGGGGGGAGAGTTCGTTCTCGTCCACACATCTGTGTTCGGGTACCAGGGGAAAATCCCTGGTGACCGCGTGCAGTTCTGCGGGATACGACATGTCTACCACGTAGACGTAACCCACTTCCGAATCGTGAGGAATGTTGAGGAAATCGATCTCGCTCCACCTCGAAGGACCGACCCACTCAAAACCTCCTGTCGGGAGATGGAAAGTCATCACGTACGGGTAAATACTGTTCACGTCGAGGCACTGGATAAAAGTCTTTTCTTGCTGGGGATCGTAATCGTCGCTCCCCTCGTGATTAGCCCGACAGTAGCTGTGGAAGCTGTTATAAATGCCACCCCTGATTCCCTTCTCGATCGTTTCGTACATCTCGTGATCGCTCATGGGCTTGAGTTGAACTTTGGTGAGCTTCAGAGCGCCGCCCCACGCGTAACTGTTGAGGGAACGGTACGTAGGATATCCATCCCATTCGTCTCTTGCGCAATCTTCCTTAAATACAGCACGACATCACAGAGCTGACAGCGTGACGTAGAGACGCGTGTAACCGACGAGGTTCTTACATTCGAATAATTCAAAAATATCGACGGCGTACTGATAGTCCTCGGCCGTGATCTCTTGGTCATTCAGGTCACTTTTGAAAGCTTCCTTTGGCGGTAGCGCGGGCAAATTATACGCTTCGAAACTGTCAACGAAGGTGTACGGACAAATGCCCTTTCTGAGGAGGTGGCGGAAACAGTCACCAAACATTTGACGGGTACAATGAAGCGCGTTCTCGCCACTGCTGGCGAGCAGAGTTTCCACCAGGTTCGACAAAGAGAGGTTGAAAAAACAGTGTGGTATCGCGGAAATGGAGATCGCCAATGTTGAACCCTCTTATCTTTTCCGAGCTCGAAGCTAAGATCCACGGTTCACCCACATTTAGGACGTCCATATGGCAAAGAAGGGAGCTCAAATTGTATTGCAAGTTGTGCACACAACGAGTTCTTTGGTGTTACGACACGTAAGGTAATACGCATCACACAGCGTCGCGACAAAATTCGATGAACCAGGCTCAACGAAGCGGGTGTGGTCGTGATGCGACACCTTCCGTGTATGATGGTTAAATTCAATTACACAAAATTTATAGTGAGTCGTACTCTCGTGTCGAAAGTGGTCTTCCATACTCATGACCAACGGTGAGGGACAAAGGTTCAACCTATCAATTTGATCCCTAAATTGCTTAAGCGCGAGCAAGCATTTTTCTGCCACGTTAGGTCCCAAATAGCCGTCTGGGCCTGCCATTTTTCCGTCCCAGCTTCTCACTACAACCATGCAGTACGAGCTCATCCTTCACGAGTGCGTCCTTTTCCAAAACGCTCTCCGTGCCCAGCACCGCAAAATAGGGATAGGGATGCATGTACTGTATCTTGTTGAAGGAGACACTGTCCCCCGCTTTTGGCAGTTCGAGAATCACTTCGTTTACGTCTCGACACAGACATTCGTGCTGCTGCAATGCCTCTCTCGTCCTGTAGTCGGACGTGCATTTCTCGCAATAAAAATAGTCACTTCGTCCCATGAAAGTGCTAAATTTTCTGATTCCATAGATGTGCTCCCTAACCTCGAGCAGATGGACCTTATCCTTACAGAGCTTGCAGGGAACCCGTCCGGTAGATATCGAACTCGTCTGCTCGTCGAACACATAGATGTACACGGAGATTGTTTTTTCTCTCCCACAGGGTAATGTCTTTGTAAGTGACTGGGAAGCAAGGTGGCCAGTACGTTACGCGTGTCTCCGGATTCGAAGGATTCATGTATTTGTGGCATCTGACATGAAGGTTTGGTTTACTCCTCAATGGATGCAACATTGCCAGCACGCTATATTTGAAACACTCGTTTTCGTGATTCGGTGGGAGTTTGACGTTTGTAAGAGCCTTTCTTTTTCCTTTCAACATTTTGGGAAGCTTGATCGTGCACCCAATCCGCTTCGGTCTTGAGTCGACACATTGGACGTCGTTGGAGGTGAAACCAGACCCTTCTCTCGTATAGTTTTCTACGCGTTGCGAGGATTCTGCGATGGCAGAATTTATCGCGCCTTCGATTTCTTGGTGGTTATGAACCACTCTCAACTGCAAGTTCACGTGAAGCAGATGAGAAGTCAAGCCGTCGGCTCCGTCCTTAATCATGAGCGCTTTCGAGCACAGACAAAATTTGAAAGGCATGGGATATGCTTGCAGGACGCGCGTGATTACTGGAGCTATGCTCGGTAGGTAGAGTCGCAAATCGTCAACGTTGTCATCGTGCGGAGAACAGAGAAGCATGTACCTGGTAGCCGTCCCGTCGAATGCCTCATCTGTGACAAAGAAAGGAAGAAATCGTCTCTCCGTGACGGAGGGATGATTCTCTAGGACGTGTTCTCGTAATTCAACGATTCTACGACCCTCAACGGGGTCCTCATCCCTTCGAAATTGTGAGCTTGCATTTTGGTGATTCATCTCTAGCCCTACCAGACAGAGGAATGAAATCTGCATATGACTGATCCCCTTCCCACATGAGCAGCTCGTCTCCACTGTCGTGCCCATCTAGGGATTTGTCATTGTCCGTTTCAGGTAGCACGAAAGGCGGACTACTGACCCTATTGTCATCGTCGTCATCTGAAAGGATGACTGGGCTGTTACCGAGATTCTCTATTCTAGCTTCGTGCTCTCTTTCTACGGCCACGAGCATGGCATCGATGGTGTCATACTGACATATGAGACAGCATGGTCAAACAAAATAAGTACGAGATTCCCTCTTAGGAAACAATGCTTATTTTTCCCTTCAGTTGAGGAACACTTGAGATTGATGATGATGAAAGAGGATGGGATGGGTCCCTGTGTGTGTTCAGTGTCATGGAGTGACTGCGGATATTCGTTCCTGAAAAACAATGCCATACATGAAATACACTCTCACAGCAGAGACGGTCAACTTACATTTTGGTCCACAAAACGACTCATGTTGTGAATGGATGGATGCCCTCATGGGCTTTCGATCAGTCGCTACACCGCTCTCTTCCTCCTCGCATTGCGACGGTGTTGTCTGTACTTCGCCCACCCCGCCTTCCGTCTTTCGCGCCTTTTTTCTTAGCGATGTCGCATATGACAATGATACCATCGACGCTGAATAAAACATTACACTAATGTCTAGCTAACACTCTGGTGGGTTCTGGCAGACTTCTATATGACAACGAGAAGGCCCAGAGTGGGATTCGACCGCAGGAACCTGCTACACTGGACGCGATACACTAACCACTAGTCTCATTCATGCTGCGTGACGTTTTTCTTATCGCGGGATTCGTGTCTAAACACGTCAAAATATGTCCAAACACGTTCAAGGACGTTATAGAGAGTGAAAGGAAAAGCTTTACTATAAATGTTGAAGTGATCATTTGGTCGTCATTCGTGCCATCATGCTCAGCTAGGTAGGTCCTCGTAAGTAATACCCATGTCGTCATCATCGTCAAAATGTTTGAAGAGTTTCGTTTCCAGACTCACGTATTTCGGGATATTGGCAGTGCTCGCTTCTTCCGCACCAACTGGGTGGATTGTGATCTAAAGGTACGCTTCCTCGTTATTTTTAATACGTTCTATAATCGATCACATTTTTTCAGAGCAAAGGCATTGGACGAACCGATCGATTCGCCCATTTCTCGGCTGTCGGACAGTACTGTTCGACGTACGTTGCAAAGGATTTCGACTATTGATGGAAGACGGAGTAGATGTACCATCGGTGTGACTCTGTGACTGAAGAAGATTGTACGTGTGTGTGTGTGTTTAAAATAAAAACGCGTGTGGCTCACGCTTCTTTCGTGCAGATTACGAATGGATACTGACGGGAGATCTACCCCTGGTCCTGACCTTCAAGCCTCCTCCGAAGACCTTCTTTTTGCGGATCGGCGATCAGCTGACCACCTGTCGTTGAGGTGGACTCTGGTCGAGAAAGCCCAGGTTAGACTCGATCCTTCGTCTGTATCTGGGCTGTCTTCCCAGCTATGAAACCAAAGCTGGAGCCTCATTCATGTGTAACCTCTCATGATAAATAAAAAAAGGCTGTGTGTACTCTCATTCCATCTCAGTCATGATGCCCGAGCAGAGGTTTGCAACCTGTGTGCAAACGCGAATGTATCGGGACTTGCTACGATTACGCGATTATATTCACGGCAATGGCTGCAAGGGTGACTTTCGCTCGATTCTCAAGATGATACCCTTATGTCTATTCACCGTCAGTGGGAAGATTGCAAAAAAAATGAAGAGATTCATAGATTACAAGCTCGAGCTGTTGGAAAAGTATAGACGAGGAGAGACAGTCAACCCGTGCCTCATCAACGCGGGTTTCAGCCGACCTATCGTCCATCACTACTGGCTTCTCCACACATCCCTCGACGTCACGGTGACCGGCGACGAGCATCGGGACAGCACGTTAGAAGATCGTCTCGCAAGCGTCTTGTGTATGTCGTGAAAAAATAAATATACAGTGCTTGCAGTAAGAGTTTCACTTTGACGTCGTCACTCTCCTTTGAGGAAAGAATGTTCCCGATGGAGGAGGTGGTCACTTCAATTCTCCTGGCCATTGGCAAAAAGATTCAACACGGCAGAAAGTAGGAGAGGAACCACCAACGAAAGAACGCCCTGTCATCGCTGCTGAGATGGATAGCTTTTCAAACACTGCAGATTCTTCTGAATCTTTTTGTAGGCGAGCCGTCGCAAGCAGCGCTTGTGCTTCTTCAAAGGCGAGAACGTGTCTGGAGCTAGACGCACCTTTCCGTTCAATACATAGAGGCAAATTTCGGAGAGATGTTTCATGTCGGACGAAGAAGAACGTCTCAAGACGCCGCGGCGGCACAGAGGGGGTAGAGTGGAGAGTACTTTGACTAAAGTGAGGTGATAGCTGAGATTCATTTCAGAGCGTAGATATATTGACGTTCACCCGTAAAGAAATTGCTATGCAACCTGTGGTCCTCGTGCGTATAGTTGTGAAGATCCAAGAGTAAATAAGCGTGGGGCGACGACATTGCTTGTTTATATGCGTCCAGAAAATACTCCAATCTTTTTCTGCCAAATAGCTGTTGCCCGAAATGTTCCATCTGGTGCGCGGTGCGCCACAGGATGACGTAACTGGTGTTGTAGGTTATAGTTCTAAAATGGCTACTGTTGAAAAAGATGTTTTGGACGAGTAAGAAGATCGAGGCGTTGGCGTGGTGAGAACCCCGAATGAAAAGATCGGTCACCTCCTTCAAGGAACCAGCGTCGGTCATGTGATCGTCGACGACGATGAGCGAAGCGCGCGACGTGTCCCACTCTTGCGGTAGCTCCTTGGTAAATTTTAGAAAGTCCCCAAATTCGTCCTGCATGCTTGGCGAAGCATATTTCTGTACGTAGAATATTTGTGACGGCTTGTCCACGACGTCGTTCAGGTTCCTCAGTACATTCACAACGAAACTAGATTTGCCGGACATGGGGGGGCCATTTAAAATACAGCGAAAAGGATGACGGAAATGAAAATGTTCGTGGGAAGACATGTCGCGTGCATACACATTGCGCGAAAGAAGAGAACAGACTGAGACTCGTAGCCAAATGCATCTCTTTGATTTACACGTTGTCGTCGTTGTCCTCTAGATCGGAACTGCCCAACACAGATTATCCAGGCTAAAGTTGGACTCCTTTTAGTCAGTCTACTGCTGCTGTCACGTGCTTGCAACCATTCCAGGCGGTGGACTTGAAAGGCTTCCTCCACGATGCCGCGAATAAATTTGCAAAGTTCTTAGTTTTTTGGCTTCTCCAGGCGATGACGAGAGACGCAGGAGAATAAACCACACATGGCGTTTTCCACGTATCTGTCAGAATGATGACGCGAGCGCAGTGCACGCTGCCTTTATACAAATAAGCGCACGCAAAGAAACGAGAGCGAAACCAAAACTGAGAAGCCACCTGTTACCGCTAAGAGAGCGCGCGCAGTGGGAGGAGCAGAGAGTGAAACCGAAACCAGGCGGGCGGGCGGCGCAGAGGGCGCTAGGAGCGCGCGCGCGCATGCGTATCTGCCACAGCACGGCGTCCCAGTGACTTGCTCGCTAGATCTCGCAGAGTGCAGACGTGCGCTCGGTCACTCCGCAGTCCCCGCGCCGGCTCAGTTTGCGCCTGGCTGCCGTGGGGAGTGGACACACCGTCGTCGCGGGGGAAAACGTGAGTGATTTGCCGATGTATGTGCGTTGTTGGACCGCGTACTTTTTCTCGCATGTTTGCCGTGCCCTGTACGCACATGTTTAGACTTGTTTAGCAGTGACCAAGCCTTTTCTTTGTGTTGTCACATGTTTAGCGTTGTGTGCCTAGCGTTTTGCGGTTCCCGCCTTGTGTTAGCTGTGTAGTGTTGTGATGCTGTGGTTAGGCCTAACCGGTCGTCCCCCCTAAGGTTTTTCCCCGATGTGTACTGTTTTCTCCATGCTGTTTATCAGTAGCGGTTAGGCCTTTTCTCTTGCATGCCTAGACTTGTTTAGCAGTGTTGACATTTTTATCTGCTGCTAGAATCTTCTTTTTCTGTGTCTTGCTTGCATAGAGCTATGATGGTGGCGCCATCTGGTGTGATGCTTTGCAACTAGGTGGCCACCTGTCGTCGATCTCTGCAACTGCAGGGTGCCAACTACCAACATGGCGGGCGCTGGTCAGTCGGACGTTCCGGAGCGGTTTCTTCGTCACGGCGTCGTTGATTTTCGAATAAATTGTTCCTCTCCACCCTATCTGTATCTATTTTTTTCTTTTTATGACCACGAGCATCCGGAAACACACATCTTGGTCTGGACAAGAGTTAGACGCTCCCCAATTAGTGTGGTGGCTCCCTGGAGGGTGCTGATTACTGTGGGGGGCAATTAGCTGTAATTGATTAATTAATCGTGTTTAGATGAAGATGTGCGTTCCGTATAGTCGTGGTCATTACATACTACTGACTTCCAGCGTATGTACGTTTCTTGCTTAAGTTTTAAAGAAAGTTGCACCTAGCGAACCAATAATCAGATTTGTACAACAACAAATGATACGAAATGAATCTGCGGCACAATGCCAGGTCCCAAACGAACGATTCCAGATGACTCGAACATGCCCAGGCGACTAAAACAACTACTGATCCGTCTACTTACGAATGAAACATGTCCCCGTGACAGAGCGGCTTTCCGTTCAACGAGAGTCGCAGCCGGGACAGGAACACATTACCACACGTCGTTTATTCGATGATGCTCACGTTTTCACAATAAATGACTTTTGAAAAGCAAAAACACACGGAGAGCAGCGCGAGAAACAAAGCCTTGCAAAATCGAAACTCTAGAGAGGATCACGTGGTGGACAGGACGTAATGGCGATTTTGACTCGAGCGACCGCTAGAGAGTGGCTAAGCTGTTCTAGAGGGAAAGAGCCACTCCTTGTGCTTCCTTCCTCCATGCATTGGAATCGTGAGTATCACGATTCCAATCAACTACATGTGGCTCCTTCCTTCCGCCGTGGGTCTGTCAGAGCTGCACGAGTTTCGGGATCCGTGGTGCCCATTTTCTCTGCTCCTATTACCATCCTCACTGTGAAACTCTCACTGCCGGTTCAGATCGGAGCAAAGAACCGTTTTTAGGTTTATTTGGGACGACCTGCCACAATTTTGTGTACTTTTACAGAATAGTCAGAACCCGTACACAGAAACAGCATCTTTGCAACGCTCGTAGCTGTTTCATGTACAATATGTGAATCGCTTAAAGGCACGCTCGTCATGTACACATACACGGTATTCCACTTAAAATAGATCAAATCTTGAAAGAAAAAAAGGAAAGAAGTACACGAATGAAATCTTCTGAAGGTTCTTCAGAGTTTTCTCTAATCGCAGGCGTATATTAAACCCAGCTAATTAAGTATCATAATTGATCCAGGAAAAAAAAAAGAAATGCGTTTACGTCTTAAAGAAAAGAAAATAAACTGACAGATACGGATGCAAGTTATAGTGACATCAAATCAAACGACAGCGACAGATTTGTTTGTTTGAGCTCGCCTGCCGTACGTTTATGCTTGATGCTGTCGATCGCGGTCCGCAGCTACTCACCTATGCACACATACGCGACGCAGTCTTCGCTGCTCCCGCGTGCGACGGGAAGCCGGTACGCGCGCGGCCCCTGACTAGCGTTGCCACCTTTCGTAATGAAAAATACCGGCTGAGGGAGAGGAGGTGGAATAGAGGGAAAGGAGAAACGGCTTCCGGGAAAGGGAAAGTGGGTGAGGGGTGGACGAGCACACACAGAGAGAGAAAAAGAGCGAGCTTGCTCGCTCAAGATAATACGACGAAACGTATGGTCCTGTGCGTGGCTGGATCATTGAAGCTAGAAATTGCTATAAGCAGGCATGAACGCTACACGCTACCAAAATTACCAATATGCATCGCGCTACACTGGATCGTATTGAAGTAACCGGATTGGACTGCACTTTGAAAAACTAATCGACGCAGACAAACCCTTCTTTGCAGGCGGATATCTCATGATGGTTGTATATACGGCCTAAGTTCTAGCTGGCTCCACACAGCCACTGCTCTTGTCTCCTCCGAACACGACTTAATAAATAACAATGATAATCATAATGAATAACTATGGAAACGACTGGTGACTACGGAGTTGGGTCAGTGCTCTAGATTTATTCAAGCTGTAGCGGAATGTTGAAGGGAAAGCCCCGTAAAAGCCTCTATGAAAGGTGTTGAGCCACAAATACCGGCAAAGGGCAGCCGGTATCACTTTCCTACCGGCAACCAGCACAGCGATCAAATAACCGCCCGTGCCGGTATAATACCGGCCTGGTGGCAACCCTACCCCTGACATGTGAAGTGATGACACGTGATGCCAATGTCAAAGCCAACGTGGCCCTCCAAAATTACCAATATGCATCGCGTGCCCTTTTCTCGTTTCTTCGCTTCATCTCGCGGCTATGAAGAGAAGCATTTCCGCGATGCGGCGTACGGACGAGATCTTCACGAAATTCAGCCCTTCACAGCTGTCGCTGTAAAAGAACAAAGAAAACGCAGGAGAATGGAAGGACGGAAGTCTGAACGACTCCTGTCTCGAGCCATGTTTGTTACGAACACACAGCATAATCATAAACGACCTTCGTTCCCCGATACGGAGTCCTTCATATGTCCTTTTCCTTACGACCTATACGTGATGAACAGTTATGTACTTGATGTAATGCAGCGTTGATACCTCCTTAAAGGGACTATAGCATCTGGAAACGTGTAATGTTCGTCGCCGCTTCACAGTTAACTTGGCCGAGTTTCTCTCCAAATGCGGCCCACTTATTAAATAAACGAAGATTCGCACTCTCCCTACAGCTAAGCAAGCACCAGCGATCGCAACACCATTATGACGGCAGCGAGGAACACCAATGGAAGTGCAGGCGATTGTCTCCGAGGTCGTCTCCTTCGCGTTCGCACCGAAATATATTAAAATTGAAAATACATTGGTAAATACTTTCGATTACCAGTATCAGTTCCGACGCGACCATGTTGCGGGGGACACGGTGGTACCCTACTAGCTGTTCGAACACATTCGACGCTAACCAGAAACAACATTCCACAAGTCGATCTCCGACTCTCCGTGATCTGCAGACAGTAGACGCCATCCCTCGCGCCTGCCGGTCGGTCGCCAAGGGCTCCAGCAGCTCCCCGATTGGACTTGTGCGCAGCAAAGGGCGCTCACTGATTGGACTTGTCCGCGTAAAGTTTCCAGAGAGGGAATTCCGGAATACCGTCACCGTCAGTCGTCTGCTCTTGCGATGCGTTACATCAAACTGCACAGGAATACCTCCACTAATACTCGTCGGATTTTCGACGTTAACATCAGTGATGAACGCGCAGTAAAACGGGATTGTAGTTTCGGAATCGACCGCGCCGTATGCGGCAGTCCTTTGATAGGTCAGCTGTTGCACGTCAAACCACACTTGAAGCGATATTGGGACAAACCTAAGAGAGTTTAGCTTTTAGTGCACACTGGGTGATGGTGTCAAGTCCATAAATGCGGTCTCAGTCCGGGCGACTCAGCCGGCCACGAATTCGGTCCCCGCTGTCCCATTCATTGGTTTTCGAACGCACCGTCCAGCCAGCCTCGTGAAAAGCTGCTGTCAGGTGATGCACAATCTTGCTGAAACTACATTCGTGGCAAACGAGCCAGTGGCCGGAATACCACTGCAAAACTCACCCACCGAACCTTTCAAACAACAACAACTTTATTTTGAGATGGAGAGTGGGGAGGTTCATCGCCAGATGCGATACTCTACCCCATTGCTGGTGGGGATGTGGGAAATAAAATAAGGAGCCCCTTTCCAATAACTATCGAAGTGCGATGGTGGCCAGAATGAGCTTTCGGGCGCAGATCGTTGCTGGGCTGGATTGGGCTAGGGACCAACTAATTTCGATAGGGAGAAGGGGCGAGAGTCCAGTTGACTAAGATACTCGGAGAGTGCGGTTCGGGAAGGTTGATATGGGGGCAATGAAGAAGAATGTGTTCCAGATCCTCAAGAGCACCACAGTGGCAGCAGGTGGGAGAGTCAACTTGTCTCAAGCGGTAACGCCACTGAGCTGTAAAGGCCACATTGAGTCGCATTCGGTGGATTGATGCGGCATATTGACGAGAGGTGTTTCTTGGCATGCGGAAAGCGAGCGTTGGATCAACTCTGCTCAACATAGATAGGGGGCGAATGTCGGTCGTCCAGTGACGGGAAGTCAGGGGTGTCACGAGGCGGCGCAGAATGGAACGGCGGTCTCCTCTCAGCAGAACAACACTGGTCCGTTTCCGATACGAGAGTGCTGCCTCTGCGGCGCTGTCGGCCCGCTCATTCCCCACGACACCACAATGGGCTGGAACCCACTGGAGAACTAGCCTGTGGACTGCTGCGTAGACAGTGTGGTAAGCCATTAACACATCTGTGACGAGGGGTGCGGAGGGGCCTCATATGCCGGAATTTTTCGATAGCTTGAAGTGCAGATTTGGAGTCTGTGAAGACTGCCCATTCCCGTGGGTAAAATCAGCGATGTGTTGTAGAAAGAAAAGGATGGCATAGAGTTCGCAGCTGTTGAGGAGGTTGGTTGTGAAAGGCGTCGTCCTTGCACTACGCCTTCGGATGGTATGACGAATGCTGAGGCGGACTTCTTGTTTTCGGGATGCGCCATCTGTATATGCTGCATTAAACGTAGAAAACTTCTCGTCTACCAGAGCATGAAAATGGCTCGGAGGATTTGAGGGTGGGACCTGATCTCCTCTTTGCAGAAGGTTCGGAAGGCTTACGAAAGTCGGCGGTACCGGCAGAAACCAGGGGGCTTCCGGCGGTATAATGTCCTTAGCTATGAAGCCAGTGAGAGTCTGGCGTGTCCTCTGCGCTACTCGATAGAAGTCGCTTTCAGGGCGGTATCGAAGTTTCCTGAGGAGCGGGTGACGGGGAATGTGAGCAGGCAAACGTAGGAAGTGCCGAGCCGTTTCACGTTCACGTAGAACCTCAACCGGGAGTTCACCAGTTTCAGCCAGGGTTTGCCCTGCCTCAGCCGACGCAACGACGAAGGCTTCGAGCAAACAGGGACCGTAGGGTATTTAATGATGTTGCTGATATCCTTTGCAGAACAAGAAGGCTGTAAAGCACAGTCGCCCTCACCAACGCCGCGTGAACTGCGAGCAGGGAACGATGATCACAGCCCCATCCTGAGCCAGAAAGATGTTAATTGCGGGGAGCACTTTAGTTTCAAGGTGTTTAATGTGGCGAGCCCAGCGCAACTCGATTACCTTTCAATATGTCGCTGTGTCGTTGACGTATGGGAATGTTCGGAGTTAAAGAAAGGACACCAGCAGTGGGGTTCGCACCCAGACCCTCTGATTGCCCTAACTGCCTCATCCACTACAACGTTTCAAGCCTATGTAAAGTTGTGCAGCTACGTAATGTCCCATCGAATAATACCGGGCCAACGATGCAGCCGTGCGTCAAAAAACCCGCTCTTCAAATGAATAATTAAAATGTAGCAAATTAACAATGTATAATTATATTGGCACAGTGGAACAAAATACGGGCGCGTACGCCACAAGGCTCTGAACAACCCTTAAACGGTTTCATTCGCATGCGGTGCATTTTAGATTTGACACCATGTCACATCCACACCAGCAGCCTGCACGTAGTCTAGTGCTGCACACACGTGCAATCTTTCCACTGAATTGACCATAAAAGCGCTAAGAAGACGAGCACAGACGACACAACGTTGAGCACTCTGATGATCCAACGAGCACAAATGAATGTTTTACGGTTCATTTAAAACGCCGCTTACCAGAGGCACGAGTTCTCCGCGTTCCAGGACGCCACTTATCGCCTTTCCAACGTCCGTGCCAGCTTGTACCTCATCTCGAACGAGATCGCTTGAAAGGATGTGCGTAAAGCCGTACTTTTCGGCTATCATAGCACACTGGGTCCTTTTACCGGAGCCGGGACCTCCTGTGTAAAGTGGAAGAGAAGAGACTCGTTAGAACTCGTTAGGCAATCGCTAAATTGAAGAAAGTACGATATTCTTACGCGTAGGAAATGCGATATATTATTGATTGATTCTTCAACTCTGGTGTTTTGAGTGTTGCTACTTGTTGCTAATTTCTATAGCCCATATGATTAACAGTTCAACTCAATTATTCAATGAAAATTCGGTTTTCAACAATTCTACCATGCTGCATAGCTCCCTGGTGGACATCCTTATAGGGCGGCGGTACAGGTCCGCTGTTCGTGCGAAGAGGAAGTAACAGTTCTGAGGTGGAAGAGATCAACCAAACACAAGCCTCAAGCTTCCGAGTAACACGAAAGACTGAAACATGGCGGTCTTTCCGACATATTTTTGGCATCTCGAGGCTTGTGTTTTGTTCGTCTGTGCGTTTGGCGTCAGAGCAGTTACCTACATTCCGTCATGTTCACCAGATGCCGCTGCCTTGTCCTGGGTTGTATGATTATATGTTTCAGGTAGGTTCCCGGGCTGAATAATTCGTAAACGGGTGGCACAATCGAAAAACTTGCTTGTCAGCGAGCATGCCCGAGACATCGACCAAGAACTGAGCACTGAACGGTTCATCTGCATACACTCATTAATTAAATAAAACCCCTAACTTTTAAATTGTACTTAATTTCGGACACCTTCGGAGCCTGTTCTGCGAGAGAAATCACGAGGAGAGAGGCTATAAGAAAAGCTGGGAGAGAGACCAATGGGGGTAGAGCAAATGGGCTGTATGGAGGCGAGCACTCGTCCCAGCGTCCAAGTCCGGGAAGCGCCATGATCGAGATTGTAGATTCGGCCACAGTCTTTCCAAGGTAGATTTAGCCAGGTAGCGAATGTGACCCGCCAACACTGTCATATCCGTGACTCAAGCGACCCTGAGGCTGCGTTCCAATACCTCGCGCCCACGAAGCCGCCTGACTTGGCAGCTGAGTAGACCCTCTTTGCTTGTCACTATTGGAACAGGCTTGCTTAGCCGAGCTTGCGCCACGAGGCACCTGTGGCGCCATCTCGTTGCTCACGCAAGAAATGCGTACGGCGCAAGCGCAGCAGGACTCTAATGCGCTAAGTTTATAGGACATCGTGCATAAACTGTCACCTTCACAACTAAACATGTGTTGCAACTTTCTACGCAGTTTCAAAAAACATACCACTATGTGCAACTTTACATTTAAAGTCAGCAGAAACAGCGGGCACGCTGGTACCGTCAACGCGCGTCTCCATCCCGGCTGTCAGATGGTCAGGCGTATAACTAGACTGCATCAATGCGCACTGGGCGGTAGTCGACTGAATAGCGGACTTGGCGAGATTTGGAACGAGACTTAACATGGCGGCACTTCCGCTTAGACCGCTAGGCAGTCGACTAACCGGGGTATTGGAACGCAGCCTGAGTGTTGGTAGCACAGGTACGATCGCGAAAGGGAAGGGTCTCGGGTTTTCAAGTCAGGTACGATCGTCAACAAGAAATATTTACGACGCGCGCATGGCTCTTTATTCATAAGTTAATATTCATAATTCTTAACTTAAATATAGAGAAAGCTATCTGTTGCCCCAGTAGTACACATATACGAAATCATCTACCACCGAGTACGTTTCCTTATCCTGCTCCACTGCGCATGTGTAAGGGCGGGCTCATGTGTCCGTGCATTGTAATGCGGAGTGCGTACACTTTTTGGATTAAACTGGAAGCGGCGTTCACATCTCGGAGCTCTAGATTAACAAGTGTGAACAGATGAATACAATGCATCACCTGTTGCTGGCCCCATGAAAAAAAGATTTCGTCATAGCGAGACCGGCCATAATTGCGTGAGTGTGAATCTGCTGTGCACCAACGATGCCATGTTTTTTGCAACGAACCAATTATGATCATTCATTAAAGAAATAGAAACAGCTAATCACTACGTGTACCTTTAGCCGTAGGTGAGGAATGGACATTAAGTGAAACTTCCTGTTTATTTGTGGTTCTTACGTACCCTTCGTCAAAGCCTGTAATAACTATTTATTTCGAACTGATATGTGTGTCATTAAACCTGATATGATCAATTAATAATTACGATTATGATATGATTAATTTCCCTCCGTTCACCTCTAGTGTTGCTGCTCTGGGTGATTAGTGTGGTTCAGTCAGATAAAGAGGAAGGGAATACAACGCAAACGAAGTACGCGAATGCGGTGGTGGTGCAGGTGAAAGGGCTCGCGAAAGCGCCATGGCTAATTATGGACCGCCTATTATTCATACTGCTGAAGTCATATCTTACGTCATTTATTTACAATCGTAGTAGTCCGCGCAACGGATGGACGGCGCCGACGGTCTCTATCGTGGCGTCTTTCTGAGAGGCAGGAGTATATGGGAGTTTCGCTACCTGTCAATATATACCTTTGTCTTTCCACGCGTTAAGACCAGGCGCGTTCGGTGCCATGGTATCCAATCCAATCCAAGTCGTGCTTGCTTCCACTGGGCACCGTGTGCCATGCCATGTGCGAGGTGTGTGTTTGTTTTGTCTGCTCTCACGTGTGCGCTTGGATTGTCTTATTCCGTAAGGAGCAAGTATCGTACCGTTTAAACATTGTGCTGCTCCATGAAAGTACTGCGCATGGAACTCGTGAGTGACGCCGTGCATAACACGCTAGGCCTACCGTATTTCTTATGGCGGCTCACATAAGTATTAAGAGCCCCCCCCCCCCCATTCGCTAGCTTGTTTTTTAGTTATTATGAGAGTTCCCAGGCAGCACAATGTACTGAAAGTCGAGTGCGATACGGGTGGACGGTATGTGTCTTATCAATGATCTTTAGTTTCACGAGTTCAAGGCCTTCCACCTACCCGCCCACCCCTATTGCACCCGACTTTCAGTACATTGTGCTGCTTGGGTTCTCTGTGTCTGACCGACTGGAACCTTCAACAAGAAATGTTCTAGAAAAAAAAAACAGAAAGAAAGAAGAAAGAGTCAACACACAGCGATTTTTAGAGTAAGTAACTGGTTTTAGCCTACAGATTTCTTATAAGGAGCAGCATGCCAATGCGCTCTTTCGGATAGGCATCCGGCCGCCAATGACGTGTTCATGCGCTTGGTTCACACAGGGGTGACGGAAGATAGGGAACAGCCGCAGTGCCTGCCTTCATGGTGATGGCCAATGCACCGCAACATTTCTTCTGTCGCTTACTTTCCGTCGCCTCTGCGTGCGAACCAGGCGGACGAACACGTAATTGGCAGCTGGGTATCTGAGCGGAGGATCGCATTGGTGGGCTGCACTGCGTAAGAAATACGTAAATCGAAACCACTTAATGACTCGAAAAAATTAGCCCCTGTTTACGCGAGATTTTTTCATGGAATATCTTTCGCTGAATGTCCCAATCGGTAAAGCATGGGTTTCAAAAGCGTACGAGCTAGACCGCGCTCCACACTATTGCGTTCCCATGCGTGCGTGCGTTCGCGTTGGCATCCTCCTCTACCAAGAGCGCGGCCTATGATGGCCTGTGGTACGCTGGGCGAGTCAGGTTGGTTACCATGGCAACACGGACGCGCACACATTCACGCGCATTGGAACGCTATAGTGCAAACCGTGCTTTAAAGGAGTACACAGGGCCATAAAAAAAAAATTCAGATTAAGACATCTGATGAAAGTGTGTGTGTCATTATACCGAACAGCGCGAAAGGTTTTGATGTGTGAAATTTGTTTCCCAGAAAAAAACTCACAGAAACATGGCTCCGCGCGTTCATCCTTAACTCGTCACTCCAACTATAACGAGGGTGAGGAGGTATGATTCCACGTCACCGGTGACGCTATAAGGAGAACTCGTTCTGGTTCGCCGGTCAGTGGGGATCAGCGCCTTGTCCCTTTGCCGCCGTAAACCACTTTTGCCAGTTCTCCCGGAGAATTGGGGATAGAAGGAGCGGCCGAATCATTACCGAGCGAGGAGAAAGGCTTTTTCAGAACCCCGAACAGCCGAGTAGCAGACGACAGCGGAGTAGCAGACAACATTTCTCTAGGCCAATCAGCGAGCGTTCTCTTTATAGCGTCGGCGCGAGGTTCCACGCAGATCACAGGCTGGTACAGCTCTTCACCACCGTTGCGCACGGTCGCGTTATGCGGCGTATTTTAAATTCAATTTCTGCGATAATTATGACCATGTGGTGTAAATTACTTCGCATGGTGCATCTTACTGGCCTACTTAACAGTTTTATAGGAAGAAAACAGGGTGTTAAAAATGACTTTTGTGCTACTTTAACCACTGTTCACACTTCTGCGTTTCACTACGTGAAAGTGCCGGCGAGCGTCAGTTACCGTGGCAAGAGACGCATGCGGGACCTACTGCGGCAAAAGATAAGGACTTCGCCCGAGCTGAACTTTTTCTAAGGCACGCACCAACAAGCAGGCGGAAAATCAATTGAAAGGTTTCGTTCCCCTGGGCATGCGGCTTGAGGCAATCTTCGGTTGGAGAGTAAGGACGCGACGCAGGGCTCTTATTGGTACCACTTGTGATGATCGCATGTATGTGAACAGCGTAACGCAATGTACGCGGGTGTCGTACGTATACGCAAGCGTCCGTACGCATACAAATGCAATAATAGCGAGTTGTACTGTACCGTACACTATAGTCTTTGCCTATGCAAGGGAGAGCGTTGGGGGTTCTGCACATGCTCACTACACAGAGCTTTGCGCATTGCGCAGCACCACCGGGCTATTCATTATGTACGCAAAGGCGACAGCGTACGGTATTCTAAAACTCGCTAATGAGAACCTAGCTTTACCCGCAAAGTAGCGTCACAAAGGTGTCATTTGCGTTCCCAGTATTTTTTTCCAAGGGGGGCCAAAGGGAGAGGGGGCAAGAGAGCAAATGCCCACCACCTACCACATCTTTTTCTGGAGACGGACTCTGCGCAATGTGTGGATGTTCAGAAGTTCCAATGATGATATCTGAGAATAATCATTGCAACCCATGACTAAAAAGAGCGCTATTTTCGCAAACGACCTTGTTCCAGTGGGTCCACGCCCCCCCCCCCCCCCACCTCTTGCCACCCCTCTCGGTGCGACCATGAAAAGTGCGGACGTAAATTGGAAACCCATGCGTCTGTCAGACACAGATGCTGAGAGAAGGACGAGTTGGAACGCATTAGCGCAGACCGAGGGGGGAATGTCGCGACGTCGTTATGCAAGTTTCGGAGTCACTTATTTCACGATCTTTTACGGTGTGACGTCGATTTGCCACACGACTGCCACGATGGAGACCTGTTCCTTGAGAGAAAGGCGACCACTTCGTTGTAGAGTGAGTAGCTTTAGAGACTTACCAAAGACAAATATTACTGGTACGTCAACTTGCAGCAGTTCACCGATGTCAAATTTTGGAGTCCTCTGTAACAGCAGAAAGAAACTGAGAAATTTAAAGGCGAATTACCGCGCGCCATATTGAAAGGCGGTAAAGGTACAGCAGATGCGGCAGAACAGCCACTCCCCCATGGAGGAAGGAAACACAGGGGCACTGTTGATAATTCGGGTAGTTGGTAACGTGACATTGTACATATTATGCAGCAAAAACACAGCAAAAGTCATAGAGGAAGACACAACACGATGACTGCAGTCATCGTGTTGTGTCTTCCTCTATGTGTGTCCCTTTCTTTTTGCTGCATAATATCTGCAATGAAACACAGGAGGTGCCCCTCCGACCGTTTTCCATCGGGACGAACGTAGCCGCCTTCGCATTGCATTATGGGATGCTCCTGTCTACGACGTGACCGCTCACATGACCCCCGGACAGCACGGCGCCTACCAAAGCAGGCCACGCGAGCTGTAGCTGCGTGATACTTCAGATTTCACCATTATGTTGAACGCGTGCGTGAACTTTTATTTCTGTGTGTTCAGAGGTTTACTCATCTATTACAAGACCAGTCACAGTCTGCAGAACGCAGGACGAGTACGCGGGATCGATAACATCACGCGTAGCAACGCACCGCCAACGTATGCATGTTTTAAGTGGTAAATAATGTTGTGCTCAGAACACCGTTAATCAGATGTATACAACAACAGAGGATATGAAATGTATCTGTGCCGCAGCGCTCGCTCCTAAACCAACAATTCAAGATGACTCGAGCACACACAAGCGGCTAAAATAGCCGATTGAGTACTTACGAAGGAAACGTGATCCCGTAGCAGAGCTGCTTTCTGTTGAACGAGAGCTGCAGCCGGGACAGGAACACGTTACCATACGTCGTTTCTGCAGAGGTGCTCACATTTTAACAATAAATGACAGGTAAAGGAAAAACGCACGGAGAGGAGAGTGCGAAAGAAAATCTTTCAAAAACGAAACTTTAGAGACGACCACGTGGTGTACATGACGTAATGGTGGTTTTGACTCGAGCGACCGCCAGAGGGTGGCTATGTTCGTCCGGAGGGAAGAGACGCTGCTCGTGTTTTCTTCCTCCATACAGTCCGCTATCCAGACTCCCTTCCACCACCTCCCTTTTTTCCTGTGCACCCCAGAGGGAAGCTGTGCTGTTACTGCGAAATCCCAATGGGCGCGTTAAGTAGGTTGGACACAGGAACGCCAGGGGAGCACTAAATACGTCCAAAGCAACTTCCGGTGTGCGTTCCCGGGTGCACCCCGCGCGCCCCTCGTCTCATGCCAGGGAAAAGTGGTACCACATCTGGCACGTGACGTATTTTCCGGTGTACGTGCCGTTCGGCGGGATTGATCGGCGTTCAACTCTCCAGCCTTCGCCGTGTTTACAAAATGCAGAGGATAGCCTCACAAACACCGTGAGTTGGAGACGCAAAGGGTACGTTCCCCTGAGAACCCGGGAAATGACGCTTGGGGGCCTGCTTAGCTCTTCCAATGCCTGTCTTCCGTATCTGTCATTTGGTAGTTGTTCGGATAACATCGCACCGTTCGGAATGTGTGCGAAATACGACATGTCTCTGAAGGAAAGCCCCAACTAGAAATTAACGTGCGTGACAAGGATCCAGGTCCGTGGCTATCGTCTGTTGACTGTGAGATAGTCCTGAAGTACAGGAATAACAGCCGTCCGAAAAGCATTCGTGGTGACCTACTGCAGCGCACTTAGAGTAATACCCCCTGTCACGCGGCAAATTGAATGTCAGAGTAATACCCCCTGTCACACGGCAAATTGAATGTCATTCTCAGCAAATGACATTCGCACTGAATTACATTCGTTCCGTGTCACACGGTGAAACCAAATGGCTATTCATGCGTATGAGTCGGTAAACTCGTTCGCAGGTGCTGAAACCGAAACGAATGCCGGTTCCGTTACGGTTCAGTGTCAGAACTCAGAAAGCTGTTTCGGTTACGGGATTCGCCGTTTTAATATTTGCGGCCACCGGTCACCAAACAATTCAACAGGTATTTTTTCGGTTTGGATGTCGGCGTGGATGTCGCAGAATTAGCTAGAAAGAACACAGGGGTAAAAATGAACATATTTATCTGTTGCGCTCCGAAAGGGCGATGCACGGCGAGGTCGTTTGCGACATTCCCCGTAAAATATTTTTTTCAGTCTCTATTATCTCGCGCACATTCATTTCGCACGTGCGTTCAGAAGCTGTGAGATGCTCACAAAGCAAACAGATGTGGAAACAACGTGCAACGCTTGGTATCTTAAATGATCACAATAATATCGTTCATAGCTCACAAGGGACGTACGCTATAGACGTCATACGATGCGTGTGTCATCTGATTACAGGTCCAAGAGCATAAGATGGTATGCTGCCTACACAACTTCTGAATGAAAAACACGTGCTGAAGAGATCTACTTCAACAGACGCGCATACTAAACCACTAACGAGAGTTGTTCGCGTTCACGCGTCAACAAAATTCATATGAACCGGTAACCGAAATCACATTTTTCGGTTCAGGTTCGGTTAATTGCTGATGGTGAATTGTGGTTACGTTCAGGTTACGGTTCCTGAAAAAAATTGGGATCCAGGCGGTTTTCGTTACTGCTTTCCGTCCCTTCTCATTCGCTTTTCCCTCTCGCACAGACTGCGTACCCTCGCAGTAGAGGGGTAGCAAAAACAACAACGGTAAACCGTTTGAAGAAATCAAAGACAAATGAAAACTTGCACTTCAATATTGTATCACGACTTTGATAACTTTTGACACGAAGGACGAAGGCCTTAACACTGTTTTTCGGAGAACAACCCTCGTTCCCAGTCGCCATGTTGCCAAGCGCGTTCGAGATGTGCTTCTTACTTGTCTTTGCTTGCACTGCTTAGCCAAGTAAGTACGAAGGGAATCGTCTCTGGACGAGAGCCAGCGATATTTCTAACAAGACTGTTCTTCTCGACAGCACTGTTCGAAATATCGGCGGCTCTCGTCCTGAGGCAATTCCCTTCATACTTCCTTTCCGGTTCGCTGGATTTCTACCCGTCTACGTTAGCCAACTAAGTGTCGTCGAAAACGCAACGGCACTGTGAAATATACTAACGTTTCGCTAGTTTCAGGAGAAATAAATAAAAGCATAACTAATGCTTCATATGTTCGGCCTTGGTGTGCCGTCAACAGTGACGTCGTTTGCGAATGACATTCTGTTTCTTCGTGCAGCTCGATGCATGACAAACGAATGACATTCGGTCCTTCTCTGGGAATGCCATTCAGTTTGCCGTGTGACTGGCTGAAAGGCGAGACAAGCAAGAAGGCCCTGGTTGGCCGACTGGAATGCATAACGTTGCATCTTTATTGGTCCTGTCAATTTCATTTGCATTGTCCCCAGCGCTGTGTGAACTATCTCAAAGTATGCGTTCTATGGGGAGCTGTTACTGCCACGCTGCCTTCCATTTTCTGCCTCGTCTTCAATTGGACGAAGTGGATTGTGAAGGAGCGTATCAAATTCTTGAGACTTGAAAGCTGAGCACTGGGCACAGATGGTTCTAATAATAGGTTCGCCACAGTATCTTCATGTGGTTCAACGTCGCTTTTATTACCAGTTCTATACTCATTGCGGATGACTTACTCGAGAACATGGGGACACATCTTGATGGTCTATTGCATAAATTGAGAGCTCATCAAAACTGTTCCTTCGGAGAAAATTTTGCCAACTGAGTACGACATACAAAAGCAATATGCAAGGAGGATTATGGGTACGTTGCCAACATCCAGTGCGAGAAGGCATTGTTAAAATCCTAATGGTTGTAACATATATAAATAATACTGTCCTGAACGGCATCCGACCAATTGTTGCACTGATCGAACACGGCATTTATTTAGTCGTTTTATCATTAGTAACGACAGAATACTAGAGAGCGGAGGGGCACATAGCAGGACAGAGATAAAACAACTATGATACGCGGCAAACTATGCAACGGAAACCACACAGGGAACACGGTTCGGAACACGGTGAAAGATAAAGAAAAGAGCTGATGACACACTCTCGTCTCGCAATGCGAAGGCCTCGTCCAGATAGTGTTGGTCTTCTGAGTAAAGTCCCTCGTTCGGGACTTTACTTCTGAGCAGAGCCGTTTATAGAGAGAGTTTGGCCATTAGGAGAAGCCTAACTTAAAGCGCGTCATGCGACGTCACGGCTGAACGACCTCCCCCCTGTCGTGATCTATTATTATCCAGTCGTCAACCGGTCGCCCACGCCATATTGGTTATGATCGTTGTTTACAATCCAAGGAGAGAAGACACGTGCGTACTTCTTGCTTCGAAAACCTTTCGTCCTTGAACTCTGTTCTGTTTGGCAACAAAGCCCCCTTATCACTGGCGCCTGAGGGTCATAAGCAGATTATTTCTGTAGAATACACTCAGCGCGACCACGAAGCTGTCGACGAGCTGGCGGACAGCATCAATATGGCGCGGACTAGATGGCTGATAAGTGGATTCCGCTTGGATTCAGGCTTTTTGGGTGGCGCAACGACGACTCTGACGTCAAAATACGTTCCGCCCATGAGGCGGCAAAAGATCACAGAACGGCCAAAATCTCCCTATAAATGGCTCTGCTTCTGAGCGTCAGGGAGCGCCCTCTCGGTGCGTAGTAGGACTGACAGGACAGCCAAATGTGACCTTCGCCTCGCGCGGCGTTGCAAGTGGGTGTCTTCGGCTCTTGGCCTCGGCAGCTATCTTGTGCACCGTGAGATGGCAACCAGGCAAGGGGTCTTGAAAGCGAACATTATCTGGACGGTCCACTGGCGTGGGTGTCATCATCTCCACTTATCTTACACCGTGGTTCAGAAACAGAATGCGGATATGCGTACTGTAGAAATCGCACTTCAACCTCTGCCATATGGTAGAAATGCCTATGCTACTTAATTATAACATAATAATATTTTTGTTTTGTGTTTATTTATTTTCACTTGTCTGGGAAACGGAGGTCAGGCACAAAAGGCAAGAGTCCTTGACGGGCATTATAACTGCAATATATCAACAATTAAATGAATATTGCCGGAAGGTGGTTCCACTGAAGACAGGCGTAAGTGAGTAAGTAAGTACAGTAATGGCCAGTTCTCACTTGGCGACGCCCGACGCGGCGTCGTGAACGGACGGCGGAAGAAGACGGGCATTTCCGCCGCCCCGTCAAGGCGCATGGTTTTAATGTTCCCACCACAGTGGCATTCCGTCGCCCAAAGCAGACGAAAACTGAAGAGGCGTGGCCTTTCTCTGTCATCTTATTAGTCGTCAGTGTATCGTTCTCGCCACCTCTCGCCGACGTCGTGAAAGAGACCGGCATGGCAATTTTTTTGGCTCGACGTCTCTCCTCTTCCAACGCCGGAAATGCACGTCTATTTCCGCCACCCGCTCGCGACGTCGCGTCGGGCGTCGCCAAGTGAGAACTGGCCCTAAGGCGAACAGAAAGGCTCATCAGCCTTTTGTCAGAGGCCCATTTGTTTGAAAGTACCTAGGCTATAGGGCTTGCACATAAGGAACCCCGGATGTCGGACGTTGAGTTTTGTTGCAATTCCAAACAGCTGTGTAATGAACTAATCCGAGCAGGACATGTGGGACAGTGACCTTAAACAATGGTTGTTTCCTTATGCAAAGAAAAAGCTCATGAACAATTTCGCATTGATCATTCAGTACATATAATATAAAGCGTTTTCATAGAATATTGCTGCTTAGATTCCTTACTCTACGTGTTTCAAACCTTTTTTTTTCCTGACAAATCTATTATTCACGTCACCTGTGGAAGTGGTTCTGGTGAAACTTGATCATCAAGAACCAACGCAGCTTCCACTTTGGGCGGCACAGGGATGGATGCTTTTGCCTCTGCCACTTTCGCTTGTGTTGCCTCTGCCTTTTTTGGTTCTTCATGTTCTTTCCTTGCGACTTCCTCCTTGGGCTTGACCTCTTCAGTAATCTTGAATACTTCCTTCTTCACTTCTTCCTCTTCTTTTATTATCCCCTTCTCCTCTTTCTTCTTTTCTTCCTTCTTTTTCTTCATTTTCTTCTTCCTTCTACTCCTTGTTACTTTTATCGGCTGTTTCCCACTCCTCGCCTCATTTTCCTCTATCTGATCAATCACCATACTCCTCAGGTCGATTTTGCTGCAGATCAGATCTATGCCGTCCTCATCCAAGCGACACACTTCAAACTCTGGCTGCAACTCTTCCGATGACGAAGAGTCGGAGGGAGCAGGAACAGACGTCGCCGAAGGTACAGGAGCGATAATAATTAAAGGAGATGACGGGGGCACCTGCGGTGACTCCGAAGAGTTTGCACCCAGTAGAGAAGCAAAGAATCCGCAGATGCCAGAAGACCGCGATTTCGGTGGTTGTTGGACTGGGATTTCTAAGGCCAGTGGTGCCTGAAGTGTCGGAACAGGCGCAGCAGACTTCGTTTTCCGCCGCTTCTTAGAAGAGGACCTGTATCGCTTGAGTGCAAAAGTGCTGCCACGGTGGTTCTCCGTTCTATCGATGATGTTGCTCGGGAGCAAGCTAATCCGATTCGATTTTCGTGGTTTATCTCGCGCTCGATCCACTTCTTCTTCATCCACTTCCTCACTTTCCTCTATGTCGCGATTTCTCGGCGGTGACCGACTCCTGATGGTTCTGAGAATTTCAATTTCGTGGCACGTAGTTTTTCTGCGAGACGTGTCGTCATTGGAGGAACGTCTTCTGGAGCTACTTGCGCACGGCACATCGTTGGGTGTGTATTTCGCAGTGTCGGCGTTCACATCGCTGTCCGAGCTACTGCTGCCTCGAGTGACCTCAATACGAAGCGACTTACTTCGTGTATAGTCTTGTGGATGGTTTAAATGTGGAGGAGACAGCGTGGTGTGCGATGATGAATAGGGTGGTGGTGGTGATGGCATGGGGCGAGGTCCACTGCTCAGAGCCTGCGAAATGACAAGTGAGCCGCATGATGCATTGCAATTTAAGTGCCGCAAGCGAATCAATCGTTGCGTTCATGCTTCCATGGAAACTCGATGGAGCTAACATATTCAAATTAACGTAACTGTCGAAATCTACAGGCCTATCCATAACTCACAAACATGCACTGCGGTACAAACTGTAAGTGCACAGCCGAATATTCCTTCAGTTGACTTTCAACACTGGTATACGTTTCGAATGTTATGGTCCTTATATACTGTGGTACCCCTGATATCCTCAACAAGATGTTAGCTGCATGGTCAAGGAGACTAATGGCAAGGGACCTGTTGCAGTGAGAGAGAGAGTATACAGTAGGATACCCAGGAAAAAAGCCACGGACGATTACACCGCAGCCACATCTTGACGTTATCGTCACCGTTACCGTGGCACAGGTTGGCATTACCACCAACAGGGAAGAGTATGTTTCGTTGCTTTCAACTGCACATGTTGTAATGGTTAGCACTCTTTACCACTTTGTGCAACACCAGGCCTAACGCACAGTCGACCATACAGCTTGCGACATATTTATCTGGAATTGACACCTTGCAGCTTATCAAATCTGTAACCTACAGATGTTGCAAGAGTAGAAGACTAATAGACACGTACGACATGGTACCCAATATGTGTTCATGTCTTCAAACAAACAATCTTGCAACGCCTGAATATTCCAGGTCGGGTAAACAGCAAGCTGTCGATTTCATACAAACGAAATAAGACGACACTAGAAGTAAACAATAACGTAGATAAACATGGTCCTGTTCCTGCTACAGTTTGCAAGTACAGTGCGTCAAGTATGTCGTCACAGTACGAGGCTTATGTCCTGCACTGTGACTTATTATTATTTTGTCCGATAATATCTTCGGCAGAATGTGCGCACGGCCGAACATTCCATCTACAAAGACGACATTCTACGCTGACTACGCAGTTTTTTTTTTTTTTCTAAAAGAATGTGCATGAAAACAAAAACAAAAGCCTCCCTGTATACAGAATTGTTTGCACAGCGGTCATTTCTTCGAGTTCCGTTTCTCATTTTCTGACTACAGGATAATCGATATAATAATGTGTTCCAGAGATGAGGAAGTTACTCGTTAAAAGGAAGCAGTTACATTGCAAAAAAATGTAACCAAGTACTTTGGAAAAGTAAATAGTTACTTTCACATTATTTGTTACTTAATATAAACTTTTTGTTCTTGACATTTCTATAATTAATTCAGATCTTGGTCTCACAATGTGTGGTGCAAGGTTTTATAATAGTTTTGATATACGAAAACTATAGCAATGATTGATATGACGAAGGAAGCGTGGCATTTGATGATTTTGATCTCGTAATATGAGGTACTTCAACAATGCACAAAGCTGGCATTGAAGGTTGTTCCATGCACAGTCGCACCAAGTTTCAATCTTGCTTCACAGTGTCCGCTGTCACTATAAATACACGACTCGTCGCTATGACGAGCGACACCTGAGCCTCCTAATGTAGGGCCAAAATAGAATTCATAGCGCTCACGGCGCAACAACAAGGGAGCGTAGTCAGAGGCACTCTGAACGTACTGCCAGCGCTCAAGTGCTCTCGTCTCATTCGAGGGAAAGGGCGCGTCTTGTCATGTTTGTAGACCGGAATCCAACAGAATGAACTTTGAACATTATCGAAGTTACTTTGACAAAATTACCTAAAATAGGAACGTGTTCCTGAATAAGTTACTGGAGCTCAAAGGCAACGAGTTACATTAAAAGTTACGGGAAAAAGGTAGCTTAGTTACAGTGACGAGTTACCCCCAACAGTGGTATTTTCAGAGCATTAATGCCCATCACACTCGCTCTGTTCTTATCACAGGGCTAAAGCATCTACTGCTCACGGGGTTTCATGTGCATTAATCATAACAACTTGTAACACTCAAAAAGACTGTCTGTCTACAATAATTGTTACATCATCATCGGTGCCAGTAGGTAAGCCGTTATGTGCAGTCTGGTTCTTTGCACGGATCTTGACTTGCGTTCACAGCGAAGAGGGTAATAGAAGAGGAGAAAATGGGCACCTCGAATGCCAAAATTCAAGCGGGACTGACATGCTGATAACCCCCGCCACCGCCAGTGAGGCAGCGCACGAGAAATCACGTGCTTAGGGCGGCCAATAGCAACTCTGAGATCTCTGAAGTATGCGCTTGCTCGGGAGTGTGTTCGAGGGCTTGTATCTCGCTAAGTACGACACGTAGAAAAATAATTCTTTTTTTCTCAGTATTTCGGCGTGCAATATAGTGCGTCAGTGATGTAATGAACGGGTCCCAGCCCCTTAAGGCGGTGCATCAGAGCCGGCACTTCGTCGTCTACAATCGAGGGATGGCGCAGCGAGCGAAATGGTTCGCGCAGACACCGCTTCACAACATTTTGGCGCTTGCTTGGAAATACGGTACCGCTGATGTAACGTCTTCCTTTTGTGTTATTTTTGTTTTCTCTTGGCGCGCGACGGGTCAAGCGAAATCTTGTGCAAACATATGACCGCTCGTGCTCACCCATGCCAAGTCCAACACTGTAAACACGCATATCGCGCTCATCCAGACGGAACAATTAGTGGCGCGGCTTTTGAATGCGCACAGGCTGTCCAGCTGTCTCCTGAACTTCTTCGTCGATCTGTTGCTGTTCTGTGCTGTGTTGTTCTCGGGCGAAGGGTTAGTCACCAGTCGTTTCGTGTGATTTCTGCAATGCTTTCGCATATAATAAATGAAATTCCTCGTAACACACAAAAAAAGCTAGGTTGGACACGACGCGGTTGAAACACGTTGGTGTCGGCATGTTATAGCCTACCGACATTACGCGGAAATTGCGAAACGAAGCCGCAACCTGTTTTTGTTATTTTCTGTCACCCTGGGCTTACAAATTTCAGACCACGTTGTGGTGGTGCAAAACGCTTCATTTACTTGCACAGTCAGCGGAAATGAAATAAAACTGCAAAGAGGCTGCATAACGTTTCCCATATCCTTGGACATCAGTGGAGAAGGAGGAAAAATGTAAAAGAGAAGAAGAAAAGGGAAGAAAAGCAGGGTAGAGGAGAAAAATGTGTCTGCCTGGACCATACAGCTGATTGGAACGTAAAGTGCGAATGGAGGTTTCCAGTTTGGTCGTCTCTATAATTCGGGTCTGTTGTGCTCATCCTGGTCGTCACTAACCGCGGCCCCAGACTTCGCCCAAGCACAGATCAGCACGCCGCGAACTGGGTCTCTGATGTCCCATTCGTCTGGAAGTGACCTTCAGCTCGTGGTTCTGTCAGTCTGGATCTCGGAGTGAGAGCATTTCATAACAAATTGTCATTGTGAGTGTCATCTTGCCTATCCGCGCAGGAACTTCCAGAAATCCTCTCTAGCTTTCTTTTTCGTCCTCGTCGTGGCTGCCGACATCACGACCTTGTCTCGATTAGCAAAAACCGCACGGCACACTGATTACAATTGTTCTGGCCTGGCGTACGTCCTTCTGTAATCGGGAACTCTAATTCGCATGCTTCGAGGATAGCGAGGGTCAACAAGCTCTAGCAGGAGGTAGTCGTTATAAATTCGCGCAAGGTACGTACACCACCCTTTTCTCGTTCCGCAAGGCGTCGTCCAGTACCTACAACGAAGAGGCAGTACTGCCGGTTGGTTATACGTAACCTCTCCAAAAGTGCACTTCCACAGACCGCACTTCCTCAGTTCCGGTACGTGACTCTGTCCTGTACGCTTGCTACCGTCCGCCAGTTGGTCCTGATATTTCGCGAATGTTCCGGTCACTATACAAGGCATGTTCAGCGCAGCACAGAACTGAGCATGGGCTCAATATCGGGCTCCACTAGAGAGGACTCCCAAAACTACAGCGATGTTCACGTCCATATGATCTTGTCCGATGCTTGGTGGACGCTCAGTGTCAGCCACACCTAAAGTCTGTACATTTTGCACTGCAGTGTTAGTTCACTGCGCAATCCTTTTCTGCGTTCAGAAACGACTTTCATGTCCGCAAGTGCACAACAATGGGTGATGGTTTCCGAGCGCCTTTAAGCTACTGAACAGGTGCATTAGTGACAGACAGACGTAACTAAAGCCCACAATATTCACATGTAACTAAAGCCCAAAATACTGACATGTAACTAAATCACTTGTAGCGCGGCGCATTCTGCGTACTCTACCAAAAAAAGACGCCGTAAGCCGCTTTCTCCTTTCTTGTTTCCACCGGAGGCTCAGCGACTGCTCTATGGTGTCTTCCTGTAATGCGGCATGCTCCTCCTTTGAGAGCTCAATCAATTTTTTGTAGTCGATGCATGCCGTTGCGAAGGACGTTGGCTCCATGTTTGGTCTTTGCGCTTGTTCCCCATAGTCAGCAATTCGGCGCTCGGGCTACTTACACAGGGCTGGAAGGCTGGCCTTCTTGGCTTTGGTGTTGACACGGCGCTTGGCCCTTGCCTGTTCACGTGCATTACAACGTTTTTGAAGGCTCAAAGTGTACTTCCCTGGCTCTGTTTGACACATCTCCTTGTGCACACGATGATGCAAACCTTCACGTGAGTTCACTGATACGGCTGCGGCAAATGCACGTGTTTGGAAAGACCGCCGCTGACAGAAGTTGATCCGCTTTCCCCCAACAAACTTCGCGATAACAGAATTGAAGTGCTCGGCGGCGTTATTGTCAACATTCATCAACAAGCTGCGAGCATTGCCTGCAACACGACTTAGTGTGATCTCAGTGACTAAGTGACTCAGTGATCTCCAGTGTGATCTGAGTGCGCAACCCTGTTCTGCACTCATGAATTATTTCCATGTCTCAAACAGCCAGAAGCTTTCGTGCCTGTCCGCAATGGCTTTGCTTCAAATGTTTCCTTTTATACGTTAGCTGACTGGTGCTCCGAATTTTTTCTTGCATTCCTGTTTTTAATACACAATTTCCAACGAAGTGAGGCTAAACGCGATCGTCCCGGTGGCGTTATATGGGGGAATGACATGCCACGATCATGCCCTCCCCCGTCCCTCCCCCCCCCCCCGAGAAAATAAACATCGATGAATGAACAGCTCATGTATAGTATAGTCCGTTCACGTATTTGCGGCAGGGCTAAGCTGCGTGTGCTCGTGCTCCTGCGTCACAGTCAACGTCGGCCTCGTCGTCCACCTGCACGTGCAGCGGTATAGCATTTCCAGCGCTCAAATTGTTGTGTCTTGTGACGATACCCTCCATGGGAGATGGCAGCACTGCGCTGCCCATTCTGAAGCGGCATACTCCACGGATGACCATACCTGACAAAAACTCGTGTGCCGAGTCAACGGCTTAACATAGATGAAATCTTTTTGTTGGTATTGGTTCTTCATATGTTTTTCTAGTGCGTGATCGAGCCAGATTTTCGATTTTGGGCGGCTCTATTTTGTAAGCGGGCGGAATCTCGAAATATAGCTTTTCCCAAACCTTTCGACGACGATATAAAAATTTCTGAGTCTAAAACGCAAAATCTGCTTCGATCAGGCACTAGATATAAGCATCCTCTTCCATTTAAAAGCAGTTGCACGGAGATCAACCAAATTTTCGCGGCGCTACGGGAGTTGAAAAATGTATGGGGATTCCCATAGAGCGTCGGTGGTGATGCACCGCCTTAAAGATATGGTACAGTCTTATCAATTCGAGAGGACTCGTTCGCCATTTTGACGAAATGACACCTTACTGTGCCCTTGTTGGTCTTGGTAGCTTTGTTATGACATAGGGTGCGTTAAGCAGAAGCCGCCGGGCGCTTAACGCGACACATGCGTCATCGACGCACCCCGGAGTGTCAGACACCAAGGAGTTTTTCGCTTTCCCATTGCCATCTCATATGGGTGCACCGGAGCAGTCGACAAGCGCCTTACATTCCCGAGATCGAAGACCCCATAGTTGCTCCTTGAACTATTGTGTCACAATCCGATGTGTAACAATGGATGTGTTAACCGCTTACAAACTTGTCTACGAAGCAGGACATAGGCTCGCTCACTAATGGGTTCCCGCCCATTGCGGTGTCGAAGGCAATGAACTGGCGAACTGGAAACTACACGATGTGGTGACATGCATATATATAAAATTTTAGTCGACGGAGATTTGCTGTTTTTGTACAACCTTCATAGTACATTTCTTTTGCTTCACCTAGCACACGTGAAGAAAAGTTTTCATCTTCATCAAGATGACAGGTCATTGTTGGATCTATCTGCAGCATTATTGTTGCTGTAATCTTTTCACCAACAGAGACTACAAAAGGGCACAAATGGTAAAATATAACTTTCTTGTTAAATTCAAAAGGGAAAGACAAAACTGTTTATACTTATCTTCTTTATTTTGTTGCAGGTTTTACAACTCTATCAACTACGTCAAAACGTCACAGGGCAGGAAGTCCTACTTTCCTCAATCCTCGGACAATAAAAAAAGAAAGATATCATAGAGTTAATATAGGAAGACTCTAGAGAACGTACTTGGCGCGCCGTCAATGGGATTCTCCTATCCCCGAGCGTGACTGCCCGGGCGCAGCCATCCGTTGGTCATGGACAGTGTTAGTGGACGAATTTCAGCTCCCTAACTACAGCGGAGTTGCTCCGTTTGTTGCCAACACTGGCAGTCACGTGGGATGACAAACTGGGGAACGAGCCGATGGAGGCAACGGCGTCCACCGTAGGAAGCGAGACGGCGAGGCCAGCCGTGTAATTGCGTTGAGAACGCACGAATCTTCGGAATACATGCAGAATTGAGTAGTGCTATCTGAATCACAAGGTAAACGTTGCCATATCAAACGTGAACCATATTTTATCTATGAGATTACCTGCGACAGCGCCAACCCTTTGCTTTCCACCGGCACGGATGAAGATGTTTACCGCCTATGAGGTGTTGAAGTGGCGTTTGTATGCTTTGCGAGCGAAATCAATAAATCGTTACCCATCGTAACAAATGTAGGCATGTATTTCCGAAGGCAACAGAATTCCAAAAATGAATACACACAGTAAACCGCCATTTTCATGCTGCTCTGCAAACCAACGGGAACCGGAAATGGCAAAAACGAAACCACCCGCCATTCCATGCTCTGGTCTGTCGAGTTTCGTGATAATAAAGTGGTGAACGAACGGCAGCACACAAGCAAGTGATGTAGTTGCAAGATATTCACTGCTTATTTGCTTAACGAATACACATGAGATACGCACATAGTACGCGGAATTTAGATAGCAAGTGATGAATTTTGGGAAAGGAGCACGTCAAATTTAGCGGAATGAAGCAGCCAACGGAAGCCAACGCCTTCCATGACCAACGGATGGCAGCTCCCGTATGGTCACGCTCTTTTGAGCGAGTCCTACCCCCCTGCTCCTACATTATATTTCAATAAAATGTTACGATGCGTTTGTCATGTACACTGAAGCCAGTTTCAATTTGCAGGGCTGTTAAAGTACTTTCCAAAAGTACATCTCAATTACAGTAACAGAGAACTTACACAATAAATTATTTAGCCATTTTGGAGTATTATTGCCCACACTAATGCTGCATGGTTAACTTTGAACCCAGATCAAGGGTCGCAATACTTGAAGTCGGCCCTGAAGTCCTCCTTTAGAAATGTTAGTTGGTCATATGATAATGAATCAGTTGCAAGTACTCCTTTTAGCAAAACAGAGTTAATTAAGTGTTAAATCCCAATCTCGGTTCAAATATTAATTGGCATTTGGAAACCTGGTCAATAAGAAGTATATTAAAAGGTTATGACCACAGTTCAGCTGAATGACACTGATGAAAATTATCTTATTTACTCCTTATATATACAAGACATGAGTATAATCTACAAAAACAGCTATGCCCCCAGGTTACTTAACCCTCCAGGAACAAACTAATAATTACAATATGCTGTGACTCCAAAGAAAAAGCAATGACAAAAACTTGCAGCAAGCAAGAAATGAAAATTTGCTGACATCAATATACAGGGTGCCCACGCTAAGTGTGAACAGACATTTTAAAAATATATATAACACTTTTTCCAA
The DNA here is from genome assembly GCF_037126465.1 of Ornithodoros turicata. Taxonomy (NCBI): domain Eukaryota; kingdom Metazoa; phylum Arthropoda; class Arachnida; order Ixodida; family Argasidae; genus Ornithodoros; species Ornithodoros turicata. Next base: position 126,715,835 of record NC_088201.1, read on the forward strand.
GGTGAAATCAATTGCAATATAGCATATGCTAAAGGGCACTCCCTAGCAGGGCATTAGCAAAGTCCAAAGGCAATGTCTTAATTAACTTTCATCAATTACCTTTTTAATTATAAAAGCTACAAAGTTGTCCCAATGAGAACATCTCTTCCTTTCGGTCACCTGATATCGTAGCCGTTCTCAGAACAAAAATCCGTTCGATAGATCGCCCGCAAAAAATTCGTGAAGGAACGCCATTTTTTCTTTATTTTGTTCATTGGGCTTCTTAGAAGACGCGTCTTTCTTTCACCCCCAATGTGACAGGGAGAAAGAGCACACTATCGCCTCTCGCGTCCTGGAAAAAGATTAAAAGGAAACAGAAAATGCAACCCAAGATAAGGCCAGTTCCGATAGAGTCACCCGATACATTTGTTTTTGTTTTGTTTCCGCAAGTTAAAGCTCATCTTCGACGCATGAGGCGGCACTGTGCTCCTTCCGCCTCTCCCGTTGGGGATGAAGGAAATACGCGTCTTCTAAGAAGCGCAATGAACAAAATAAAGAAAAAAATGGCGTTCCTTCATGAATTTTTTGCAGGTGATCTATCAAACGGATTTTTGTTCTGAAAACGGCTGCGATATCAGGTGACCGAAAGGAACGGATGTTCTCATTGGGACAACTTTGTAGCTTTTATAATTAAAAAGTTAATTAATGGAAGTTAATTAAGACATTGCCTTTGGACTTTGCTAATGCCCTGCTAGGGAGTGCCCTTCAGCATATGCTATATTGCAATTGATTTCATCTTGGAAAAAGTGTTACATATATTTTTAAAAAATATGTTCACACTTAGCGTGGACACCCTGTATATGTTCAATGTCTATGATGTTCAATATGTCTCATGTTATCATGTTGAATATATGCATTTCTACAAGTCTGCACAGTGACGGGGAAGCGTCCCTAATAGCGTGCACGACGCAGACAAGAAGAACAATTTCTATTGTACTTCCTCAGAGCACCCCGTATCCCCCTTATGAATAGCCGACAGGTGATGTAACGGAATTTCCTGCACAAATAAGGGTTTTCCGTCCAGTTTGCCGTTGAAGTACTGCGTAAAGACCATATTGCGCGTCCGCGTATGTTGCCCCCCCCCCCCCCCCTGCTCTTCTTCAGTTTCTCGGATGTATGCAAAAGACACTTGCAGTACTTCGGTGTCCAGGCACAGTATTTCGAAATATTCGTTAGTTGTGATGCAATTGTCTGTCTGCTTTTCACACGCATTCTCTACCTCTCGGCAGCAAAAACACTGCTCCGTGGTATCCATCGGTTTGCATCTCCCACATGGAACACCTGCACGACTAAAAAACAGCGTCTGTTTCGGCTTACACAAGTGCTTCTCCCTGATACATGTAAATTTCACAAACCAGTCCGTGTTCACGGCGCGGTGAGCCACTGGTGAGGACGAATGTGACTCCGGTAAATCTTGGACGAGGAATCTTCTGCTGCGAAGAACACACTTTCCAGCACGCTATCGCACGAACAGAGGTTATGTGTGAGCGATAGTTCTCGAATGCGGAATTCCAGCGCACTCATGTTCAAGAGGTTCGACATTCTCTACGTAGAAAGGGGTCACAAATGCCCAATGCCATTTTCGTTTTCGCGCGCATATTACAGTTTGCATAATGCTCGTTATTGGAGCCCTACTAATCCGCACCTTCGCGAGTCGCCTCATCAATACAAATTGTCTTTGAACGTTTGGTGTGGTATTTTTGATGGAAGTCCCATTGGTGACGTCTTCCTTGAAGGGACCGTTGACTGCAGATCGATATGTGCGCGATATTCTTCAGGCCTTGATAGATGACTTCTGTGCCGATTTTCCGCTGGCAATATTTCGCCAAGTGTGGTTCCAACACGACGGTGCTCCTGCCCAGACCTCACGCCCAAGCTCGTGCATACCTCGATAGCGCCTTCAGGAACCAGTGGATTGAAAGGTACGCGACGGTGCCATGGATTGGCCATGGACATGCTATGACCGTGTGTACAGGGACGAAACGAGGACAGCAGACGCACTCAAGGCAAAAATCAGTGTGCCGTGAGACACCTGAAGGTGTATCAAAGGGGTTCTGAAACCATTTCCAAACTTTTGAAGAAATCACCTGGTACATATTGGTCTACGTGTACCGAACGTGCACATCAAAACGCTATGTCTCTGCGATGCTGAGTTACGAAGCTAATGCAATCCAAAGGTCGCGCGCGGAGCGAATGCCTCCATCGCTCTCATCAGCTCTTAACCTCCTCGACCGTTTCCGGAATGACGTCTCATGTTCGAGAAAGGAAGCACATCCCCCCCCCCCCCGTTTTCATTGCGACGTAAGCTGTTGTTCATAGCTTCCCTGAGACAGAAATGGTTGCTAGCCGTCAACAGAAAAGTTCAGTGTTGAGAGAGCAGTGTGTTCACGGCACTTCAAAGAGGCTGATTGTGTCCTAAACGTGTCAAGTGGAGGGCGGATTCTCTATGAATTTGTGGTGCCCTCAGTCTTCACATTCAAGCAGAAGCATGACAGAAGACCACCTAAGAAACACATAGTAGTGATACAGGACTGTACGTCGATACAAAGAGACAAAAATGTCACTTCGGCAACAACAACAAGAACAACTTGTTCTATAGGACACATTCTCGAACCTGCAGGGATTTCGGCAAATACAGAGAAACAGGCCATCAGGTCACCATCTTACCCATCTCAGGTCATTCTTTGGTATTATTGACGAGGTCAGGTAGACTTAGTACTGACATTAATTCCGGACAAAGTGAAGTGCTGCAAGTCGAAGGAAAGAATCAGCTGTAGAAGAAAGCACGCGGTAGTCAAATCACGGGGCAGGCAACTGATTGGTCCCTAGTCCGCCTCGGCGCTCTTCAGTACCTCCCCCCCCCCTTCTTAGAAACTGAGCGCGAAGCGGTCAGGTGTCGGTAGAGGTGCGTCTACACAAGTCCGGAGACCATTGGACACGTCGTGCGGACAATCGCGGTGGAGTTGGCCTGTCGAAAGCACGTTGTGCTTGCAGAAGTCCGGATATGGCAGGTGGACCGTATGGTGAAGATGAATCAACTTGGGCGTGCTTGACTCTGTCAAGCGATACGGTCTCTTCCCGGCCTTACATGCGAAGCTTCTAGTACTTTCGCTACCGGTCAAGAACAAGATAGGGACCGTCGTAGGGCTGTTGCGAAGGGTTGTGGTGCCATCATGAGGCATGAAGACATGAGGTAGAGAAGGCGAGATACATGAAGGGCAGAACGGGAAGGTGATATGCGGGGCGTAGGAGGTCTCACGCAGCGACGTTGCCGGAATAATATACCGGAAGGGGTTCTACGAGCACTTTACATGGGAGCGGAGGATTTCAGCGGTGTAACAATACGCCTCTGGACCTTATACTCCTGGCACGCTACACAACAACGCGACCATCTAGGGACGTCTGCGTTCGTTCTGGGCCAAATGAAGCGTTGCGTGATGCGCCTTAGATTGCGCGTACGCTGGGAGATGGGCCATGGCGTGTAGAAGGTTGAAGACCGGACGTCGGAACGGCTCGGGGACGTGTGCTCTCGGCGACCCAGTTGATGTGTCACGTACGTGCAAGTGCGCATTCATGCGCAGGGATACCTTTTCAAAACGTAAGGTTGGATTTTTTATGTCATTTTTTTAAGCGCCGAGTTCAGCGTCGCTAATTGAGCTTGTGCAAGCGTCTTATAGTCGACAGAGGAGGGTACCACTGCTGAACACATGTTGATCTCAATACGAGATAAGGCGTCCGCAACAGAGATGCCAGTACCGGCGACATGACACACGTTCGTAGTAAATTCCCTGATGTAGGCCAAGTAACGGGTAACGGGTAATTGCGTTACTTGTAATCAATTACTTTTTTCAGTAATTTGTAACGTAATCGATTACTTTTGGGGCCCAGTAATTTTTTGAGTAATTCAATTACAATTTTCAGTAATCAATTACCAAGTAATCGATTACTTGGAAACTAAAGATTCCACATTATTCGGGACGACGCACACACACATATATGGGATGATTCACCGCCGCGAGAAGACAAAACCAACTGCCCTCTGCAAGTTCGGTGCAAGGCAGCTGTCTTATATTTCTAGGACTTTTCCCGCAACAATTACGTACCCGAGGACCCCGAGGTCAATTGCCACAGTGTTCCACACGTGTAGTGTATTTTTGAGTCCACTGTCCTCTCCCCATTCATGTGTACTACCTATCCGTAACCCGCCCTGTATGCAGTAAGTTGGACTGTAGGTTGTACCGTGAACCTGATGAGTCATTTGTGGGAGTTCCAGTTGGGACTCTTTTCACAGAACTCTCAACCTCTCGACACATTTTTCACAGAACTCTCGACCCCGATAACCTAATGCCACTCTTGTGACCATGAGCCCCTGTCAGTCTTGTGCGGAATACTGTCGATATCACAACGATGTCGACGATCTGCAAGGACTTGTCGCCGTGGCCTCAGCTATCCGGCATGTTCAGAGCGCTGGAGCGAAAGAGATATCTTTTTGTGGATATCTTTTTTCTATATATTTTTTCTATCTTTTTTTATATCGTTTTCTCAGATATCGAAAGTCATTGGCAAAGTAACGCGTTACTTTTCAAGGCGTTACTTCATTACTTTTTCCGGCAAGTAATTTGTAACGGTAAAAAATTACTTTTTCGTACAAGGTAACGGTAACGATAATCAATTACTTTTTTTTTAGTAACGTGTACAAGTCTGGCGCTACCTGAACCGATGGCAAAAGTCAAAGGCTTGTGTTGCGTATAAATGACGAATTGTCGAGCTTCCAAGTGCTTCACTGCCGGGTGCGCTGCCAAGTGTCCTCGCTCAAAGGTGCTGTGCGCTGTTCTGGGGCTTTAACTTCCTGGAGAAGAACAAGAGGGAACACACTTGCCGTCACTGCTTAGCTAACGTAGCATGGCTACCGCGGCGTCGGACTCATCCACGACGAGACAGGTCCTGGCGCCGGGAATGGGGTGGGCGAGGAGCGCAGCATTCGGGGTAGCACGTTTCGCATGTCCGAAAGTATCGTCCGCATCTGGAGTCTATTGTAATGATGCAGAGAATCCTCCGGAATCCGTGCACCGCCGCTCACAAGGCACCTCTAGAGATTCACAAGCCAGAGAAACTCCCGCAACTTGCTGCGTGTGTAAGGAGGGGGGGGCAAGGAAAATCCTGAATGGCTTGCACCTTGCCAGGTAACGAACGAATGCCCCGTGCTCCTATGCGATGCCCCCAAAAGGTCAAGTGCATTAACCCTGAATTCGCACATAGCAGGACTGACAACAAGACCATGCTCGTGGAGACGCTGAAATAATTGTCGGAGATGATTTTCGTGTTGTTCAGGCGCGGAGCTGGCGACCAAGATGTCGTCGATGTAAGCAAAGCCGAAGTGCGGCCCTCGTATGACCTGGTCAATAAGCCACTCGAATGTCTGGGAGGCATTTCTGAGGCCGAATAACATGCAAGGTGCATGCATGAAAGGTGCTCTTATCGATGTCTTCGGTATGTCGCAGGATTCCACCGGAATCTGCTAACAAGCTTCTATCAGATCTAGTTTGGAAAATAGCGTCGCACCATGTAAATGAAAGGTGAAATCATGGATGTGGGAGATTAGGTATCTGTCAGAAACAGTGATGGCGTTGACAGCACGAATGATGGCCACATGGTCTCCAGACCCCCGGATCTGTTTTGGGAACCATGTGTAGAGCCGATGCCCAGGAGGTTGATGACTCTCGGATAATGTCGCGCTCAAGCGTATTGTCGAATTCTCTTCGTGCTATGGCCAGTCTTTCGGGTGGAAGCCTCCGCGGACGGGTATGCACCGGTGGCCCCTTCGTCTGGATATGATGTGTCACATTGGAAGCATTGGAGAGCCGGCGGTGTGAGGTCTTGTGATTTTCAGGAACTCGTATAGGAACGTGAGGTAACGGGAAACAGCTCTGGAGCGGGATGGTCGGACAAATTGAGTGGTATGTGATGCTATACCGTAGACGCTGAGAACGGTGCTGTTATCGACCAGTCAGCTACGGCTGATAATGACTCAAGAAATCCACACCGAAGGTAGCGTGGGAAACCTCGGCAACGATAAAAACCCAACAGAACTGCCGTCGCAGTCTTATGTTGATGTCAGAGAACGCTCACCAAAGTAGGCAATGTCTGAAGCGCTCACGGCCTGGAGAGGGATGGCGACGGTCAGCGTCAGATACAGGAACCATGCTCACTTCAGCCCTGTTGTCTACTAAACATTTGGCAGCGGTTACCTTGTCGAGCACATAAAAGAGGCGGTTTTCATCGCCGCCAGCCAGGCCTGCCGGATTCAGGAGCTGGGATGATGGTTTCCCGGCCAGGTGCATGGGTCTCGGCATCGCCTTGCCCTGGATCCAAAGGTGTAATGGTATCAGCAAAATGGGCTATCCGGAGGCGGAGCAGGTGAACCCCCTTGCCTTCGGGACGCGCGATCAGGGGAACGTGAGTCGTGTGGCGAGATCGCTGCGGTTGTGTTGACAAATTCGTCATCAAAGTGGCAAGACTCGCCACCGCCGCGTTGAGCTGACTATCGCTGGCGATTAACGCTGATACGGTTGTGGGAAGGTGAGAGAATGAGTTCTGGACGTTTTCCCCAGACGAATTCGACGTCGTGCTCGAGGTCTCAGCAAAACAAGGTGGTTCGATCGGCGCTGTGACCTCTGCCATACTACAATGGGACGTCGCAAACAGCTCGACAGCTGACGCCAATGCCTCAAGGTTGTGATCACGTGCTGCTGTCAATATCAAGCAAACCTGAGGCGGGAGGCGCTGAAAGAAAAGCTCCTTGAGGATGGAGTCATCGATGGTTCTGTCTCCAATAAGTCGATGCATGTGTCGCAGTAACTGTATCGAATTCTGGCCTCCTCGATCCTCAGCGGTCAATAGCTGTTGTTGTAGGCGTTGTTCGGATACAGGGGTGCACCAAACGAGTTCTTGCCGCTTGGGGAATTCACAATGGGGCCTTGAATTTCGCAGGCATCGTCCTTGGGTAATGCGCGAATGATGATGCCGAAATTTAGGTGCTCGCGAAGTGATTTGACGAGAGTGACTTGCGCTTCCACCTTGATTGATTGATTGATTGATTATGTGTTTAATGGCACAAAGGCAACAAAGGCCATAGAGCGCCAAAACTATGGTGAGTGTGTCGGAGATGATTATGGGAAAGATGATGTGAGAGAGAGTGTGCGGTAGTTAAAACCTATCTACAGGTATGAGCGATGAGCGATGAGATTGACCAGGATAAGAGAGAGAGGAGGATGACGATAGCTAGCGAGCATGGCAGTTAAAAGCTATCGACAAGTGTGACAATGAGATATTTGCATGAGGAGTTCGGTGATATTGGATAAAAGCGGAGCAATGCTTATCATCTACATCTGACTAAGAAACCCACACGTGGTCAAAAATTTAATGACGTTATCAAACGGCACAAGAGGGGTGTCACCCAGTAGAAGGGCTGGGTGGAGTGGGACATGGTATCTGTTGAATGCGGTGAAATACTGCCTTGCCAAATCACATACGTGGATCGTGTGCGCATTAGGTCTGCAAGTGATCAGGAAGGGCTTCCACTTGCGCCAAGAGGGCGACAGGGTCAACCGATGCCGCCGCAACGGCAGGATTCATGTCGGGCATTGATGGTGCGTCACAGGCGAAGAGTGGTGTAGTGGGGTGCAGGAAGCTCGATGTTCCGGGTCACGAACTATTGACGAGGCCAGGTCGACTTAGTAACGAGCATTTATTCCGGACGACCGTTCGGCCATAAGTCGAGGGAACGACTCAGTTGTTCCCCGGAATTAAAGCGCGCGAAAATCAAACAACGGAGCAGAACAACAACAACAACTTTATTTTCGGCCTTGGAGAGTGGGGAGTTTCATCGCAACAGGCGATACTCTACCCCAGTGCTTGGTGGAAGGGGGGAATAAAATAACGTGCCCCTTTACAATAACGATCGAAGTCCGATGGTGTCCAGAAATGTCAGAAGACCTTTGAGCGCAGAGCGTTGCTGGGCTGGATTGGGCCAGGGACCAAACAATTTCGGTAGGGAGAAAGGGCGAGAGTCCAGCTGACGAAGAGACTCGGAGAGTGTGGTTCGGGAAGGTTCGTAGTGAGGGCAATGAAGAAGAATGTGCTCCAGATCCTCAAGAGCACCACAGTGGCAGCAGGTGGGAGAATCAATTTGTCTCAAGCCTATGTTGTTGAAGCCTGTCTATGTTGAACAGAGTTGATCCCACGCTCGCTTTCCGCATGCCACGAAACACATCTCGTCAGGATGCTGCATTAATCCACCGCATGCGCCTCGATGTGGCCTTTACAACGGAGCAGACAACTGACTAGAGTACGTAAAACTTGAGTATCTTGAAGTATCTCATGAAGTTCTTGCCATGGCTCGTGGAGATAACTAAGCCGCTGCGTGATATTCTGGCATCTGACACAGCCTGACATTGGGACCCCTGTAGTAACAGCTGTTCGATGTCGACATAGCACGACCCTCAGCGACCGCATTCTCTCTCTCTCTCTCTCTCAGATGCATCCTCGTGTGGACTTGGAGCAGTCTTACTCCACGAAGACACGGACGGAAACCGCCGCCCGCTTGCCTACGCTTCGAGAATCGTGACAACGACGGAACAGCGATACGAAACTAGTCGGCATATATCATCACATATATGGTGCAAGTTACATTAGCATCAGATGGACGACAGCGACAGAGCTGTTTATGTACCCGTACTCTCCTGACGCCACGCGCGCTTCGGTAGACCCTCTCTTTTTAAATCATCCTTACATACCCCTCCCCCCCCCACACACACACGCACACACCATTCATCAAACTCGGTGTGCTTTAGAATGGCGGTGGCTCCGTTTAAGATCCCGTCGGAGACATTGAGGTTGCAAGTGATCAACGAGGAACGAGATAACAGCTGTCCCTGTCAATTATCTGGTCATTTCTTTTACCTCCTTTCTTCGCTTCATCTCGCTGCGTTGTTGTCGATGCGACGTATAAGACACGATCTTCACGGAATTGAGCCCGTCGCTGTCAAAGGTCTTAGCACTTACGTGGGTTTGCAATAAATGTGTCATCTACGAGGCGGGGTCAAAGAGAAGCCGAAATTTAGCTGTATAACACGGGCAAAGTAAATTATGTACTGTTGCGCTGCACATCTGATTTTCTTTTGTTTTGTTTTGTTTGTTTGTTTTCCCTACCACTAGAATTAGCTGTGCGTGCACGCCGGCGTGACTGTTCAGGTGCTATATCACGCGACTTTCATCGGTTTCAGTCTGGCAAGGTTAGACATCCCAGATGTTGTCCGCTCACACAACAGGTTTAAGCGGTTCCTATCGACGAATGGGATTAAGCACGCCACATCAAGCCCGTATTACGCGCACAGCAACGGGTAATCCCACTCCACGGTGCAAACGGCATGGACATTTCTACCCAAGGCTCCTGATATCGCATTGCTAGTACATCCATCAACACCATGGATCTATGGGCATACCCCGGCGGAGCTTCTAATTGTTAGACAGACAGGGGAGCTGTTCTCGTCAAAACTAATTGAGCTCGATTGCTTTACGTCATCAACTGTTGGGCAGAGCTACCAGAACACGCTCCGCCCTTAGGGTCCCCTTATTTATCTCTAGCCGGTATCCCTAGCCGTCGTCCACTGGTGTCTCTAGCGCACGAACAGTATAGGAAGGTCGCGCTTTCCTACGACATGGGGGCGCTATGTGCTATACTGAAATAAATGACAGGGGGGAAAGGAGGGAAAAACGTGGCGCATAGGTGTACACGTGTATTACAATGAGGCTCGTGCACAGGACGTCACGCGCAGCCTTTGAGCGCCTTTGAGCCACGTGACTCGGGAAAACATGTCGATGCGTCACATGCGTCCTACTGCGGGCCGAATGAGGTAACAGCGTGTGTTTTTCCAATATACCGCATACCGCAACAACTCACGACATGCCCTCCTACTGTAACTCCGGTGCGGCAATATGTTTTCTCGAGTCACATGACTAAACGTGACGTCACTGCACAAGCCTCATTAATGTGATAAAGAGGTATTCCGTTCACTGCGGAATAACCTTCATGTGCATGGATTGCGAAACATTGCGCATTTCACCACGTTGGCAGTCACGCCACGCTGTAGGCTATGCACTCTACGCGCACATATCGCACGTCGGCACAAATTTATGCTTCACGATACAACCTGCAACCTTCCGCTTCCGGCGAGAACACGCGGAAGGGCGGCCTCGCTGTGATATGGACACTCCGATAAAGCGCGAAGATTGCAGGATCAAGAGCTCGACTTTTGAGTTGACTATTGGTTGAGGGCGCGTGGCCTACACGTACCTCTGTTCTTCACGTAGCGACCAATGACAGGCGAGACACAAAGTAATCGAGGTCAATTACTTTGACAAGAATAGGGCCCCAGGACAACACCAACGTTCTTGGAAGGTTCAGGGCTCTCGCCCAACGCTAGACTCACATAAGATATCGGAGGCGATATTGCAGCACGCAAGCGTCCACATACGACTCAAGGCGCAGATCTTCTGAACGGCCGGAACTACCCAGCACCACACCAGTATGAGAGTCCTGGAGCGTGACGCGATACACGTCACCAGCACTGGACGTGCGGTCCCACCCCTCGGTCATACAGGGTGATTTTTTTATCCTTTACATAATTTTTATAGAATAAGCCATGAGAGCGTGCTCTCGCATGCTGCAGCATAGATGTCGTCTTTGCATGTGCGTTATATGGAGAGGCGGGCATCCTCTCGAAGAAAGTTTGCAACTACGAGATGAATAACTACCTAAACTGAATTAATTAACTCTTTAATTAGGGGATTTCGGACAAAAGCGGGACGGCATAATGAGAGACTACTCGAGTTGGAAGCCATTCCACGTATAAAAGAGAATGAAAGCGCACGTGCGATGTGGTATGCATAAGAGATGATACAGAAAAAGCGCGCTTTATGAGCGCATGACCCTCGCCAATCGTGGCTTATCTGGGCCGAAAAGCGGTTTATCTGGCCCGCTGATCGTCAACTACTCCAATCATCTCCACCGCTCCGAATCACGTGACCCTCTAACGTGAATGAGCGCTGTACTCGCTATGTTCCCGGTCGCCTAAGTTGGATTTTTGGCACATTTGTATACCAAAATTGGAGGTGGACATTTTAGCGCACATGTGCTTCAACATTTTTGAAACGTGGAATGGCTTTTAACTTGGATAGTCTCACATTTTGCCATCTCGCTTTTGCCGAATCCCATAATTAGAGAGTTAATTAATGATTTTAGGTAATTATTCATCTTGCGGTCGCACACTTTCTTCGAGAGGATGCTCGCCTTGCCGCAGAAATCAACTGCAAAAACGACATCTAAGGTGTGTTCCTGGCTTTTATATAAAAATTCCGTAACTACTTCCGAAGGATAACTAGTAGGCATCTTCAGGTAAACCCAATGTAACGTGAGGCCGTGCCAGCATTGACGCCTTCCTTCCTTTGGAGAAGCACAGTGAACCTATTTACACGTTTATCCTGTTCACAGTCCCCTTTCATGTCGTTGGGGTTTCCTAACAGTCATCTCTGCCTGGCTTTGCAGTCAGTCATGGCTGGCCTTCATGAGGCGATTTGGTTAGGCCTCTCGCAGATGAAGCCGTGTCCCCTTGTTGTGGATGAAGACGTAAGGGCGCTCTGGCGCTTGGATAAAACACTTTACGTTCTCTCGTTCCATGGGCTAGTTGTCTTTGGTCTGATCTCAGTCTCTCCCTTACACCCGATTAGGACAAATATAACCTGCGTTAGCTGCTAATATGTCGGTACAACGATGGTGTGTTGCCTGACCAGCTACTTCTTAGCTAGATATGCTTCTTAGTTACTTGTACTCGTACTTGAAAAGTCTCTAAAGGGGTTAGTGTACGTGGGATTCATAGGCTACTGGAAGCAGGTGCATTATGTACTCGATTGTATATGGAATACACTCTCAATACAACGTAGGAAGGATAACACGTGCGCGCTGTTTAATCCATTGGTCACTCAGTTTAATCCAAGTGCTGCCCAATTTAATCCAGTGGGGAAATCAAATTAATCCAGACACCAACCAATTTAATCCAAGTGCTACCCAATTTAATCCAATTGTGTACGATTGTGTATTCAGTCATGTCATGACTGTGACTTTCATGATTTCGCCAATGTATCATGAGTTCATGCATGACTACTGATTCAACAACCCCTGGATTTTGCAGTGCCATGCCGTGTTTCATGACTGCCTTTTGTCATTATGACATTTCATGACTATTTTGATGACATGTGCCATGAATCGCTTTTATGGGACTACCTTTGCTTCAAACAGTGTCTTACAGTGGTTTGTGACTACCGACGGTCATTGTGACATTTCATGACTATTTTCATGATATGTGCCATGAATCGATTTCATGGGACTACCGCAGCTTCAAACAGCGTCTTACAGTGGTTTGTGACTTTCGACGGTCATTGTGACATTTCATGACTATTTTCATGATATGTGCCGTGAATCGATTTCATGGGGCTACCGGTGCTTCGAACAGTGTCTTACAGTGGTTTGTGACTACCGACGGTCATTGTGACATTTCGTGACTATTTTCATGATATCTGCCGTGAATCGATTTTATGGGACTACTGGTGCCTCAAACAGTGTCATGCGGTGTTTTACGACTACCGACGGTCGGTACGACATTATATGCCTATTGTCATATGTGCAATGAATCAATTTTATGGGACTACCGCTACTCCAAACAGTGTCATGCAGTGTTTTATAACCACCGACAGTCATTATGACATTCCATGAATTGCCACGGTATGTGCCATTAATAAATTTTTGTGTGACCACCGTTGCTTCAACCAGTCATATAGTGTTTTAGGACTACCGATGGTCATTATTATATTTCACGACTATTTTCATGATATGTTTTATGAATCGATTTTATGGGACTACTGCTGCTTCAAACAGTGTCGTACAGTGTTTATGACTACCGATGGTCATTGTGATATTTCATGACTATTTTCATGATATGTTTTATGAATCAATTTTTTTAACTACCGCTGCTTCAAACAGTGTCATACAGTGTTTTACGACTATTCTATGACTATTTTAATGACATGTTCTATGAATCAATTTTATAGGACTACCAGTGTTTGAAACAGTGTCATGGAGTGTTTTATGACCACCGTTGGTTATTACGACATTTAATGACTATTTTCATGATATGTGTCATGAATCGATTTTATGGGACTTGCACTGTTTCGAGCTGTCATACAGTGTTTTATGACTTCTCGCTGTCATTATTACATTTCATGACTGTTTTCATGATATGACCATGAATCAATTTTATGGGACCACCACTGCTTTAAGCAGCGTCATAGTGCTTTCTAACTACCAATGGTATTTAATACATTCCATGACTATTTTCATGGTTTGTGTCATGACTCGGCTTCATCCAACTACCGTTGCTTCATACAGTGTCACGAGTGTTTTAGAGGCAACAGACGGCCATTATGACGTTACATGGCCATTTCCATTATATGTGGCATGAACCGACATTATTTTATTTCATTTCCTTAAAGACCCTTTACGTAAAGGCGTTACATAGGGGAGAAGAAGGAACAGAAAACAGAAATTTTTAGACAAGTCCGTGTGTTACAATCAAAATAATATTTTCTCGAGTGCTATCTGAAAGCTACCAAGATCTGACAGTGCGACAACGTCTGCTGGCAAGTCATTCCATTCGCTAATACCTAGCCACCAGTGTGGGGTATTTATGTGTGTCTGTGTAACCTTATTTTGATCCTAGCTTGTAAGGATGCTCTACACCACGAGAGAGAAAATGAGCAGGGGTAACATATCAACCAGAATGATATGATTTATATATAAGAACAAGCCTAGCTATTTACGTCTCTCTGCCAATAACGAAATTTTATACCGCCTTTTAATCTCGGACATACTTGCTCTGCGATCACGTATATTACAAATGAACCTCGTAGCATTGTTCAGAACAAGCTCTAGCCTATCACACCTGATAACGGCTCCGCATACCAGCTGCGTATCCCAATATTGACCTGCGTACTGCTGCGTCAGACAGTGTCACATAGTTTTATGATTACTGACGCTCATTATGACATTCCATGATACTTACAAGATATCTATCATGACCGACTCGATGCAACTCAGCTGCTTCACATCGTGTTATACAATGTTTTATGACTATCTACGAATACCTTAGTGACCATCGGTGTTCATAAAACTGCATGACACTGCGTGAAGCTAAGGTATCTGCATAAAGTCGAGTCATGACCCGTATCATGAAAATAGTCAGAGAATGTGAACATGACAGTGTTTGAAGTGCCACAAATTGATTCAGGGCTCGTATCATGAAAGTCCTCATGAAATGTTATAATGACCGTCAGTAGAGACAAAACACTGCATGACACCTGGTGAAGCAGCAGTATCCCCTAACATCGATTCATGGCACATATTGTAAAAATAGTAATTAAAAGTCATAATGAGCGTCGGTGGTCACGAACCACTGTATGACACTGCTTGAAGTAGCGGCAGTCCCATAAAATCGATTCATGGCACATGTCATGAAAATAGTCATGAAACGTCATAATGACCGTCGGCAGTCATAAAACACTGTATGACACTATTTGAAGGAGCGGTAGTCCCATAAAATCGATTCATGGCACATGTCATGAAAATAGTCATAAAATGTCATAATGACAAAAAGCAGTCATAAAACACGGCATGACACAGCAAGATCCAGGGGTTGCTGAATCAGTAGTCATGCATGAACTCATGATACATTGGCGAAATCATGAAAGTCGCTGTCATGACATGACTGAATACAGAGTCGTACACAATTGGATTAAATTGGGTAGCGCTTGGATTAAACTGAGTGACCAATGGATTAAAATGAGCGGGAAGACCTGTAGAAATCACATGATCACGTGATAACGTAAATTCGGTTTGGTAGCCAGGTCAAAATTGACGATGCAACGAAATTATGCAGAATTTGATGACGGGTTAACTGTGTGGGTAATATACGGATTGCAACCAGCTTCATCAATCCAGATAGCTTACACGCGTAAGATCCTAGCTAACAAGGTCATTGCGGCGGCACACACAATCTCTGGATGTGGCGTGCGCGTGCGAGAAAGACCGAAATATAGGGGCACGCGTACTTAGCGTGCAGTATATCTCACGAACGCGTGAAGCTAGGACGCCGATCAAGGTGTCGTTGGTGAGCGCTTCAGAGGTTCTACTTAAATCTTGAGCGATGTCGGCATCAGCAGCAATAACCAAAATTTTATCAATTTGCAAATTTGAAATTTATCAGAATATCGGCATATATGAAACTAAATCATGATCAGAATCGAAAGAAACGGCAATTAGAAGATAGGGCGGATCGACAGGAACCCAAAAAGCCAGTTCAAAAAAGTTCAGCACCGAGCGATCGAGGAAGCTAGGGAAGCACTGAAAAATATTAGCTATGGAAGCAAATTCGCCTGTCAGAGCGCACAGCGAGTCCTTGCCCTCTTGTAATGACACTTTTATTTCTTTCACTAAAATCCAGCGAGGACTTACCCTCTTGAATAAATGAAGTAGGGTAAAGCGGCAACCTACCCGCTTATTTCACGCTATGAATAAAGAGTCGTATATCTTGCCGCATCTGACATGGTGTCGCTTTCGTGGATAGCACTCAGACACGGCCGAGCCCGCCCCCCCCCCCGCCTTTTCTTTGTGTGTGTCTGGAGTAGCATTGTGGAACGTACAATAAAAAGAATGGACATCATAATCATATGACGCCGCTATTAGAACCGTCCCAGCTCTAGCTTCTGTTGCGTATGCATCTACAATCTGATCCATACTTCCATACTATACTCAGATCGCAGTTTGGCTCCTCGCAGTGACTGTGTAACCTCCGTTTCGTAAACTTTCGTTTATCGAGCGTTGGCTATAATTTGTGTGTTTGATCGCGTTCATGGACTGATTCTGTTCCTGTTAACTTGTATGGCGGTATTAGCGAAGGCTTCCGCTACTACAGAATATGCGTACGTCCCGCCGAGGCATGTATTCCTACGCGTCACAGCCAAGTACACTCTAAGAAAAAAAAAGGGAGTCGCGAGGAGTCAGATGCGCGCCTGACCCCCCAGTCGCCGTTCTCTGGCAGTGACTTCCCCATTCCTTCTCGCACTCCGTCGAGCAGAATCTGCTGCGTGCGAGAACGTGAGGAGAGTGGACCCGTGGAGCCGCTAGGCCAGTGTTGCCAAATTTGGGGGAAAGTCGCTAAATTTAGCGGATTTCGGGGTCTGTCTAGCGACAAAATTTTGTATTTGGGATTAGCGGATTTTTTGGTGACTTTCTGATATGTTCAGCAACTTTTTAGCGACACGAATGAAGTATTTGAATAAATGAAAGCTGAGTGGGAGGCAGGGTGCCTGAAGAATATAAATGAATGAAAGGAAATAGTGGAAAAGTAAGTGAACAGGCCCCCGTGTCGCACGAGGTAATAGATAGGATAGTAAAATGGGGGAGTGAGTATGGGAAGGAAGGGGAGAGGGACTAGCGAGACCACAAGGATCAAGCACAACAGGACCGGTGGGAAAAGAAGACTCCATCAAACCCGACGTCCATTGATCTGCAAAGATAGCCACCGTGTTGATTCAGGTCTGACAAACCCCCTAAGCGGGACAAGTCCCGCCGAAGCGGCCAGGCTCCCACAGTGGCTGTTGTTTCGGTTGCATGTGGATTCGCCCTCTGTCTGTGTTCTTAGGGACAGTGGGAATCTCGTTAATCCATTCATGCGCTAGCCTTCATGAAGCCAGGAAGAATCGTGATTTTCCTGTCACATTTCGGTGGACGACAAGCTCTGTCGAAGAATAATATAAAATCGCGCCACCTTTTGCCGGCCGTAACTGCTCGGGCCAATCCCATGTCACGGAGAGCTTCAGTGGCTCAGCGTAGTGCAGTTTCGTTGCTGCTCTTCGCAGTGCTAGTTTCTTTGAGCTGTTGCCAGTTTGCCCCTTTCCTGACGAGCAGCGTGGACTAGACGCAAGTGGTTTCCAAAATGCCCCCTAAGTAAGACCAGAAGTACCGCAAGAGGGTGATGCTGCCGGTATTCAAGGGATAGCTTTGTCCAGTGAAAGACTGTGACAAAAGGGCCCTGTGCATCTATTGCAAGTGTGAAATTTATGCGAGGTTGTCAGACATAAAAAAGCATAGAAGACGAGAAGTCATCGGAATCTTTTGCAAGCAATAAACAAACCACGTTCGGTGCCTCCGATGACAAAACCAGAAAACGTTTTGCAGAAGATATGCAAGGTTCCGAATCTCCTTTACTTTCTCTCATTCTTATCCACTCAGACCAATTTTTTCATGTCCTCTCTTGGCCCACGCTCATTCGCTGGCACATCCTGGTTGATCTGTCACCACATTGTTTCACAACGTGCAACGAACAAAAAGGGCACAGTAGGGGCAGCGACTTTTTTTAGCGACTTTCAGTTTCGATTTTAGCGACTTTTAGCGACTTTTCGGGACGCCCTAGCGCTTCCTGCGAACGACATTTGGCAACACTGCGCTAGGCACTGCCTTCAAAACGTGAGACTGCGTGAAACTGCTGCTCGCATGCAGTAAAACGCATAGGTGAATAAGTAAAATAGGTAAAATTTGCTCTGCTAATGTGCCATGTACAAACAATGATTGTGCACCGCTTAGAGGCAACTAAAAAGTAAAACGAAGAAGAAGAAACGAAAACGTGCACATACACGCATAATGCGTCTCCCAACTCATATTTGAGGCTCCGGGATTTGCCGCTCCAGATTTTGGATCCCGTTAACGGATTTGAAACATGCAGAAACGCGCGAGGGTACTTGCACATGGTCTTTCTAGTTCGTGGTCTAGTCTGTTCGTTCATCATTTTCGCGGGACGTTTGCGTGAGGATAGCACGAGTGTCACTCTGTTTGTGAAATACAAGTCGTCGACGAAGCAAAATCTCAGTGGGAGGCGATCACCGTGCAGATGACGTGAAGTAAGCGTTACGGGGCTCAAGCTTTCGATACCGTAACGGACAAACTGCTGATACAGGTAAATGGATCTCTGATTTCGCTGTATTGCATGCGTTTTCTGCGCTTCTTTGCACAATGAATACAGGGACAGTTGTGCTGTGTGAGGAAGAGTGTGTGTCTCAGGGTACACGCAAAAGTCGATCGTACAAACGCACATGCTTAGAAGATCTTTAAACAGTGTCGCGTCTGCCTGCATGTTGCTGTGTAATTGAGCATACAAATCCGTTGTTTTTTCTCCCCCCGTTTTTCGAATGTGCATGTCTGCCTGTGGTCTGCCTTTCCATTATTCAGGTGAAAAGCAGACTGGTTGGGGAATTTGCGCAATTCAACGCAGGACGGAATTTTCACATAACGTGTGATTTTTATATAATGCAGTTGCTAGATATGTTATGATTTTGTGTACGTTTTGTTCTTATGGAAAGCTTTTCTTTTGTGTCTGTGTGTGAAGCGTGTAATATCTGCGCAGTATACAACTTCATCTGAGCTAGCTGTACTTAATAACACCGCATCAGCTGAGATTGCGTTTTATATCTTCATGCATTATGCATCTGTCTTTTTCCAGCCCCTTGCCTTTGAAATGGAAGCACAGTAAGCGTGTGCCAACACCCATACATGGGAGGAGAGAGCTGGAGCCATGGTTTTGTTGCTGTTGACCTTGGCACCTGCTTTGCAGAAGTTAGATGCATATGTAATCCTCACCTTATCATCTTTCTACTCTAGCAGTTCAGATAATTCTGCGGTACACCAGGACCATGCGAATACCTGCTTCTTCCCAGTGGTACACCTTCTGCTGCGGTTATTTATGAAGGTGTCTGCTGGTCAGAAAGCAGTGGGTCTGTGTTGAAGGTATGATGCTTCTCAATCTCAATTTATTGAATAATACAGCGATTGACACTTGCTAATTTACAGGTGTGTCACATATTTAGTCGCCATTGTAATTTGCCCATCGCATTAGGTGCCCTGGTCAGTGCTCTGTTCTGCTTCCTCCCACCACTGCTAAGAGAGAAGACAGATGGAGTCATCAAGAAGTTGGTAAGCAGTTCTTTGTGTTGTAGGTCTATTTTGCTGAGAAGGGGTGGGTGGGTCTCCAAGATATGTGGAATATTTCTACACCTATCTCAGCCATCGTGCAACCTCTGTCATAATAAACATAAAGGCGCATACAAAGATTATCCGTAAACATGCATGCATTAGGTTAAATAGAGGGTTTTTACTGAATACAGATATGTATTTGCAGATAAAGATCAAGATCAAAATATTTATTTTAGGTAGATTCTATCACTGCCCCTAGGTTACTGGCATTTGACCCTACAACTGGAGCTGTACGATATCGGAGTTAGTGAGTTAGCTAAATGTTTGAATGATTCATTTTAGTAGTAGGTAAAGTTTGGCTAGTGTTGGAGCACCCAATTAGGCTCACTGCAGTTAATATGCACCTTCGGATGCCACGCTAGTAGTTTGTTTGTGCCACAGTACACATTTATGTTTTAATATCTAGTGCATATACAGGGTGTTTCATGTAAAGTGATAAAAAAATTGGAACTGGCGATGTAGGCGGTGGAGCATTGTGGGACTTCTGTAATTACCAGTTCTGGAAACATTTGCCACCATCCAGGAAGGCTTTGGACAATTTTTAATTGCAGGGAATTTATTTTTAGTCAATTGAACTTCGAAAATTTCCACGCGAACATCACTTTCTTTTTACAGCAATACGAGGTCCTACACGGATAGCGCCCAAGAGGCCCAACTATGCGAAAATAACTAAAGAAGATGGCGTGGTGTGTAGAGCACACTTTTTCAACAGTAAGCCAGCTTTGGCATTTTCTTTCACTATTTCGTTCATATTTGGTATTGTGGCTGCAACATACGGCAGAAAATGACTAATGGGAAATTATTGGCGGTTATCTATATTCCATTGTGTACTGTCCTTCACCTGAAATTTTCGAATTTTGACACCGCTATGGCCGAACACTGGTCTGATTCTTGTCATTACAGGTAACCTACTTCAACTGATTCCAGCACATGACAATCGCTACAAGGAAATGGGCTTCCGGTTCGATGACCACATGTACGTCCCTCTTTTTAAAGTATGTTAAAAATAAAACACATAATGTGTACCTGATGATGTAACATACCTGCTCAAAACCACCATTTTTTTGCTTGAAGAGTTTTTTTTTTTCCCTGCAGTAGGTTCTCAAAAATGGCTTGGGTCAATCACATCACTACAGTGCTGATAAGAAACATCATCCTTTTACCTTGTTTCATTCAAATACCAAAAGCACATACCAACTCAATTTTAACGCCTGAATTATCATATGGACTGTTTGTGGAAGAGATAAAACTTATGAAATTATATTATTATCCGATGATGTGGAACTGTTTTCCTGGCGCTATTCATAATTTCACTCTTAAAATACTTTACTTGCGGAAGCCGGGAGAGGCCCGTGTGTATCCTACCATCATCCATCACACAACAGATGACCTGCAAGCTTCTGTATGATTCTCTGTTTTGATCGAAGGGTTCATGCGTTCGGACATCCAGCATGCTACCTTCTTTACCGTTAACGTTGTGTACAGTCCTAGAGCTTAACTAATTAACCGTTACATTAACGTGGAATCACTGTTTGGAGCATATATACAGATTGACGCTTGCACAAATTTCATAATGTACATCGATTAAGTACTACTAGTTGCCATAGCTCGTTGCTGTGCTTCGTTGATTTCCATGTAACCCTCCATTGTAGAGGGGGTTGCCTTGGAAAGCCCACACTTATTCAGTTTTTGCGTGCTACAGCTGAGTGACAAACGCCTGTGAGATTGCAAGGACACAGCAGATGTTCTTGTTATCAGGGGCAAACTGGGAATTAATCTGGAATAGCAGTAAAATGTTACTTGAATGTATGAAACAGGATACGGAAATATTTTGAAGACAGCGCGTAAGTGTTAATAGCAGACTTCTTATACAGTAACAACGGCAGCATCAACCGAAAGTATGCAAGTGTTACCTGAATTCTGGGGGTGGCAGCATCACCAGCCTGCACATCAGTAACAACAACAACAACTTTATTTTTGACCTTGGAGAGTGGGGAGTTTCATCGCCACAAGCGATACTCTACCCCATTGCTGGTGGGAATGGGGGGAATAAAATAACGAGCCCCTTCACAATAACGATCGTGCTGTTGCCAGAAACCTTTTTGCATTCTATTTTGCGCATTTTTTAGGCAACTTTTCATATCGAATCACATCCGAATTGTTCTCTCAGGTAATGAGAACTCGTTCTCTCTCAGCTCGGAAACCCATATGTACCATTTCCGTATCTGCAGTACAGAAAATATCAGGCTGGTGGGTTTTTGAAGGCACTACCGTGTAGATGACATTTGGTCTCACCGCAAATGAAAAAAGAACAAGAGCAAAAACATTCATCCTGTCAAAAGTTAAATAATTCAGCTGTTCACTCTAACTGGATGCAACTGGTTTCAAGATGTATAGGACAGTCAATAGCCACTACGCATGCCAGCAAGTGCTGGTTCTTAATCGATGTGGGTCACCAGTTTTGTGCAGGGCTGTGAACAACGTCAAAGGTGAGCAGGTGGTTCAGGTGTTTCAATTTAAAGAGCAAAACATGTGTAACTTAGGGCCGGTTTCACCAACGCTGGTTAAGAGTTAAACCGAGATCAAGGGTCCTTAAACTAGAGGTTAACCACCAACCCTGTTTCACGAACGCCGGTTAGCCAAATGTCCCGTTAAAGTTGACGGATTTCTTGATCGCTCGTCAACGGCCGGTTAACCCGTGAGTTAAATATGGCGACGTTTGTATTGCGGTATTGCAGCGGAAGATTTCGTGGCGGATTTGTGCTTCAGAAGAGAAATTGGTCTGGTAATGAGCATCGTTTCGCAGGGATGTGTCGCAGATGTTGTGAATAAAGTACGTGGATTATCAGCAGCATCGCGGACCCTTGTACCCCATATGTTAGAGTACCTGTCCTTTCATTTCAAGCATTACTTGCTATTCTTGTACATAAATAGCTTCATTTCAGTCAAACAGTATGTTGACAGCTTTCTTGGGTGTTAGGTGAATGTAACCAGTTCGCACCTCGTTACGAAGGCATACGTGTATGCGTGCGTGTGTTACCGTCTGCGATTATAAACAAAACATAGTATGCGCTGACACAAAATAAAACTTATTGAAAAACGTATTTTCACATAACCAACGCGCGTAAAGAAAAGTAGGTTTACATGGTAGGGTATTCATTAAAAAATTTAATTATTATGATCGTCTTCAGTATAAATATGTGTCGTCTGCTACAGACAGAAGGTAATCACTTCTGATGCAAAGCCATGGAGTACTTCGACGAGGATCTGGAAGATCTACACCTGAGTTTTCAAGTTCAGCCGTCACGATATTATCCTAGGGACACCACGGACCCTCTTGTAGCCCTAAATGACAAGCAGTTTCATGACAGATTTCGGCTACTGAAACATACAGTGTATGATCTCCTCTTGGTAATTGAGAAGCACCTCGAGTTTACATCAGACAGGAACTCCTCAGTACCACCAATACCCCAGCTCCTAATCTGCCTCCGTTTCTATGCTAGTGGAACTTTTCAAATAGTTATAGGCGACACGTCTGGCATAAGCAAGTCTACAGTCTGCCGTATAATCAAGAGAGTATCACATGTTCTTGCCTCACCGTCACCTCTCTACATAAAATTCCCATCAGCGCGAGATGAAAAGCAAAGGACAATGCTTGGATTCTATGACATTGCAGGCTTTCCTGGAGTCATTGGAGCAATTGACTGTACACACGTAGCAATACAGCCACCAGGTGGTAACACAGCAGAGCTGTTCAGAAACAGAAAGGGCTACTTTTCAGTTAATGTACAGTGTGTATGTGACACTGACTTGCGGATCACTAACATTGTTGCTAGGTGGCCTGGTGCTACCCATGATGCCACAATTTTTGATAGCTCGAGAATTGGAGCCCACCTCGAGACAAACTTAGGAGGTCATTTGCTCGGGGATGCAGGATATCCTTGCAGGCCCTATCTGCTTACACCCTTAGCAGCACCTAACTCTGCTGCAGAAAAGAGATATCAGAATAAGCATGTTGCAACAAGAAACACTGTAGACAGACTCTTTGGTGTGTGGAAGAGGAGATTTCCTGTGTTGAAGATGGGGCTACGTTTGAAGATTGACACTGCTCTGGCGGTGATTGTTGCAACAGCGGTGTTGCATAACATTGCTCAACAAAAGGACAATTGCATGCTTGACATTTGTGAATCAGTTGTCGAGCATGAATCAGTTGATGTTGTGTGGAATGGTCCTTTAGAGCCAGGAGCCACAAGCTCTAGAGCCCAAATAATTGCAAACTTTGCAAGGAGCCATGAGGATCTGCAGCAGTTGCTACCTGAATGATGATAAGCAGGACATATGAAGGATGCATAAAATGCTGGCTAGCTGGCTGCATATGATGGAACAGGCATATACACATGACAACATATTCTCAAACAAACAATTGTTTATTTCAAACAAGGTGACTGTAGGCAAAGGAACCTCAGAAAAGTAAAGTGGGTTCACACAGGGGGCATACTTACGCAATTTCCTTTGCTCCTAATCTCTATAAACTCCTACAAGGGGCTTTCTGTCTTAGGTCTTCCCTAAAATTTTGGCATTCCTGAAGATGCTTTGTGAGTTCAGAACTGGTAACACTGGAATGGACATTTTGGTTATACAGTCAACCCCTCGATTTATGAACCTTCGATTTGTGAATTCCCTTGTTTTATGCACAGAAGCACGAGGAACCAAACTTTTTACATGCATTTTCCCCTCGTTTTATGAACCTCGATATCCGAATAACGAATGGAATTTCTGTGAACCAACTAGGAGTTGCCTAGCGTTTTTGCCCTCAATTTATAAACGGATCGTTCCGGTGTCAACAGAAACCTTCAAAGGGATTATTCCGTTGTCTTATGAATGACACCGGAACGGACAAATCTTTTTCCAGATATTGCACCCTTGGTTTTAACCCCTCGAAATCCGAACAATAAATGGGATTCCCTGGGACGCATCAGGGACGACCAAGTGTACAGCAGAAGGCATGGTCGAAAGCAAAATTACACAATATACTGCATTATAAACACAGTCCCAACTCGCAAATACTGTTTCGTCAGCTCGATAGTACTAACTTAACGGAATTTTCGATTCATGAATCCCTCGATTTATGAACGATTTTTCCGGGAACCGAGGGTGTTCATAAATCGAGGGTTGACTGTAACCTGATAATTTTTGGAGCGGGCAAAAAGTCTCTTGTGGAAGCTCACAGACATAAGCCGCAGAGGGAATTCATGTTCTTTCTTCAGCCCTTCATGTCCTCTCACTCAGTCTTCTGAAGTATCTTGTCCTAAAGTATTCAATGTGATTTTGCAGCAATAAATGCATTGTCGTAGAGGATATAGCCATTGTGTGTTCCCACACTCATGTATTTAATTTTCTTCGTTTTATTTCCAAGTCCAGCTGGGCTGACTCAAGGAGTAAAGCCTTGTACTCGGTGTCCATCTGTGCGTGAATCAATTTTTCCTTAGCTATGGATTCCTCGAGCTTTGCCACGTCCAACCTCTTCTGGTTTAGCGTGATTTTCGATTTTGCCAGTTTTTGTACCACAATGCAGATCTCTGTGCTGGCTGCATCAGAGAGCGTCGAGGTGGCGCAGGCCTCCTACGTGACGAGGTGTCGTGCACTTGCCTGCTTGTCCCTGGGACACCTGGTAGACATGGTGCTCCTGCTGTAGCGGCTAGACTTTCAGAAAGATATTTCTGTGGTGGCCTGGTCTGTTGAGGTTGAGGTGTCTTGTTCATGTCTGTCCTCATTCCACAGACCTTCACTGCTGAGACATGCCTCAGAATCAGTCTGACGCTCCTGTAATATCAAAAGAAGAATGCAGGCTTTGCATCAAGATCTATGATGTAGATGTGGGCTAGCTGGCGGACAAACTAAATGATAGGCAAGCCTAGCTTGGCTTGCCTATGACTGCATTGCATCAAGGATGCCATTTTGATTTTCATATGAGGTCCAATGCCAGGAAGAACAGCAAGAAGAGCAAATGTTTGTTCTTTGCCTTGTATAAGTATCTTGTACAGGCCCCGACAAAAGGTTACGGAACACTGGAGTGGTGTATCTGAGCGACACGGTTGCTACAAACAGGAGCAAACAGACTCACAAACAGGTGACCGGGTACTCGACACACCACTCAGTACGTGTGTCCACTCCCATTTGCCGCTAGGGTGTTGCTGAGATCAAGAAATATGCCGCTCTAGTGTTCCGTAAACTTTTGTTGGGATCTGTACATCTCATAATATTTAAACCCCTGAGACTAGGGAAGTATGAAAACAAATGACAAGGACAAAGTGTCCAAGTTGAGACTGTCGATGTGTGTGTTTTGTGCCTTCCTAGTCTGTGGATTTTCATATTACGAGTTCTAATCACCAGCTCACTTGCTTTTTAGCCATTCTCTCTCGAACACGCCAGCAAAATGTTTTCAGCTCTACAGAACATAACATCACTGAACGGAGTAAAATAAGCAAAAGACTTACCACAGGAATCTCATTTGTACTTGTCCCATTGATAATGACATCTAAAAATAAAGAAGGTCAATTCCATTCACCTGAGAATTACGCATATCCAGGATAACAAAATAATGGAGCAGATGTAAATATCAAATATTCTTGAAGCATCCGAGTCATAGGAGTTCTGCAGTGGCTGTAGATTTCCAGGTACCATAGAGGCAATCTGAATTGTGGTACTGGAGAGCGGTGATGGTGGTGGACCCCCCCCCCCCCCCCCCCCAGTGCGAAACACTGCATTCCGGTGCTTTGCCAGCTCCTTACGGGATTTTTTCTTTTGATTTTCGTAGCAGTGCTTCAACTGCTCAGTGACCCTCAAGTGCACAGTTGATAGTGCATTAAACTCCGAAGTTAGCTTCTTCCACGTAGCGTTTTTTTGCTCAACTGTCTTCCCATCAGTTTTCTTGTTTTCAATTACAGTTCTGTATTTACTGACGAGGTCTAGCAGAGTAGATATCTCACTTTCGGTAAAATTCGGGCTTCGTTTCGCCATCGTGGGAAAATAAATAGTAATACCTATAAGGCAGAGCTTCGAAAATGCTGTCGTCTGCGAAATAACAGACCATAGTAACAGGGAAGATGATTGCAGATTAGAATAATTGCTAAAAACGAGTGAAAAACGCTGTTCTGCCTCTTTTATTACAAATAAATTTACAGGCTCTTGTACATGCAAGCGTTCCTAATTATGTCTGCTTCTCAGTGCTACTTGTAGTAGGCTAGTTCCATCTCAAATCGAACAATCCGGTACACTTGATGTCTCGAATGAACGGGAAAAAAATATATGTTGAAGCCATCGGTGAGTTCGGAGAAATAAACGCTTTCCGAATTCTCTGCGCTGCGCGGTTCGGAAAGTAGGAGAGGAGGAAAAAACTGCCTCTCATAATATGATGTCGTCGCGCGCGGGTTTGAGCGTTCGCTACAAGGCTATTTCTTGTCGCATTATAGAAATTTCTTGATCAGGCTTTAGACCACTTAGGGCACAATAGGATCCTGCGTTGGCAGTGCTGAGTCCGTTATATATTTATCCGTTTATTTGTCCGTTATATATCAAAGTTGATTCAAAGTGCCGAAAAGCACCATATTCACCGCAACTTTGCGGACGATATACAAAACGGATAACATTGAGCTTATGCCGTTTAATTTGTCATTCATCTGGCTATCGAATGATGCATAATTTGTTGCTCTACTCTGCCAGGAACGTAAGCGATACCTCTTTAAGTAGCACCATACCACCGAAAAATGACGAATTTCGGAAGCCTTTATCTAAAAAAAAACACCAAAAACTTGCCTCGAAAATCTTATATGTTGTAGATAGTTCCTTAGACTATGCACAGAAGAAAAAACAAAAGTCGGACTTTATCGGTAGGCGCACTGTGAATTTTTTGCCAGCCCTATACACGGAGCGCATTCAATGCGTGCCACCGTGTCCCGCGTGTTGAAAAATCGAATTTTCCAAAGGGGCTTTCAACTTCTGTCTTCACCTAAAAAGTAATTGCTATCATTTGAAACCGTTCTGAGCGCTTGCGTTCATAATAGTGTTGTAATCCCTTAATGTAGATTATGGAGCAACCATATGTGCTCACATTTTTTTGCGGGATGACACACATGCATTGCAAGTGCTAGGAGCCCGTGAAGAACAGAATGCTTTAGAATACATTTGCGTCTTTATAAGAGGTATATTTGTCCACGGTGATCATATCGAAGCACATTTACAGTACACAGAATAGCAAGAACTTGACAGCGAAGAAGACAAGGTGACGAAGGTAAGAAGGGGGGGGGGGGGGGGTAACGTAAGTTATGCAGAGCATTCCGGGTGGATGAGAGTGCTCGTGTCATGAACTGCTTTAGGCCGTTGTGGAAGCCATTTCCTTAATGTTACTTTTGATGGCAGGTTCTTGTCAGATTTTCTTTCAAATGTGGGCAACATTGCTGCGTGTTGTGATTCAGCCACCTTTGCTGTGAAGTACTTGAAGCAGCTCTTCTGCATAGCTGTCCCATTTCTGTTACGCCTTCGGCTTGATCTGGTGGAACCACAGTCTTTATGGCAGCTACGCCGATCTCCGAAGCAAAGCGGAAATATTTTGTCTATAGCACTTTTTTCTTGTGTATGATGCGGTAGTCAGCGAAATCCACACGATCAGCGCAGTACAACGAAGTGGGCATTGAGGTAGGTGACATACCAGGACGACACACTACGGTAATGCAGATGCCGTCGCACACTCTGTATAAGGGCACTCCATGCACTTCTGTAGTCGAGAAGTGAGTGAAGCGTCTTCAGTGTGTAGGCGAAACTTTGCGCAAGGTGTCTTCAGTGAGTAAATGCGATCAGGACCTTCCCATGGTCGCAGCATGTCGAACCGAATAACATGTCGGACAGCGGCGCCAGTCGGGCTGTTTCGGCAAGGTTCACAAAAGGCACCATGAATTAGCCGTGAGTGTGTGCGTATGGCACTACACAACAACATTTTCCTGAGTGCAATTTCCCCCGTCCGAGGTCATGGGCCGTAGGAAAGAAATGTTTCAAAGAATACTGGAAGTCACAGCGTCCCTCCTGCCATAATGCGTACAGTAAATATGCTTGTTTAGAATAACCCTGAACAGATATGCCTCTTACAAAGATGTAAAATCATTCTGTTCTTCCCGGGCTCCCAGCACTTGCAATGCATGTGTGACATCCCGCAAAAAATGCGAGCACATATGATTGCTCCACAATCTAGATTCAGCGATTACAACATTGTTATGAACGCAAACGCTCAGAACCTTGAAAAGGAAACCTTGAAACCTCAGAATGGTTTCAAATGACAGCAATTACTTTTTATATGAAGACAGAAGTTCAAAGTCACTTTGGAAAATTCGATTTTGCAACACGCGGGACACGGTGCCTCCGCTTGAATGCGCTCCGCGTATAGGGCTGGCAAAAATTCACAGTGCGCCTACCGATCAAGTCCGAATTTTGATTTTGCTTCTGTGCATAGTTTAAGGAACTACCTACAACATATAAAACTTTCGAAGTAAGTTTTTGGTGGGGTTTTTTAGATAAAGGCTTTCGAAGTTCGTCATTTTTCGGTGGTATGGTGCTACTAAAAGAGGTATCGCTTACGTTCCTTACAGAGTAGAGCAACAAATTATGCATCATTCGATAGCCCTATGAATGACAAATTAAACGGCATAAAGCTCAGTCTTATCCGTTTTGTACATCGTCCGCAAAGCTGCAGTGAATATGGTGTTTTTCGGCACTTTGAGTCAACTTTGATATTTTTTCACAGACAGATAAAAACCGGTACAGCACTGCCAACGAAGGATCCTATTGTGCCCTAAGTGGTCTAAAGCCAGATCAACAAATTACTATAATGCGAGAAGAAATGGCCTTGTAGCGAACGCTCAAACCCGCTCGCGACGACGTCGCCTTATGAGAGGCAGTTTTTTCCTCCTCTCCTATTTCCTGAACCGCGCAGCGCAGAGAATTCGGAAAGCGTTTATTTCTCCTAACTCACCGATGGCTTCAACATATATTTTTTTCCCGTTCATTCGAGACATCAAGTGTACCGGATTGTTCGATTTGAGATGGAACTAGCCAATACAGTAATGCTATCTCCACGGAGCCAGGCATTGTGGGAGGGGATGTAGACAAGCTTACGAATTGCTTACCGCAGTACAGACACGTAAAACAGCAAAGATACACAAATTATTTTCGTGGCACACCGGTCGGTAGCATGGAACGACGCAAACCGAACACAGTACGTCACGCAATCTCCAAAACCCGTGCACAGTTGTTTGCAGTCATGACTTCAGCGTACAGCGTAGCTGTATGTTGAACGTAAGCAGCTTGTCAGCACAGTGTGGCAACCTGACTCGAAAACTTACAATCGTCGCACACGCACTAACCAGGATATCCGCCCTGTAGCACTCGCAAGGAAGTTGTGTACGCACACCAAAACTATCCTAATTGTTGTACTTCGGGCACTGCGTAGATGCAAGAAGCCGAGAGAACGGAGAACAAAACAGCTCCCATGCTGCCACCTGGCGACCGTACCGGAAACCAACAATCTAACCAATGAAACTCGGTCTACATGCCAGAGAACCCGATTAGTAAACTGGTCATCCTAAACTCGCAGTTTGAGTTCGTGAAACGCAGTTAAGTTAAACTGCAGTCAGCGTCATCGCGCGCCGCTCCGTGATCTCAGTTTAAGGCTAACTTTAACTCGCGTTGGTGAAACCGGCCCTTAGTCACTTAGCCTGTTGCTGCTATCTTGTCTCAAAGGAGTGCTAATTGTCAAAGCAATAAAAATCTCTTATGTTAAGCCTATAGTCTGGAACCATTCAGTAGCTTGTTAAAAATGTAGAGTACCATTTGCAACAAATTATGTATTTCTGCTGTATGTTCGAACTGCCAGTACACCTTGGTGTAAGTGACGAAACTAAATTTATATTTGTTTGTTCTGGCCAGGAACTGGCGCAGTTAGCGAGTACTGCAGGGAAACTGAATTTATTGCAACGGTGCTTCGTTTTGGCGCATTTTTTGTGTGGGGGTGGAAGATTCCCCCCACTCCCGGGGGCATCAAGTGGCTCCCCCTATGGGATCACTTGATGCCGGTAGGAGTCAAAACAAATACATGGAAGTGGGAGTCAAATGACTCCCTTTGATGGCATCAAATGACCCCCCTGCCTTGATGGAGCCATTGTGACTCCAGGAGTGGGAGTTATATATGTGGCACTTATTTTTTAGAGTGTAGGAGCTCCCCTCGTACCGCGTTGAAATGCAGGAAGAGGCAGTTCCCCCAACATTCTTCCTTTGACAATTGGATAACGTAGTCTAGGGTGACGTAGCCTTGAAGTTCTGCGCCGATTCGGAGGAAGGAAACAGGAACCTCCAAATTGACACCTTTATTCCTGTTTTAATTTCAAACGGGCGCAATGGGTGAACCTCGCTCCTTTTGCATTATAGTCATGATGACGAAATCTTTGTGTCGAAGAGAAATTTTTTTGCACTTTAGTGTGTGCAATTCAAATTCATGACTGACCATAATGTGTGCAATTCAAATTCATGACTGACCATAATTTTGGAAGAGTATAAGCGCGTCAGCGTGTCCCAGCACAGTCGCAAATGCTATCCCATTAGCGTGTTGTAAGCACGCCATGCTGTGTAAAGACGAAACATTACTTCAGGTGCATTTACTCTGAAACATTATTCCCAGTAAAACAGCTAGCATTATCCTTTAGTACCAAATAGTAATGCAGGAAACAGTTCTATTTAGTACCCTTATTACTACGAAGACGCTAGTATACCAGGAAACACCCTACAAAACTAAGGAGCATATGGTTATGGTTGGCAAACTGATATTACGCAGATTTTGCCTAAAGTACAGTACTTGGGTTGAGTCTTGCCGATTTTGGGCCGACCCTTTGGCCTATCTCTCTTCCTTCGATATCCTGGCACAGAAAAGGTGCTGATCCGCGTCACTGTGCGCACCGCGTATCGACAAGGAGACCTATGCGTGAATAATGCAACCACCACAAAAATGTGCTTGCACACAGGATGGTTCCATGCACGTGCCATAACTATCGCTACACACTGTTCAGAGATGGGTTGAAAGATATGTACCGTTCTCCTCGAATGTGCCATGGCGAGTTGACGTCAAGTTATTCCGTTGCGCAGTCCGCTGGGGAAAATTTTCACTTAACTGATGAATTTGGACGGCCCTCACACAGCTCGAACATCACCCATGACAGAGAGAGAGAGAGAAAAAAATGTCACTTCATCTTCTTCTGCCAAATTATGTGTGAGCTGAGAAGGCTGCGGAATATGCTGCAGGAAATTACCTTTAAAACTGCTGTATCACGTCTAGGTCCTCCATATAACAAGAAATTTCCTATTATTTGGAACGCTGCATAAAACACACACACACACACACACACACACACACACACACAGGGAAGTGAGGATAACGTTGGGATTCCTCTCAGCGTACTTCTGTCAGGAAACAAGAGTTCGGACAAAATATTGTGCAGCGTTACCTGAAATAGAAAAATACCGAAAAATACTGTAAAAACTAACCGCTAGTTCCTTCTCCGGTTGCGCCAAAACTCAATTCTTTGCTAGTAAATACCTTGTTTACGACTGCGATGTAAAGACATACTCCTGTACTCGGTTCTTGTCATATAGGAGTGAATACACTCTTAGACATGTGACACTTAATAAGAGGCATTAAAAAAAATGCGGCCTAGAACAGGCGTCACGGCGTGCTTTCTACACAAAGGTCTACACTCTAACGCCTGGTGCACGTGTTACACGGTGCCGCTAGCAAAGATGACTATACGGTGTAGTGCGTGGGATACCCGTTATATTGTGCTTTCTAGGGTATGCAATACGAAAAACCGCCTGCAGCAAGCAATCCAATGTGCGTCGCGTGCCCGTTATTTTGTACCACACGACAGAGGCAACATGACTGAGTCTCAAGACAGCGACAAGGCAAGACGCATAGAGAAATCACACGAGGGATTCATAATGAGTCCGCTGTGTGTTCTCCGGACCGTATAGACTCGTCGGTCTTCACCGGCTCGAGGCTATGCTGTCTCTGTCATGATAACAAAAGGGTAAGTGCAATAGGTTAAACTATGCAATTACACATTCAATGGCGAATACAGACGCGCATTCTGCAAGCGTAGAGCTAGGATAAAGATATGTGAAACCCTTTTATTTCGCAAGCTCTTAATTTTCGTGAATTTCCCGAATCCAGAAAATTCGAGAACTTTAAGGGCACTCCAATACAATAGTTCAAAACAGAGGAAAAGCTTGAGGAGCTCACGAAATTTAGTCGCCGCGAATATACCCCTGTTACTCGATTCATGAAAATTTAGGGCCGCGAAATTAAAGGGTTTTACCCTACAATGACCATTCTTCCTGATGTAGAAAGCCTGAGTATGGGTAACCAATAGAGGGACTGGACAAACACACCACTCGTGCGTTTGTTACACTCATACCATTACTTCACCAGAAGCATCAGCTCGACACCGATATGTGATGTTTCATTTTGCAAAACTCAATCGCTTGTTTTACAGTAGCCAGTAATGCAATTTGAAAACGCCTCCAGGCAATTAGGGACCAACAAAAGCTACGAAAAATATATTTAGAGGTTGTATTTATTTATGTCGAGACACCTAGACTCAGGCAACAAAGCAAGCACTATACAAAAGCTGAAGCATTTGTCACACAGCAATAGCTAAAACAACGCAGAGCCGGCATTTTGCAAGGTATATAACGAAAATCAAGGTAACGTTGAAGTCCTTATATGACCCCGAAACCGGCTGCAAGAATATGCTTGTAAGTGCACACCCCGAGCACCGATGGCGTACCATGATGGTTGAGGGAGTTGCTGCCGAGGGTGGCTGTGGTGTCCGTGCTTCACTTTTTGGCGTGGTGGCTGGGTTGTTTGAAGGAGCCCTCGTTTCCCAAATTTTCTAGAGGTAAGGACGACGAGAGATCTCGCTGACATATTGAAACCTCTTCATTTTGTTGAGTGATTTAGCACACCATTGAAACCCAATACGCTGCTTGTGGAGTTACCTCTGCAAGAAAATTATGTGTTTGACAAAAATTCTGCGGGAAAGTACTGAACGCAGGCAAGGGAAGATTTTGAACTTGAAAATGATGAAAAATGAATGTCAACTTTGCGCGCCTGTCATTTATTCACTGCATTCTGATCATTTTTTATATTTAAAGGAACCGTAAAGTGAAATTCAACCCATGGTAGCCTTATGATTTTATGAAAGCCTAGGAAGAGAACATCTCAGTTATGAAATATTTCTTTCCGAATCCCTCTTTTCTTTGAGCAATCGAATTTCAAAGATCGCGTGCGAGCGAAAAGCTGAGTACTCCCTCAGCAGCAGCACTGGGTTGGCTCGTGTCAGCTATGGCTAGTCTCGTCTTTCTCATCCGCGTTCGGGTGTGTGGCGTAACCGTAATGGCCGAAATGTTTTGGGGTCCACGCCGTGTGATGTCGATTTTTCCAAATCTGAATGCCCTCGAGCTTGGGATAGTCCAGCAGTCACGCCGGCAAAGCTTTTGTTTTTACGAGGGCACGCCGGAGATCCAGCATGACACGATATCATCCGCAGAATCGTCGACGGAGGATGAATTGCCGTCATTGTCGTCACCTGGCCGCGTGGGAAACGGGTCTTCATGTGTAAAGAAAATGCTGAGAGCCTTACAGCGGAAATATGGTATTGCTCCTTCGGTTCAGGTGTCCTTGCGGCAAATGTGTGCCGATGCCGACGGCAGACGAATGCCTTTGTTCCCGCGAAATGTGAGGTTACTGAAGCAGCTCCCCGGTTGCATTTCAAGAAATCTGTACTTTGGAATGCTGTGGCTGAAGACTGAGTTGCTCCAGGTGTTCTACTGCTACGTGAGAGAAAGCGACGACTACGCCCTTATCAGGAACAGCGAAGTGAACAACTGAGTACATTTGCGTGTGCCTTCAGTTTGTTATCATTAAAGTTGCATATAATTTTACCCTGCCCATGGTACATGCAGGAACTTTCGGTACGTTGCCTACAAACAGTTTACCGGGTGGCTCTGGGGACCATTAGGAAAGCACTGCAGAAAAGTCCCCAAAGCACGTGGTGTACATGCCATAAGGGAAAACTTTCCTCCTGAAGCATACAAAGGTTTTTGCCTTTTTGACATGTGATGCAGTGGGTGCTGTCGGACCATGTGTATGTTTATTCGCTTTCACTGAGGTGTAGCTCTCACTTTTCTTTCAGGTGCTTGTGGGCAGCATTGAACGCCTGCCATTTGGACAGAGGTACACTGACTGGTTTCGTCGTGAACACTGCTTGATCACAACAGTATCCCTTTTATGCATAATAGAGGTCCGCTGCATGTCCTTCTGGAGTAACCAGACAGCCACTACACAGTGAAATACATTCTACAGACACCAAAGCTTGTAAATTGCTTTGTTGATCACTATTTTTATGAATGAGCATACGAGTGATAACAGTAAACGAACAAACAAGGAAGGAGAACATCCCCATTCTGTGTCCATATGAATTTGTAAGTGCTTTATCAATCAGTAACGATGCATGCTTTTGCAATATATATATGCAATGCACAAGTGTTTGCTGCAAACACGTTCCAGTTCATAAGCTCTAAGAGAACATAGGCTATCACCTTGCTTATCAAACATCACGACTTC
This sequence comes from Ornithodoros turicata, assembly GCF_037126465.1. Classification (NCBI taxonomy): domain Eukaryota; kingdom Metazoa; phylum Arthropoda; class Arachnida; order Ixodida; family Argasidae; genus Ornithodoros; species Ornithodoros turicata. The sequence goes on from NC_088201.1 coordinate 126,750,787, forward strand.
AGACTTCATCAGTATAAGAAAGCCTCAGGTGGAGAGGCTTCTCTTCAGAGGTATTCCTATCATTGACTCCACAAGCATGTGAAGAAAAATTTTAGACATTTTCTGTGCACATCCATCTTCGTAACCTTTTCTCATTTTATCATTATAAATTTCTCATGTTTTCCCCCATACCACCCCAATTGCAGTCATTGGTGCGGGCTTAGGGCTTTTGCAGACCGCTGCTATTGCACTGTAACTTACGTCGTTGCAAGTTGACGGTGTTTCCTCAGGAGATGATCTACATCCTCTGCCAAGAAAGACAATATCGTCATGACTAAGTGCCTTCCCTATTTATATCGAAACATGGTCTCTAATGGCTGTCGCGGATGTCGATAGCGTGCCGGGTCAAACCCAGACAATTATCTCGAAGTTAATATACACTGTTTCCTGAGTGACAGCTCATGTGTATACGTAAGGTCATATTTCTCCACATGGTAAGCAGAAGCTCTCGATTTCCCTCAGTATTGGAACTACACCTGTAAAGGTGGTTACAAGTATGTTGCATCCACGGGTTTAGCTCAGCACCCGCACGGCACTTGACCGCAGCGTTAAGTTTTTTTTAACCCTCTCTTACAAGATCTTGTGGACTACATGGCCCACAATAATTTCCGAGCATGGCAATTGCAGATTGAGATTGTTTACTATAAGTAACTACAAGCTAGTTCTTTTTACCTTTTCCTACATTCTTGCAAATAGAATTATTGTAACAGAAAATTCAAATACGCAGAGCTCGTGTGCCTTCTTTTGTATTATTTTTTCACCCTCAGTCCTTTCTAACAAGAATTTGTATTTTCTCCTCACCACCTTCTTTGTCCCCTTTCTCTAAAGTACATCAGTATAAATATCTGTACCAAGTGTGTGTGTGTGTATCGTACGTGATGAAGGAAGGACAGGCCCTATTCGAAAGCTTGTGTTTTAGTAAAATGAATTATTTTAATGTTTCAGTCTGTTTCAGTCGTTGAGAAGTTTTTGCGATGCACCGTAAGTCCTGCATTTCTGAAACAGTTCTAATAGTGCAGTTCTGAATTTGATGTACGACTTCTGGTCTGGTGAAGCAGAGGGCACAACACTGCACTGCAAAGTAGAAGAGCTTTTAGTATCAGCAGGCAATGCACCATTCAAAACTGTTGACTCAGCAGCTGGTTCCACCAGTGGTGAAGATATTGTCATATCATGCACCTGCAAGGAATGCAGAAGTTAATATGTTAAACAAACACAAGAGCTTGACCCACCTGTGAGCATGAGCGTGTATAGACAACACGTGTTGAAATCATCACTGGATAAAGGTTGAGAGGTGTCGACGGTAAATCATCCGTTTGCACACTTTTACTTCCGATTTTCACTTTCGTGTCAGCCACGATGGAAGTCTGTGTCGTTGAAAATGAATAATATGGTCAGTATCTATAGCGCACAATTTATCTGCTCTGATGTTTATATTCTCCTGCGAGAGCTCTGGGCTCCCCAATAGAAGGGGGATGTTCCATTTGGTACATTATGCAGCCTAGGCATCACAAAAATCAATCTGAATTTGAAATGAACTATACATATATATGTATTATTCCTGTGTATCGGTACATACCTCGTGTGCACTGGCGTTCGCATCGTCAGACGTCAAGGAGAAACACTGGTGTCAGAACTGCGGTCCGTTTGAGAACTTTTCGACCGCCTGCTGCTACCATTTTGTACGACTCGTCAGAGAAATGGGTTGAGCATATACGGCGTGGATCACGAATGTCTTGACCAAGCGCTTGCAACCACTTTCGTTTCCGCGCATTATCCGTTGGAATCTTGTGGTACACAACGTCCTTGTCGAAAGAGCACACTTGGTGTATCCCCGAACACTACAGTAGATACCTGCTGCATTGATGTCAATTGAAGTTCTGTTCAATTTCGCCAGGAAATGAACTTTTTTGCATACACAAATCTCGGCAGACGCAATACATGCCGAGCGATATGGTTGAGATGAGAGTTAACAGGGGGCGCTGACCGCACTGACAGTATTTTGGGATACTGTTTCTTCGATATTTTCAAAAATGGTCCCTGTATTTCTTGTTATTCTACAATTAGCGGTTATTGGTAATTCGTAGCCGATCGTAAGTTCGTCGTGTATTACTTAGGTACCACGTGACGGGAGTACTCATATCATGACTTTTAGCTGTTGCCCTGCGCAACCTACTGTTCGATTTAAGTTTTCTAATTTATGCTGTGTAAGAATTAACGCGCTTTGAGTACTTAGGCTATGTGTGCAGTATCCCACAGGCAAACTCTACCAGGTCGAACACAGAAACAGGGGGTCAAATTTCACTTTACAGTTCCTTTAATACCTGTAAAACTTGAGTGTATAAACGACTATACAAAACGAAAGCACCATGTACACGGTGTACTTCAGCATATCTTTTTCAGAAGCGGGAAGGCGGGAGTCGGGTAACGCGGCAGGGGGTAAAGCGGGGCGGGGAGCACGGGGAGCAGATCGGCGTGGCACGCCGCCGTCGGCCCTGAAACAGAAGCTACGCCATCGTCGACAAAAATGCCCTCGGCGCACACCTCTAGTCAGGCGCACCCGCCAGCTACTGCTGTTGGTGAAATAACGTGAAGAATTCGCATTAATTGTCATGTTTTTTTCTGGGCAACTTCGCTAGAAGCAAAGGGACGAAACTATTTTTGCCAAGATTATACACAATGTAATAACAACACGTTGCGCCATTCGTTATTTTTGCGCCATTGCTGTTTCCGTTGCCTGGTGGGATTGTGACTTGTACGTTTCGAGGCTGATTAGTTGCCACCGTTAAAAGAGGGTTACTTTGCTGTAGAAGGGCTGCGATTTGCTATAGGCTTGCGCTTTGATCAAAAGTTGGTCAAAATCCCTCTGATGTCTCGGCGACAGCTCGCTGGTGTTGTGGGGGAGACGGCGTTCTTGTACCGTCGGCAATATTTGAGACGCTTTCTCGATCCTCGTGTATTGCGCACATTAGCCGCTGGATAACTTCCTTACTACTCGCCGTGCCGAAGCCATGTCGTTCCATTTCGTCGCGAATGAAGTATATTTTCCGACTGTACGAGTTTCTCTTGCGTGGCATCGTTTCAGTTATGAACAGCATGGCTGAGCGAGGATAAAAAAAGTGAGCCACGTGGCGGCGAAGCGAGTCGTGACTAGCGTGGCAACTGTCGTGGCTAGAGGCTTGGAAGGCGGGCAGCTTAGAAAAAGGGGACCGCGCCACATGTGAACGGTAGCAGGGGCATACGTTAGTGGGATAACGGTTTTGTACGTTTTATTAGCTCATATCAGTTAAAAAAAACATGCGGCTCGTGCGCATGGCGCCAATGAACGACGAACACAACGGTACATTCCGCATGACTCCGAGAAAGTACAAGTAGTAGTTGTGGAGGCACTAGTAGTTAGCTCACACAGTGAAAAACGTTGATACGTAAAGAGTTGAAAGTATCCGACATGAGCACCCTCATTCGACATGGCGCGTGCCTGTTCTCTCTCTTCACGTTCTGCTCATTTTGGCCCATGTGAAATGGCGAGTGAAAAAGTATCGCTGCTTGTTGCGAATATTTTGTCCGTGTTCCCCCAGTCGAACAATCCGCACCTGACCGATCTCTGCCAATGGAATTCGCCATCTCTAGGCTTCGCATACCATCTACGTATGGGTTACGTTACGGAGTACATAACAGCATGCCTTTGCGTGCCAAGAAAGTTTAGGGCCTAAACAGTGCATTTCCGTGCACAATGTCTCACTCAGTTGTAGTTTTTAAAGTACAGATAGTTACACACCCACAGAAGGTAGAACTAAGCTACGTCACGTTCTTATCACAGTAAATCATTTTACACGTTTATTCACTCAAAACAGGTGTATTCTTATAAAATCACCCTTTTTTATCCCGCAAACTGCAATAAATGGTGTAAAAAGAGCATTAGTAAAGGTGTAATATCAACATACGCCACGTTTTATTCCAAGTCGATCATTAAGGGTGTAAAGTGAGGTGTTGAAAGAGGTGTTTACGTGCAATGCACCTTTATTACGAACTGGGGTTATGGTGTTGAGAATAGTGTTTTAATTCGTGAGAGAAAAAATATACTGGTTTCACAGCTCCACTCAGCAGTTAATCACATTAAAAACGATAACTTGAGTTAAAAACACAGTATTTGACAGGGACGGATGTCAGGAATTTAGATGGTATCCTTGACTCATTGCAGGCGTACGCTTTAATTGCTAAGACTAATTCCCGGCACCGTTACAGATATTTTCCGCGCTACTACACTTAACCAATTTGCCCCCAACAAATTGATTTCAGTATATGATCCATCCGATACGCCAATATATGCTACCGAAGGTGCCACGTCTCTTCAAGATTCGGCACTCACGCATACGGTACCTAACGGGGCGTGCTGTGACGCATTGCGCTGTGGGGCTGTGCGATGAAACCGCGGCTAGAAGTCTGCTGTGTTCAGGGTGCTTGCCATGGACGCAAGAACGTCGAACTGTATGTCTCAGTATGCTGCAGCAGGAGATTGTCTTACACTAGCCGTTTGAGAGGGAATATATGCCACAAAACAACTCCATCCTGAAAGGTATTTTCAATAGAATACTCCCCTTTTAACAGTGTTCTTATTTTTAAACGCCAATTCGGACAGTGCTTGATGAGGAATACACCTAATTAAAGTGTGTTTTAGACAACACCCTTGGTTCGGGTGTAAAGGCAACACCAAAGAGGTGTGCGCCATGGGACAAGCCATTTACACCAAAAAAGTGTAAAAAGTTTACTGTGTTGGTGTAACAATTCAAATAAAGTGTGGAACATGCACGAATCTTTAACAGCGTGCGTGCCAGCAGTTAAGTTACATTCGTACCCACAGAAAAACTGACTGAAAAAAAAAAAAAAAAAACTTTCATCACTTTCAATGGCATTTTGAACGCCGACGCAGCCTTAGACTCACTTCAGTACATGACGTCATAGCGATGTGGCTGCATTCCTGTCCTGTTTGGTGGGCAAAAATCGCTCGATCATCGAGTCACAGGGTGTTTTCGGTTGAAGAGCATGCCGCAAAGTGCTGTAGCTACTCGATGTGCTACGCGGTACAGAAAAGCCAAATACACACCGTACACATCATGCGGTTTCCTACTCCCTTCTGCCCACCAGCGGCATCTGCAGTATGCGCATGCGCAAATGCGTCCTCTTGTTTACAAATAGAAGTGGGTCTATAGCTAATGGCACTCTTATTTCGGGCACTCTAGGATTTACAGTTTACTAAAACAATATGCTGCGACAACAAAAATGTATTGAATATTATAATGATACCATCATTCATTTAATCCACACGAATAAGGTGCGCTTTACTAACGTGCATGATCAAGGGGCCCTACAGGTTATCGTTTTACGAGTCCCAACGCTAGACAATAGGCGGTGACAACGAAACACTACTCACTATCAGATTAGTGGCAATATCCATATCAATAAAGTGAGCATCAGTAACCTGTATCTTGTAGGAGCCCTATGCGTTATTTTTTTATGAATTCCTAACAAACACTGTACTGTCCTTTAAGAGTTACTTTCTCGAAGGCGCCATGTTGTCATACACGTCTTCCGTGATGTCAGTGAGAAGGCGAAAAAATTTTTCCCAGCCCTTGGAAGAGTTTACTTGCGTGAAGCCCCGGTCCACTCTACACATCACAGTCTTCATCACTTCGACAAGGATGGTGAAATGCTTTGGAAGAACACCACGTCGATAGTAGTGTATGCGCGCGTTCTTCCTGATGAGCTGTCGAAGAAGGTCGGCATTGTCCAGAGCATCCACCATAGCGGTAACCTGACCGATCACGGCCACGGAGTGGGCGACTAATTTAGGATTCTTGGCCAGCGTATCCACTGGGTCGTTGGCGAAAGGGAACAGTTCAAGTACTACAGGGTACGACGTGAACAGTTCCACGAAGATGTCGACGCCGTTCTCTCGGCGGGTTCTGAATTGCAGCCATGTGGAACAAACACTGAGCTTCTCCGCCGTGGTCATTCCAGTATATTGGGATCTACAATTTGGCTGCGGTCACGGAAAAAGAAATTTCCCATAGACTGGTGCGAGTACTCTGTATGGGCCTCATGCAGTACAGGGATAGTCCTTTCGAACACTGTATACATCAACATGACGATGACGGCGTTAATTGCCTATTCCTGGTGGAAAACACCGAAGTAGGCATAGCTACGCAGCACGAGCACGCACAACGCAGTTGGGGACGACGAAGCTGTGGTTTCAGTTTCGCAGTTCATGCTGTAGGCTTTCTGCTTTTTGTTTATGCATGCATTTGTATACTGATTGCAGGTAAAATAAAAATATTTGTACTTGTCGGGGTGTATCAGTGTCAATGACTTCCACATTGAACAAGTCCATAAAAACAAATCAGAGTGAAAATCAAGCAAACAAAAGGTCGAAATAATATATTTGAGTACAGTTTGACTGGTATAACCGAAAGTAAACTAGCGTATTTTTATCGTGTGTTAGCACTGATAAGCTACTGTGAACGGTATACAGGCGTGGACAGAAGTGGAGATGACAGTAGGATAGAATGGGGATGGGGGTGGAAAGGCGGGGTATATGAGAATTTCATAGATGAAGTACGCTGCCCTCAGTATAGCATGTTTGCTTAAGAATTCACAGGAGTATCACATATAGTTCAGCTTCATTTTGCAGTGACGCTTTTTTCTCGTAACAAAACGGTAGGCATCGCGGGGATTTTTTAAAATTCCGTGTTAGCGCCGCGAAGCAGCTGTCGCTATGAGCGATGCACAGATGTAGGCAGATTGATAGGGAGCAACAGGAAAGATTGGGAGACAGGGGGTTAGTATGCATCCTGGGCCAACTTCAGGGGGAACCGAGCCGTCATTCGACTGGAAAGACTTCAGACAACCGGTGATAGAACTCGAACGCCTCCCACTTATCCGAAAATTAGTTAACAGGAAAACTCCTTATCCGGTCTGCGATCGGAAACGAAACCCGGTTGAAAAAAAAAAAAAAGATAGAACTCTCTACGTGTAAAGAAATGAGCAATGTGAGCAAAGCAATGAGCAATATGAGAAAAGCAATAAGCAGTATGAGCAACGCTATGGGCAGTATGAGCAATGTTATGAGCCGCACGGCAAGGCCAACGACGCGCTATGTGCGCAGACATAAGCAATATGAGAAAAGCAATGAGCAGTACGAGCGACGTTACGCGCAGTATGAGCTACATTTTGAACAGTATGAGGAAGGTATGGGCGCGGACCGTTTAGTTCACCACTTCTTCACCTAGGAGTGCTGGCGCCGCAGCGTCTGGTGATGGCCTTTCAGGAGACGCTCGTCACTGTCGGCGGGCCATAACGGCCGTACACTGAAAACAAATTCTGCAAAATAACAGAGAAAAAGCAGAGAAATTTCCTGTAAGTGGGTACAGACTCTTCTGTATAACTATTTCACAGAGCATACTCTGTTTAAGGACTGCAACGAACACGATCGACGTTTGTCCATCGTGTCCTCATATTGCAATCAGGGCAGCGAAAATGTGATCGAATCAAACCACCTCTTATCTCCCGCTTTGATACGAGCTAGAGATCCGAGGGATCGTCGTCTGCTGACCGTGTTCTCACAAACGTGGGCTCACGAACTGCGGTTTCGAAAGTTGGCTGCTGGCGCTCTGCTAGCTGCATCTTTGTATCTTTGTATCTTCGTCTCGGTTTCAGGTGAGCAGCTTTCTTGTTGAAATTAGGTTAAATCCCATTGCCATGGCCGGTAGCAAGTGCATAATGCTAGCTTTCTCATACCGGAACAGAAGTTCCACTCTAGGTGTGCGGAGACAAGTACTGTATTCGTCGTGTCGTACAAACGGAAACTGTTTAGGCCTAAGTTCACCACTGCCTGGCATTTATACTCGCCGCTTACTTAAGTCATGTGGTTAAGCATAAAACGGCACGGTGATATTCTCAAACGGACTACATCGGGGTGCATATCAATTCCTGACGCGAGTATGCTTGAATGCGTATGTTATTTAGCATAATGTTCATGAAAACAAGTTGTTGTAACGGCAGTGGGATGATTGTGCGTGCACCTGACCGCGCAATCGGAGCTGTTGAGTCAAGAATATGTGGTGTGGTGCATTTTGTCGTGCGACCCAATCGGTGTCTCGTTACTTCCCAGGCAACGCATGGTGCGCTAGTATACGTGAAAACATATCTAAATGTAGACTTTGGGAATGTCTATTAAACGTCTAACAAAGTAGCTGTATTGCTCCGTATCCGTCCTCTAGCCCAGCTAATGTTACGCTAAAATACGGCTATTAGCCGGATAAGTATAGCATCGATTTAGACCTTTATTAGACCAAATGTCTAAAATGGGACAGCACTTATCTATACACTGAGCCGTCATATAGACATGTATTAGCCATGATGTCTAAAATTATACATAATTTACACATACATTTTGGCACTAGTGGCTAGTGTATTGGTTCATCCAGGTATATGTCCCTCACGTGCACATGCAGGTATGTGTGGTTCATGCAAACTATGTCTATAAAATTCAACGAGGCACCATGGATGTTGGTACAAGATTTATTTATATTAACATACAGGGTAACCATTGACTGGAGTTGCAAACGTGCAGACAAATTACCAGACACCGTGAGCACTTCCTTTCTTTGCACAATGACATACGTCGAAAAGGGAAAAAAAAAGAGAAACACTGTCAAGGAGCCCGCGAAGAGGGAATCACACACGTAACATGAAAAACGGTTAGGAGCAACTAAGATCTATTTGAACAAGAACTTTCGTGCAAGAGACTGCACTTCTTCAGGTTACACAACTAAGTGCGACACAAGTATACTATATACCAGGAGAACAGATACAATAAAACAGGTTTCCAGAACTAAGAAAACAACCAGACAGTAATACAATGCATCACGTGAGCAACCGTCACGTAAGAATCAGGAAAGAGAAAGTGTACAGGTAAATGAGACATTCGGAGAACTGGGGTTCAAAAGATTTGGTGGTGAAAAAACGGGGGCACAGGTGGATGTCTAGCCGCGTACGAGGAGAACACAGCTTTTGTTGAACTGCGTGGGAAGGTCCGGGTGACCTTATGGGCTGAAGGGAAAATGGAGCTAAGAATGCTAAGAACAGAAGGTGAATGAAGTAGCTTAGCTGGATGATGGGTTGAACAACTGCAGAGGACCGCCATGAACGTTTAGTCCCCGTGGTTTTAAAGAAGAAAATTTAGAAATGAAGAAGGACTCGCGATTTTTGCGTTTGCAATCGGTGGTGTAGCCAGATTCCAGAATTGACTAAACAATTAAACAGTCTAAACAGACTAAACGTTCATGGCGGTCCTCTGCAGTTGTTCAACCCATCATCCAGCTAAGCTACTTCATTCACCTTCTGTTCTTAGCATTCTTAGCTCCATTTTCCCTTCAGCCCATAAGGTCACCCGGACCTTCCCGCGCAGTTCAACAAAAGCTGTGTTCTCCTCCTACGGGGTTAGACATCCACCTGTGCCCCCGTTTTTTCACCACCAAATCGTTTGAACCCCAATTCTCCGAATGTCTCATTTACCCGTACACTTTCTGTTTCCTGATTCTTATGTGACGGTTGCTCACGTGATGCATTGTATTACTGTCTGGTTGTTTACTTAGCTCTGGAAACCTGTTTTATTGTATCTGTTCTCCTGGTATATTTACTTGTGTCACACTTAGTTGTGTAACCTGAAGAAGTGCAGTCTCTTGCACGAAAGTTCTTATTCAAATAGATCTTAGTTGCTCCTAACCGTTTTTCATGTTACGTGTGTGATTCACAATGACATACTAACAAATCGCAGTACTAGTATCACTGTTAACTGCAAGCAATGCCTCTGTTTTCGGGTCATGCACTGATCTTGATTGCTCCAAAGGCAACAAGTACTTTACACACGTGTGGGGTGGTAGACGACTGTGGGTAGCAGGAAGGAACGTTTCCAAGATGCACTGAAAATAGAAACAATATATATGATAAAACTATAAATGCCTGCATGTAACAACAACAACAACTTTATTTCAGGATGATGGGTGGGGAGTTTCATCGCCGGGAGCGATACTCTACCCCATTGCTGAAGGTGAAGCGGGGAATGAAGGAATGGGTCCCGTTACAATGAGGATCGAAGTCCTGTGGCGTCCAAAAAGGCGAAGAGAACCTTGAGGACAGAGCATTGGTGAGCTGGATGCGGCCAGGGGCCAAGCAATTTTGTGAGGGAGAGGGGACGGGAGTCTAGCTCGTTGAGGGAAGCGGAGAGTACGGAGCGGGAAGGGTGGTAGTGTGGGCAATGGAGAAGAATGTGCTCGAGATCTTCAACAGCACCGCAGTGACTGCAGTGGGGAGAGCATCCGCCGGAAGCTGCCGTTTACGCAATGGTCCAGGGAAAATGGCGGGCGCCCAAACCACGTGATCCCCAGGAGCCACTCACAACGTCTCTGCTGGCCAGCGCGGGAAAAAAGCTGGGGCCCAGTGCGCATGCGCAGACCTACCTCCTTTCCCTTCTCTCCTCGGGTTTTTCGTCTCTCCTCTCGTTCCCCCTATCCCCCCAGCCTCGTCCGTTTGTGGTTTGTCTTCGGCGCTTGCTGTCTTGCTGTAGAGCAACGATCATGCTGTCCCAAAGCAAACAATCAAAAAGCGATGGTGTATGGCAAATCAACTTTATTTGTCCTCGGGAACTGCCTCGAAAAAGCTAGAGTACATATCTTTTTACGTCTTGTAACAGGCTTCACTGTTCTTGTGGAGCTTTAGGTGCTTCGACATCGAAGGGCAGTTCAAAAGCCAATGCTGAGCTATGTGCGTCGTTGTTGCCGATGGCTGCGGTAGAACTAAAACAAAACAAAAAATATATTGATGATCCGTAACTCTGCACGAAAATCACTGCTATGATAGGTAATCGATCTTGATTTCGTATTTGAACACCAAGGCATTCGTCACGAATGTTCGTAGATCACAGTGAATGAACGGCTGCGACGCGCATGAGGGGCAGCTACATAACCACACATAATTTGATTACCGGCATATCAGAAACGTACAATTTACGGCAATGCACTGCACAATGAAACGCCGCTAACGTACTGATGAGTGACTCGTAAATGTTGTACGTAATACACTTAACGTGATAAACCTGCATTACTTCCTTCAGTCACAAAAAAGTAATAAAACTTGTCTTACCGATCACCTGCAGTACGTCGGAAAGAGTGCAGACTTCCTCTCTGACGATTTCTGCGTCCTTTGGAGGTGCAGGGATTCTATGTCATGTTCGTCTTCCCGCTGTTGTGATGATGAGGTGGATGTGCCATTCCGTTCTCACATTAGCAGTTCGCCACAATCTAAATCTAAAGCATTCAAAACTCCCAAACTACCCCCTAGCGTCTGCGTGCACAACGGTTGCAGTCCGAGAGAACACGCGTGGCCGGACAGACGCCCGATGTCTCCTGTCGTTTTTCTCTTTCCTCCGTTCGGCTGCTTCCGTTGAGCGGTTCGCGCGTTCGGATGCTCGCTCCTCAGTCAAATGACTCTCGCCCAATCAGCGCAAAGAAAACTGACGCCAGTTTTCTAGACCAATGAGCATCCAAATATTTATACATATATTACGCAGCCAATCAGAGATCGTTAGCGTACGCGCGCCGGTGGCGACATTATTTTGGAGGCGGTGCGTTTCGCTTTAGAGCCGGCGGCTGGGGAGAGTTCACTTGTCTCAAGCGGTAGCGCCACTGTGCTGTCAAGGCCACGTCGAGGCGGATTCGATGAACTAATGCGGCGTCTTGACGAGAGATATGTGCTGGCATGCAAAAAGCGAGCGCTGGGTCAACTCTGCTCAGCATGGCCGGGGGTAGTATGTCGGCGGTCCGTCGGCGGGTAGCCAGAGGAGTCACAAGGCTTCGAAGTATGGACAGCCGATCGCCTCTCAGCAGTGCAATACACGTCCATGTCCGATACGACAGAGCTGCTGCGGCGGCGCTATCCGCCAGTTCATTGCCTTCGACACCGCAAGGGGCGGGAACCCATTGGATAGCGAGCCTTTATCCTGCTTCGTAGACAAGTATTCGCCTCCATGTAAAAATGTTGGATGCAGCTTGTTTACTGAAGAACTGAAAATTATGCATATTTTTTATTCAGGCACCATGCAAGCGTCAAATACTTCCCTATCAATACATGTCGGATCATATTTTGCTTGTACATAACCCATTTGACTCCCGAGTGACAATTCCAAGACGAAACCTTTTTCTATACACTTGCATAACACCATGGCAAAATTAGAGCATGGGCGACATCAGGTAATTCGAGCACTCCTCACGTGGGGGAAGGCATAGTAGTCCATGCTTTATTTTTGCTAATTTTGACACAGCATGCATCATGGGCTGAAAGACGAGAAACTGAAGTTCTGGCAGACCTTCGTGTACCTCGATGTAACGCAAGTTACCAATGTTTGAAGCAGTGCTAAGCATTCTGTAACTTTCTGAAGTCGACGTTACTAAAGATACCGTGACACATCCTACTCTGCAAATCAGAATGCGCACGCGCTAAAAAGGAAATGGTGTTACGGAACCTGAAAAGTAATCATTCTGATAGCCTGCACTTAAATGGCATCAATTACATAAATACCACGCGGTTCAAACATTCCAACTGTAACTGACACTACCGTCATATTAGTGAACACATAGAAATCCAGCGATATTGGACAACAGCACAGTCAGATCTGAAACGGTAACGGTTTTCATTTACCTGAAATGTGACTGTAGCTGCAGCTCCGCTGAAGTGCCAACAAATGACTCACAGAACAAGCGTTGCATTCATCACCTCCAGTCCATGAGTCTGCAAGCACCTATAAAAATAATAAATACATGAAACCAAGAGATACCCCCGCCAACATGATGTGTGCGGTTTTACACAGCCAGCTATCAATGAAAGAACTGCTCAACGTATGCACTGTTTTAAAACAATGCAATAATCTTAATTATGTTGCCCCTGGCAAAGTGTTCACTGAACCCGTATTTTACTGCAACACAGACAGCACTGAGGGTAATCAATGAATTTGATTACCACACATTTATTTCAGTCCCACAACTCCATTGTGTTCGTCACTCATACGCAACCACATTCTGCAGACAAAGAAAACTGCTGCTGTGCTCCACAGCTCTACCGCTGATTCTGAACACAAGCAGAAACAAATATGAAAGCGAAGGACAAAGAAGAAAGAAAACTCACCCCCGAAACTAGAAGTTGCTACAGCAGGGCTTGTTGTTACGCCATCGTTCATTGCATTGAACATGATGCAGGAACTGCCTCGTTGACCAACAGATTGCAGACCAAATACGCGCGACGCCGGGCAAGAAATAAACTTACTAAACTTCTAAACACTTCTGTAGCGTGAGCAGTGGAGTGCAGCTGTAGCTTCTACAGTTTCGCCACGAAAACCACCGCCCTCCTTGGCCACGTGATCATCCCTAGCGAATCGCGAAGAAGTGGCGGGAAAAAGGCGCCAAAAAGCGCGCGCTGAGTTGATCGAACTGCGCATGTGCGCTGCGTGCCCTCTCCTATACCCCTCTCACTTGGATGCGCCCTCCCCCCTCTCTTCCCGGCTCTTCGCCTGGCCATCCGCTAATATTATCGGGAAGCAGAAAATGAAAATACAGAAGACGTAGGAATGCACATGTACAAATTTATTGGCATGGTAAAAGTATAAACAAGAAGTAACATGTGAATGGAAGTGGAGCTACACGATTATTACAGAATACTGCAGAATAAGTAAATAACGAATAGATACTCCTGAACAGCAGAAAGCGTGACTATTATATGATACAATCTTTCAGGGAAGCTGTTCGCTTTCGAGAAAGTAGATATCATTATACACATACGTAGCACGTAGTGAAGCACACGAGCCATCGCTTCTTCCTAGCACAGCTGTAGAAGTTTCAGGTGACAGGGGCTACATGCTTGGCGATCGCACGGCCACGAACAGCTGTCGATTTCTGAATGAAATAAAACGGGAACCAGTTTACGATATCGTAGAGCATAAGCAAGGTTAATTGACTTAATACGCAATGTAAGACATGCTATCGTTACGCAGACGGTGCGGGCTTCTGACATTTCTGGACACCATCGGGCTTCGATTGTTATTGTGAAGGGGCTCGTTATTTTATTCCCCACATTCCCACCAGAAATGGGGTAGAGTATCGCCTGTGGCGATGAAACTCCCCACTCTCCAAGGTCAAAAATAAAGTTGTTGTTGTTGTCTATCGTTACGCACTGACGTGTCGACTAATGACAAAATTCGGGGAGCCAGGTGTACGCGATACATGCTGTTCTTGTTTTCATGCACACCAGTGTATTACACATCAGACGCATTCAAATCGCAGAACAAAACGGAACTACTAACGCGATACAGAATAGCACATCAACCAAGTCATGACAGATGACCGGCAGAAAGTGATGTACAAGGCGTAACTCAGTTATGCACATTGTTAGGCGGCAGTATTAAACGTCTGATCACTGACATTCTGCTTAGCTTTCATTCCGGCGTTCGTCTGTGGCTCGAACATCTTCCAAATCCACGAAACGAAATAACCGTCTGCCCACACAGACGACAGCTGCACAACGGTCAGACGGGTCGGCACCTCGGAGGAAACGAACGCAACCGGTGGTGATAGGGAACGCAACCGAATCCACCGGTGAAATGAGCCTCAGCCAATCATGATCGAGAATGGTCACGTGGGGGACCGGAGCCAATTGAAAGCAAGTGGCGGGAATTTGGCAGGAAATGCTTGCGGCTACACTGTTTTCACGGTGGCGAAACCCGCTTAGTGTACCTCCTCTAGCGTGAGCTCCCAGCAACACACCGAACACGAGAGAACAAGTTTGAACACTGACCGTTGGGCGGTTGCGCTGGCTGCGCAGGCTCTAACAGCTCCCCATAGAGCCCATAGTTTGAGATAATTCACACAACACTGGGCACACGACCAATGAGAGCGCAACGTTGTAGAAAATCTGCAATGCCGGTCGGCCAATCAGGAGCCTTAACTTTGGCTGACCTTTCGGCCGGTTCTGGCTACCATCGACTTCTACCGGATTTCACGCCTATACCGCCGTTACCCGATATTCAAAATAACTGAAGCTTCTTTTGGCGAAAAGAAATATTTATTTGACACAAGGCACTTATTCAAAGATCTGAGACATGGGTGCACTGTAAATACGAAGTTCACTGCGTTGTTGATACACTGAAGTCTGTAACCAAGTTCGAACTAGAAGCAAAACGAACACACCGTTCATTTCTTAATACCGAGGCAGTTTTATGGGTGCGTACCATTTTATGATGAGTATGTTCTTTCGCAGCTTGCAGAGCGGAAAGCGCTTGTGTGGCACGTAATCCTGTCTTTGTTGTCAGTCCTCGAAATCTGACGGCGCCTGAGCGTGTTCCTCACTCTCCAACCGCTCCACCTCACGAAGCATTCCAGTTCCGGAGCTGATAGACTGATAGTGGGATAATAGTCGTGTCCAGGAACAGTACAACACGCGTAGAATCACAACGCCGCACGAATAAACCAGCGAACACAACTCTACAAACTGTTCTGCCGATTGACACCACCGAAACACGGAAATTCTCAAACACTTGGTTAAACAATGAATATAGATCAGCTTGATATTTTTATGTGAAGCTAATCACAAGCAATCAGTTACAAGCATAAATAATCTGGGGCTCCTTCAAGAATGCTAATTTGCCGGAAATGTATCGTAAACTTTACCCAAAATGTCATCCGTTCTTGAGTTCACACTACGTCACCAGATTTATACTCGTTCTACATGCCCTTTTGGATGGCAGACCCGTGCTTCCCCTCTAACACCAGGCAAAGAAAGCGCACAAATGATGTATATGTAAATGTCAGAAGGAAGCTCGTAAGGGACAACTTCATATTTCGGCACAGTTTAATGCACCCCCATTGTTCAAGAAAACAAAAAGATGATTTACATTCGACATATGCATCGTCTAAAAAATGCACACAATTTTTTTCAGTGATATTTAAGAGAGTCAAGCTACATCTCTGGCTGGTTTTGGCTGGAATAGCCCAGATTGACAGTTACATAAGCTGATGTATGTCAGCATTGAAAATATAAAGGGAAAAAGGCAATTTAAAATGCCTCACTCAATTTACTACTTTTCATAGCTTACAACTTGACAGGTGTTTTTTTATCCTAAAACGGTTTTATTGCCAAAATCCACGAGAATGACCGTCATCACATTAACAAGTTTCAACTGTATACCAGGTAATAACAAACATGTGCTTACTTTTTCTACAACCAAGATGTGAATTACATCGTTGAGTTACAGGCTTACAGGCTACTACAGGCTACAGGCTACAGGCTACAGAGTTACAGGCTACTTCAGTGAAAAATCACTGCTTGTGATGTCACTGCTGAGTGAGTACGGCACTGCTAGTGACGCAACATGTAATTCCAGTGTCTTTCATCCCACCCCATGTTATTTCATGAGCAATTAGCATCAGAATCAATGAGCTTGCATGATGCACTTATGAAGGATAATTTCATGTGTGCCGATAAACATACTGCAGTGCTAATGTACAATGTAGTTTGTGGCTGTGGAGCACACTCACATTGAGTATGCCATGTGAACTACAGGAGCATTTTCTGCCATAAACATTAGATGAGCGAAGACCCCAAAAATGTAAGCACTGTTTACGTGCATTTGACAACCTGCATTTTTATTACTGAGAGGCTCTCTTCGTAGCTAGAAGGAAAGGGTGCTGGCAATGTGGCACATGTTCATAAGATGTAGAACCAGAGACACAGAAAAAAATTGGCAGCATATCATGATCTCAATCATGTCATTGTGTCCGTGTTTCTGTCTCCTGTTCTGCATTTGTTAATCTTTTTGTGTAGTTGCTGGATTTTAGCCCAACGGCAGGGGTCAGCAATTAGAGAACATCCAGAACATGCAAGGCATACATTTCCTCATTCTCCGCATTCCTCATTCAAGTAACCATGAAGAAGTAACCATGCGAAGAAACAATACAGCAGTGAAGCTGGCTTCAGTACACTACAATATGTCACATGTAACAATGTACAGTATGCCTCAGTGTTTCCCAAACCATGTGTCAGGACCCCCATTGAGACCGCGATAGCCCAAACGGGGCCCAAGAGAAAACAGATGAAGTGAGCGCGATATGCCACAAAACCAAGGAAACTATCTCGCTACGACTGCATGATATTGAAGTTGTTTTACAAAAATGCAAGTTCAGTTCAGCGCACAATCAGTCGGGAAACAAGCTAACTCGCAGCAATGCTTTCAATCAAGTGTGTCGCAGTATTCCGCACTGTATCATGACGAGACCCTGGACGTACATCAGACGCTACTTGCGCGCACTCGTATAAGATTCATATTTATTTATTGATTGATTTGGAGAACCCCAAGGGTCCGGAGGACATTACATAGGGGTGGGAACTGGAGCGTAAGATACATCTACAGCAACTTGATAGAAACAAACAAGCAAGCAAAAAAGAACAACACAATTAGCAGTAAGTGAACAGGAAAATAAAGAAACAACGACATTACAAACTTATATGAAAACAAGTATTAAAGCACGAAACAGGGAGTTCGTTCACATAAGTACAGATAATCAACACATATGATAAGAGGGAGGAGAAAAATTTCATAGCAACTAACATACAAGCGTGGTGGTCTTGTGGGTGAACTGAACGGGAGAGGGTGTTACAAAATACTGTATGGTCGATAATAGTTGCGAGAGATGATAGGAGGTTGTTCCATCCGATGGCAGTTGAACAAAAGAATGATCTGGATAAAACATTGGTATTACAATGAAAGCGTGTGACCTTATTAGTGTGGCCGATGCGAGGAAAAATGACACTCGAGCGGGTGATGGGCGATTGGTGCGGTGGCAAGATGAAAAAGAACCTATGGAAGAGGGCTAACTTGGCAAGACGGCGACGATGTTCGAGTGAGTCGAGATTAAGATTTGATTTTAATCCGGTTACAGAGGTATTGAATTAGTAGTCGTTGGAAATGAAACGGGCAGTCCGATTCTGGATGGCTTCTATGGCGTCGCAGATATACTTTTGGGGAAGGTCCCAAATAGGTGATGCATATTCCAGCTTGCTTCGTACAACAGCCGTGAAGGTTAGGAGCTTAAGATGGAGGGCACCAACCTGAGGGTGCGTCTAACAAAGCATAGGGAGCGAGAAGCGTTAGTTATGTGGTTGATGTGCTCGTTCCAAGTCATGTTGGAGGAAAGGTGGATTCCAAGATATTTGTAAGAATCTGCTCGGGTTAATGTGATATCCTACATGCCCTATATCACTCATAAGTACCCCATGCAAACTATTAGAACACGGGATCTTTTCGAACCTTACGGATTTCCTAGAATCCCGCTCTTTTGTCTTCCCTTTCCAACACGGTTCCCGTCGCGGCTATTCGTGTACCACTCAACTTCCATCGTTCATACACGACCTTCATTTTCATCTTGATAAGGGTATAAGCAGTGACGTTATCTTCCTGGACTTTAAAAAAGCATTCGATAAAGTTCCTCACAGCAGAGTGCTTGTAAAACTACCTCAACTAAATCTACCGGAGAATCTATTGCAGTGGTTGTCAAATTATCTCCTCCCACGGATGCAATATACACATGTTAGCAATTATTCTTCCTCTTTATCTCCTGTTAAGTCAGGAGTTCCTCAAGGCTCTGTCCAGGGGCCTCTACTATTTCTCATATACATTAATGACATTTCACATAGCCTCAGCTCCACAGTTCGCCTTTTTGCCGACGACTGCGTCATTTACAGACAGATCAATAATCCAGCTGATCGAACACTTCTACAGAACGATCTTCAAGCTGTGGAGTCCTGGTGCTCCACATCACTGATGCCACTTAATCTGTCTAAATGCACATACCTTCACGTTGGGAAACATCAAGACGTCTACCCATACACACTGAGCGGCACACCTATCACCAACAGTTCATGTCATAAGTACCTCGGTCTTCATATTACGTCAACCCTCCAATAGCATGCTCACATTAACCATGTTATCAATGATTCGAACCGATGTCTAGGGTACCTCAGACGCAATCTCCGTCATGCACCTTCCCAAGTGAAGCATTTGGCGTGTACAACGCTCATCCGTCCAAAACTGGAATTCGCCTCATGTATGTGGCATCGTCACCAATCGTTCCTGTCTCGATCCATCGGATTCGTCCAAAATCATGCCGTTCGATGCATCGCCAATGACTACTCCTCTTCCACTAGCGTCACCGGTCTGAAATGCACTTTTGACCTCGACCCTTTAGAGCACCGCCGAACTGTTCAAACTCTAGATTTATTTCATAACCTTTTCCATTCTTCTGTGCCCCTAACCTCCTACATTCGCCAAGCTCATTATACGAGCAGGCGTGTCAATCATTCCTACAAGTGCGAGCCATTTTTCTGTCACACAAACGCATTCTTTCACTCCTTCTACCCGCGCGCCATCAAACTTTGGAATTCATTGCCCGAGGGAACCGCATCCATCCATGATCATTCATCCTTCAAATCTGCAGCAGCGCATCACCTTTCCTGGCAGCGAAAATAATCATCTTATTTTGTACTTTAAATTTTGCACTTGTCTGGGCTGTTTGGCCTCCCAGTCACATTGTTTATTCATTATTGTTACTGTTATTACCGTTATTGTTGTTATAATTTTCTTCGTATTCCCTTCACCCATGTAATGCCTTCTGGCCTTTGCGTTACTAACAATAAATAAATAAATAAATAAATATAACTTAGAGTGTAGGGGAAGGGAGGAAGACAGGAGACTCGTCTTCGAGAAAACGACAAAATGCGACACTTTGCAGTGTTAAGAGGCATTTGCCACTCATTGCACCAACGCCGCATTAGTGAAAGGTCGCTTTGTAAGGTTAGTTGGTCAGAAGGAGAGAGGATTTTCTTGTACACTACACAGTCGTCAGCAAAGAGACGAATCGTGGAAGATATGCCTGAAGGAAGGTCATTTATATAGATAACGAAAAGGAGAGGGCCGAGGACTGAACCCTGAGGGACACCGCAAAGCACAGGTACATTTGGGGATAGGTGGTTGTTGCAAGTAACAAATAACGTACGATTAGTCAGAAATTGAGCTATGCAACGGACGACATACGGGTCGAGGCTAAGCAGAGAGAGTTTATATAGAAGCTTAGAGTGCGGCACCATATTGAAGGCCTTGCGAAAGTCTAAGAAAGCGGCGTCAGTCTGATGATTATTTTCCGCGTGGAGAAAGATGTCGTGAACAAAACTGGCTACTTGAGTTTCACACGAAAAGAGATTTCGAAACCCGTGCTGCAAGGGATAGAAGAAGCATTTTTCTTCAAGGTACTTAACTACGTTGGAGAAGATTATGTGTTCGAGAATTTTACATACTATAGAAGTGAGCGAAATGGGGCGGTAGTTATTAACGATGTGGCAGTTGCCTGATTTGTAGATGAGGACAATCTTCGCCGTCTTTCAGTCCTGCAGTAAAGCAGAATCTTGGAGTGACTGAGTAAATATGCAAGAATCTTGCTGGAAATAGATCTCGTGTTGTATAGAACCTTCGGGTTAATAGAGTCCGGACGAGCACTTGACGACAGCTTAAGTGGCGCAATGATTTTACAAACGCCGTGAGTGGTGATATGAATGGGGACCATAGGTGAGGAGGCGATTACTGATACTGGAGTTTGGGTGTGCCCGTTATCGGTATTGAAAACGGACGAAAAGAAGGAATAAGCGAAAGCGTTGGCGCAGTTGTTGTCGGCGATAGTATCGCCGTTGGTGTCAGTGAGACTGATAAGGTGGGATTTTGGCGGAGATAAAATTTTCAAAAATTGTTTTGGTTTATTCGTCAAGAGAGACGGGAGGTAGATGGTAAAGAACTTATGTTTCACTTCCTTGATCGAGCGCCTGTATTCCCGTTCACAGTAGTGAAATTTAGCCCATTATACGTCGTCGCCAAGACGCTTTGCCTTCTTGAATATACGCTTTTTCTTGGTTAGCAAGATTTTGAGACTTTTCGTGAACCAAGGATTGTGGTCATAAGATTTCACTCTTATCTTTGGAACATGGTATTCGGTACGGTAGTTTATGTTGTCACGAAAGAGGGACCAGTTATCCTCAATGGAGTGAGGCGAGGTGCCATGAAAGGAATTTTAAAACAGAGCTTCAAGACCCTCGTTGATGGCTTGGAAGTTAGCTCGAGCGTAGTCGTATATGGTTTTGCAGCACATCCCGCAACACCGTACGGCTCCGTCGTTACTCTATTTTCTCAAATAGCCTCGTCCCCAATGGTGGCCGAACGGCCGAACCGCTGAAGCGTTGTTTTCCTAGTATTCATACGCGTAGTTATTTAACGCCTGTAACTTAATTAAATTAATGAATAATTGAGAGATACCCGAGGCCCCCTTTGCTGTGCTTTAGTTCTCTAACTTTTTGAACCTGCCTTTCGGGGGCTCCAAAGAAGTCCATCAATTTTTGCCTCGACCAGGAGGCAGGGGCTAGCGTCAGAATTGAAGTCTTTCTAGCTGGCGACACTTCATCTTTGTAACGATGAAAGATGAAAGTCACTGAAAAGGTTAGCCAGCTGTAGGACTCGAACCCACATCTTCTGGATTACCAGTCCAAGGCTCTACCAATTGAGCTAGGCTAACACGCCTTCTCAGCCACTTCCAGTGTGCGTCATCTGAAAGGACAACCAGTCACTCTCTCTCACTCATCCTCCTTTCACTCTTACATTTTTGCACACTCATACACACATTCATACGACAGGGAGCGACGCAAGCGGCAATTGTTGAACATGAGAGAACTGATGTTCTGAGGCTGGAACAACATAGAAGGGACAATCACATACAAGACCTCAAGTTGCCTAAGAAATTAACGATGAAAAATGAAAGTCAATGCAACTTGAGGCCTTGTATGTGATTGCCCCTTCTATTTTGTTCCAGCCTCAGAACATCAGTTCTCTCATTTCTGGGGAAATCACTGGTACAGAACATAGAGTCGAGTCGAGGTGCGCGTTCGGCGCCGATCTTGCGTTTCACTTGCAAAAGACTCTACTTATCCCGTTTGGTGCAAAATGTGCTGCTGTGCTTGGTGCCGTATAATCTTTCGTGGAATCTGTACTTGCTGTCGTGTATCCTTTGGTAGCATCATGGACGCTCAGGTCCTGTCCTCGCTAGAAAAGCTATGCCGCTCCGGGGTTTTCATTGTCAGAACGAAAGAGAGGAAGTCGCCCGTGTGGATGAAGTTTGGTGACAGCTTTTTTTGTTGGCGTTTTTTTTGCTGTTTTGTGCTGACGGGAAATAACGTTTATTTGCTGGATATTTGGCCTGATATATCGAGCATAGAAACTGAACTATTCCTGCGTGCTGTGGGAGACGCGGATTTTTTGGATAGGATGCGGATGTCAAAAAGCTCATTCGCGCATGGCTTTAGCTCACACGACAAAAAGTATTACTTACACCTGCCCATCACCGCTAATCCCCAATCTCCGTTGCCGGCACCGCGCACACCGGACACAATGCCATAAACTTAACCACCAAGGATTGCAATACGCGTGTTATGCTACAGAAGCAAAGATTATGGTAACCTTGCAGAAGTCTGTGCCACTGCATATTGCTTGCCCATTAAAACCCAACCAGACCAGAGAAAAATTAAAAATAAAAAGAATTAAAACAGGAGCCCAAGAAAAAAATATAGCACCCCACTGGATACACGCAACGTGGGTCACTGTGGTCGCAATACCCTCTACTACAAAAAAATATTTTCTCCTGTATATGAAAAAACACCCTCGAGATTTTTTAATATGTTGTAGAGGAAGGCTCGTTCTATAAAACTGCGTTGGTTTCAGGCGTCTCTTCCGACCTCTTCATATCGTGTTTTACGCTCGATTGTAGCGAATTTTGGAAAAATCGCATACTTCCTCTTTTTTTCCTGCAATGGCTATGAAAGTTACGTGTCTGGCGATGTTTCCTGTTGAAGGATTCCTTGGGGTATTGGCAGGAAAAAATATTCATCAAAATTTAATGGTTTGATTTTCCGCAAAAAAATCGCGGAGTAGGAGGAAAATGCGAAACTCCCGGCCTTTGTATACCTGCACCGATTACAGCACGACAACCGGGATTTGGACGCTGTGTAGAGCATAGTTTCCTCTATATGCAGAAGAAACCGCACAGTTCTAGGTGCTTTCTATGAGCCGCACCTGCAGTTCATGCCAGGCACGGTTTTCGCCAGCGCTGCGAACTTTGCTCATGTCTAGCACCCGCCACATTGAGATTTGGGAAGAAATGTTTCCTGGTGTCTCGTTTTGCACGATTAGGGACTGCTAAAAAAATTTTCGTAAAAATCCGGGATCGTTTTATGGGGGCCGAGCAGGTCCGCTGGATCATTTCGCATGGAATCGCCCACGTGCCTTTTCTGCCCCCTTTGCAACTCGACAAGAAACAAGACCGCGAAGTTCGCTTTTCCATTCCCGTCCGTCTCGTAACGTATAGCGCGTAATCAGCTATGGTGTTTATATAGCTACGGTGTCGCTTCAACAATGACGTACTCATGGCCACGCGCTGGATTTCATGAGTGAAAATAGAAGCAAAGACGGATAGCGGCCCCACAGTCCGACGACAGTCCTTGTACAAAACTGCTTTCTTTCTATTTTTTGCTCAGAAAGCAAACACATACAGCAGCAGACAACGATCTCGCGCTGCGCGAGGTACGGTGCCTTCTGGCGCGGATGGCACTCTTCGGTACCTCAAAGCGGTGCGGTGTGGGTCCACGCATCTTGCGGAAGAAGCAAGTGACTCGAAGCCATGTGCTCTTCTGAGCGACACAAAAATGTTTCTGCCAGGCGCGCTGCGAGCAGCGCCGCAAATGCTAGTGCAAATCGACGCCATCTTGTCCACGGCCATGCCCACGCGCTCTCCATGAACTGAATAGGGCGATCGGTACACCATTTATTCTAGCCCGCCATAAGCACACTAAACACTCTAACAAACACCGTCATTCGCGATATACACACGTGCATACAAACATCGTCGTCGTGCTGCACACATTATATCGCGCTGCACATCGTACACGTGTTTCAACTTTTTTCGAAGGAATTTGACAGTCCTTTCGACTTTTTTGCATCCGTAAAACAGACTATAAACGGTAAAGCCACACCAACATAGCCAGCATTGAATGAGTGCCACCTGCTAGGAAGCGACCGTGTGTTGAAATGGTCGCCACTAGTGGAGCTGACACACAAGGTTTGCAGCGCCACCTGGCCCAGCGTAACAGGCCTATAGCGTACTCCTAGTCTACGTTTGCTTCCTGCAGGTCCGTCAAGGCACCGAGGAACCTTTTGCCCCGTCATGTCCATAATTGACTAGGAGGAAATATACCAATCCAGAATTTTCCGAATGCGAGTCCGAATCCAAGGAAGGTTGTGAGGATCCACGAACCTTACGAATTTCGAATCTTTCGAATCCTTTCTTAAGAAGGGGTTTAAAAAGCCAGGGGGAAAACACTTCTATTGAAACGTATTCTGAAGCAGAATTTATGTATCTGTTTAATGAAAAGCAAATTAACTAATGGTTCACTTTTAAGAGAAAACGTACCCTTATACTTCTTAAATGTCATTCATTAACATTTTGTTCGTCGACCACAGGAAATAAATACACTATCGAGTCTGAATTCTTTCCGTAAAACTAAGAATCAATTAACAGCAAAACCATGTTGCGTTTAAACTCGTAATGTATGACTTTCCGCATAAACTCTTTCAGACCTGAGTAATGTAAACTGTGAGGCGGGATGAAAAATTGAACGTCCTGGGTTGTCAAGTGTGGAAGGGAGGTGGACTGGCCGTGGCTCACTTCAAGACTGCTTCTTCCGCCAAACTCTTGAAATAAATCATGCGGCAGGCGGGATAGCAAGAGACACAAACGTTTAACCATGGTGAGACGTATTTACAGACATAATTTAGGATGGTAAAGTGCCGAATAGTTCGTCGCACAACGTGCTGCAGTAACCTATGAATGACGACAGACAATTACGACGTGCGCACCGCCGTTAATCGCCGCCGCGCTGTGGTGGCGCCACTTACGCACGTTGACGATGAGCATGTCAGCTGACGATGACAATGACGCTGACAGTGACGCTGACAGACCCCTTCTAAGAAGATGAAATGTCCTCATTTCATGGTCACTCTTGAGGTACTAAACAAAAAAAATGATACTAAACTTGACATTCCGCCTTTCTCAATTTTAAACAATGCATCCCGGCTCTTACCAGGACCCTTGGCAGAATAACGACATTGAGAAAAGAGAACAGACTCAAATTCTCAAAGTTACAACGAATACGCAAGCGTGGCAAACCCCTTTCCCGCCTTCATTTGTTTTACTTTCTTTGTGATAAAATGGTTGTTTTTTTTTGTCATAAGACGGTTGTCACCAACATCAACGTCAATAAGCTGGGGAAAGAAATGTAAAACAAGAGGCGGGAACACTTCCTCCTCTCCCCGCATCTTCCGTGCGCTGTTCTTTGCGACAATCAAGCAGGCGTGCCTAAAGCGGAAATATTACTAGTCTTTTTCGACTATTTCTGTTGCGATGCTGTGCATAATTTTTGTTGGGTCTGTGGTTATCCGTGGAGGACTTCATATTTTTGTAAGAAAAGTGAGGTTCGCTTGGAAGTTTAACTAAAAAAGAAATTTCCCGCAATTAAAAACTGTCCGAAGCCTTCCTAAGTCATGGCAAAAGACAAAAGGGAAGGCTGGCAGGCACTCCACTGCAAGTGATGTGGGTGTGTACCTAGTTTTTCAGATACCACCCAAGCAGCACAATGTACTGAAAGTCGAGTGCAATAAGGGTGGACGGGTAGGTGGAAGGCCTTGAACAGACTCCTGAAGCTAAAGAACATTGACATGACACATACCGTTCACCCTTATTGCACTCAACTTTCAGTACATTGTGCTGCCGCATCGACTACTGAAGGTCTTCCTGCCGATTGACACGGGAGATAGTGGAGGCAGATGTAATAGATAAGTAATGAGGTGAATGCATGGCGACACCGTTGATACACCTATCTGAAAAGGAGATAGCATTTCTCCGGCAGAACGAAATGTGACGGCCAGGTTTCTGCAGGTTCTCTTCTGTGGCCATGTTGTATTCTGCGCAACTCTACTACAAGCGTGTTTCTACACGCCCAACGTCTCACCTTGCTAAACGTGGTTGGTGGATTCGAAAGATTCGATTCTTCGTTTTTGGCACAGGCATTCGGATTCCCGAATCTCGAATCCCTGCCTAGGATTCGAGGTTTCGGTTGGCCCATCCCTATTAAAAATGGATGAGCCTAGGTGTGTCGGAGAAGGATTTTCTTTATTTCCCAATTTCCTTAGGTTTTTGGCTTTTGCTTGTTTTCCAGTCATGCACCTCAGTACGTGGAGGTGCCATCGAGAAATCGGTATCCGTGACCCATCCAAAACGACGTTAAATAATTGCGAGAAGCAAAGAAGAAGCCAATTCTACTGGAAAAGATGTCACCCTACACAATGGGTAGTTTTGTGGATCTAGTTGGTTTGTTCACTGCTTGGGGCGCTGCTGACCATTACGGAATATATTAAAAATGGCATGGCCCGTGCTGCCTGGGAGTTCCGAGAACTAGGAAATTTTCTTGAAATATTGACGTAAGACACAAACTATTACGGATGCATTTGCATTCAAAACAAAGGCTTTCATCGCTTTCGACTTCGACAAGGATGGCGAAATGCTCAGGAAGAACACCACGTCGATAGCTGTGTATGCGGGCGTTCTTCTTGATTAGCTGTCGAAGAAGGTCAATTGTCCAGATCATCCACCATAGCCGTCACCTGACCGATCACGGTCATGGAGTGGGTGACGAATTTAGGATCCTTGGCCAATGTATCCACTGGGTCGTTAGCGAAATTGAACATTTGAAGCACCGCGGGGTACAATGCGGACAACTCCAGGAAGATGTCGATGCCGTTCTCCCGGCAGGAGCTGAATCAGAGCCATGTAGAACGCACACTGAGCTTCTCTGCCGCGGTCATTCCAGTATTGGGACCCATCATTTGGATGACGTCACGAGAGAAAGTATTTCCCGTGAACTACACGATGGATCAATGACTTCGTATGGTCCGGCTGCAGTGGAAGGTTAGCTCGCTCAAACCCTGTCCACAACAATATGACCATGATGACTTTGACTATTCCTCGCGGCAGGCACGGCTCCGCGGGGCATGAGCACGCAATGGGCATTCCAGGAACAACGAAGCTGTGGTTTCGGTTTTCAGCTGTTCAGGCTCTAGGTTCTGTGGCTGTTCTGTCAATTGATATAATAGCAAGGAATATATTTACACGTAACGTGACTCAGACCACACTTGTGTGAGTATATGCTGCACGTGCAGCAGGGTAGGACTGCGAGTAATTTCCACCACCAGTGTTTTGTTCTTGATTTTTTTATTATTATTATTATTATTCACCTGTGCCGTGAATCTGGAGGCAATATCTACCTTCCCCACATTGCTACAGTCCTCGGCCGGGATGGAACCCGTGATCTTGACTCTTCCATTGTTTTGCATACTAGCGTAGGCTGTAGAGAAAATAAAAATGTGTATGCTCTGGGCAGTGACTCACTGTGACTGATCAGTGGACTAGCACAGAAAGGCCTCACATTAGAACAGGCAGAGGCTGTTCTAACATATGGTGTATCTTCCGGTACCTCACTCGTTACGTTTGGAGTTACACAGTGGCTCGATTGCGAGGACCGACGCAAAGACAGAAGCACTCTCAACGACGCTTATCTGGCAGCTAACTTCACAAGAATTCTACCCCTGACTCCAAAGGCCGCTACGCAAACACAAAATTATTTATGAGTTCGGTAGCAAGTCTGCACCAAACCGTCGGGATGGGTGTAACTCGACGACATCTTGCGAACTCCTCCAGAGTTGTATTTACCCCTTGGTCTGTGGTTTGGGGTGACGTTTTCCGTATTTCGCGTCGTTTCGCTAGTTTTACGACATCTTCACACCCGCCATAGGACAGGACGCAATAGGACTTCGATCCTTATTGTGAAGGAGCTCTTGTCTCATTCCCCGCATCACCGCCAGCAATGGGGTAGAGTATCGTCCCCGGCGATGAAACTCCCCATACATCATCTCCTAATAAAGTTGTTGTTATTCTGTCCTCCCCCCCCCCCCCCCCGACATGAGCGCAGGACAGCTTGGTTATCTAACGCGTCTACACGATGGTCTCGACGATTCGAGTGGGTATAGTTGTTGTCCGGACCGTCTGGTCGCCGTCTCCGTCGGAAGCCTCACTGTTTAGCCACGCGCGTGGTCATCTCTTCCTGGGTGGCAAGTGACGATGCGGACGATTGGCCAGATGCGTCTCGACACATTATCGTGTCAAAGGATGGCGAGGTCCCCTTGTTTCAGTTGTTTTGACTTCCCCTCCGTTGTTAATTGGGTTTTATGTAGTTGCTGAGGCTCAACGCTGTCACCAACGGTGGTGAAGTAACCACAGTAGTCATGACAACCGCATCCTGTCGTCGTTTTTCCTCTTCGACAGGCTGTAGATGGTCACTGTTTTGAAGTTCGGTGCGTGGCCAATGTTCTTCCGCTTGTAAACGACAGGCAGGCCCGTGCCACCGCTGTTGACGCGCACTCAGTTTCTCGATTGTTTGTCCATGTGACAGCGCGTTGGTCGGGTTCTGATGGCCAGGGCAGTGGCTTCACGCAGATGGATCAATGAGCGATTGTATCGCAGACACCTCGTTCGAAACAAATGGCTTCGATTGGCAGAGCCTCGAATCCAAGACAGTGTGATTGTTGAGTCAGTCCAGAAGAATGTGGGTACTCTTTTGTCAAGAAGTGATGCTTGTAAAAAAAGTCGCTATACGAGCTACAATGACTGCTCCCGTCAGTGCCAGTCGCGGCAACGTTAGCTTCTTCAAGTGTGCGACACGTGATTTTGCAAATACCAAATGCAGACTGACCTGCCCGACTCTGTTCGCTGCTCGTAGGTACGCGCATGCGCCATATGCAAGGGGGCTGGCATCCGTGAACACATGAAGCTGCAGACCCGCTGAGCCCTTCCTTCCCGCCAGGGGGTACCGCTGGACGGCTGTTAAAATTATTTCTGCAGTCCATCACGTCCAGTCACGCTGCGCATCCTCTGGTAGAGATTCGTCCCAACTTGGTCCTAGTTCCCATATACTTTGAAATAAAAGTGTCACGCGGATGAAGTGCAGTGCGAGAAACCCCAGTGCATCGAACATCCGTACTGACAGGCGGAGCACCGAACGCTTCGGTTCGTCATTGCGGTTCGGTTAATCTGAAACCGAAGTAAAACGAGCAACGAGTCCGACTTGATCTTGGGACCTTTCTGCTTCATCATCTTCTTCTTCTTTTAACTGAGTGTTTGATGGAGGTATATGGTGACTTCATATGTCGCCTGCAGCTCCATTTCTTGTAGGTGGTATAGGTGATATGCACAGAAAAGTATTTAGCATGTGTCACTCTTGAGTGAATGACAAGTGGCGCTTTCGCTTTGGGTCTCAATTTTTTGAGTCCAGGTTTAGAAGCGGTCTGCGATGCCCCTTTATTTAAATTTTTTTGTTTATCTTTTGCAATTTTGAGCAGAGCCATTTATCTAGCATCTTACAAAAACTGAAGGGGGGCGAGTCGAGCTTGCTTAGGACAGCTTCCAGCCTTTGTCGGTGCTGTTTGAAGGCGGGGCATTGGATGATCACGTGGAGCGTATCTTCCCGCGTCATACATGTAGCACATAGTGGCGATGCTGATCTCCTCATTCGGTAGAGAGTCGCCTGAGTGTAGAGTTGTCCCAGGTGAATTCTGTGGACGGCTGTTTGAATAGACCTATATGCTGATTTCTAGGGATGATACCATTTAGTTCCGGATCGATGTGGGATAGGTAGTTGGATAGTCTCAGGTTTCTTGTGCCATGGGATAGCCGGTATCTTTTCCTGACGTCTTCGACAACAAAAGCACTCATAGATTCCCCCTGGGAGCATGAACCATCCGTATATATCATTGTCTTGGCTAGAAACTTTTCTTGTAGATGTGTCAGGGTCAGTGTCCGGAGCACTGATGAGTTTGTGTCAGCCTTCTTATTGATGCCTGGGATGGTCACGTGTACTCTAGGTTCGTACAAGGGCCAAGGAGGTCGGTCTTGCTTCATTTTTTGTATCCTTTTCTTTGGGAGACTTCTCGGTAGTTGCTTTATAGTCCGGGCTGCGCTGCTCATGTGCCTACCTACCACTTTTTTGATGAGCTCGTGATCGGAGTGCCGTGTGATGAGTCGAACAAGATGTCTTTCTAGCTCTTGGCACCTAAGTACGACCGCAGGGGGCCCCCGTGCTTCTGCGAGAACAAGAGACGTTCTGGTTGTTCATGGCACTCCAAGGCAAATCATAAGACTCCTTCCTAGAATTGCATCCAGTTGTCTTTCCTGATGAGCAGTGATATTTTGTAGGTGTGGAATGCTATGTGCCAGTGAGTGGCGTACCAGTGCCTGATGAAAGTTCATGATCATGCTCGTATTGCCAAACCTTACACCGGCCATAATCTTCATAATGTTGATATAGGTTTTGGTCTTCTGATAAACTATTCGAATCTCTTATGTCCACGACAGTTTCTGTGTAGGACGATTCCTAAGAATCTGTGGCTGGATGTTCTCTTGATTGCCTCACCCCTTACTGTTAAGCTGGAGTCCTTGAGGTTTTCCTGGTGAAGGCTATGAACACAGTTTTTCTCCGGGGAAAGGTTCATAGCGCTCTCTTCGAAGAATGCTGTGATTGTTTCCATGGCATATTCCAAAGTGTTCTTGATTCGGCTGGCATGTCGTCCGCTGGCCCAGATACACACATAGTCCGCCTACACA
Source organism: Ornithodoros turicata (assembly GCF_037126465.1). Taxonomy (NCBI): domain Eukaryota; kingdom Metazoa; phylum Arthropoda; class Arachnida; order Ixodida; family Argasidae; genus Ornithodoros; species Ornithodoros turicata. Next base: position 126,781,779 of record NC_088201.1, read on the forward strand.
GTGATTTTCACACTTTGGAGGAGTAGGGGTATCAGTCCAGCCATGACAATATTGAAAAGGGTAGGGCAAAGCATTCCCCCTAGTGGTAGTGCTTGGTTAACTGGCATTGAGTTGGTTTTTCCGTCTGCTGTTATCATTTCCATGGTCCTATCTGTGAGGTAGTCAGAGATCCACTGGCAAGTTCGTTCGCCGACGCCAGCATACAGCAAACCCTGACGAAGGTGAGGGTGGCTCACGGTGTCAAACGCCCGCCTTAAATCCAGAAAGGCAGCCACCGTCATGTAGGAGGTCATGACGTTCTCCATGTGCTCGTTGAGAGGTCTTGAGTTAGCAGTGTGTGGTCATACGTCAAACGCTACTCGGAAACGAGTCGAGGTCGAACCACTTCTTATGAGTGTTCGGCATGGCATGGCCACGGCTCTTGCTGATATCTGGAGCCTTTCCAGCAGCGTGCCCTTCTCTCGCGTAGCTGCTGATAGCATCATCATATTCGACGAGGTAGTCGACGCATGACAAGCGATTGACTTGACTTTGACACGCGCCGTGGAGGAGACATGACGACGACGAACGAAATCAAGCCAAAACTACGTATTTTATTTCGGATTACGCGTCCACCACGTCCGCCACAGGACGTCCCCGTAGTGGTAGGCGCGTCTCTTTCCAACTTGTGTTTATTTATTTTTGTTTCCTGCCGGGATAGCGTCTGTGCTGCCTGTGATAGGTGCGGCCATCTCTACTACTCATGTGCTTCGTTCTTAGGCCCCGTCTATATGAGATGGCTGTGCGCTTGCCTTGCAACAGTTGCATGGCGCAGGTTTTTCTATGATAGTCACTTCGCGAGGAGTGTCATGGAAAATCCTGCGCTCTGTTGACGCTGCAAGACAAGAGCAGAGCCATCTAATTTAAACAGGGCATTCGGGCCGAAATGCATTCCGCTCTGAAATTCCGTTTCTCGCACATAGGGTTACAGACCGTGAATTAAAATGTGAATGTAAACGTGAAACGTTAATTTGTATTTACTATCCATATCATTAACAACACACAAGATACGCTGATCAAATGATGAATACATTTGAAAATGAGAAGACAAGCTGTCATGGGTAGCGACACTGGCATATGGAAAAGAAATAAACAAATAACACACCGATAAAATGCTGTATGCAATAAAGTTAAAATTTGTGCATGTTCCCATATATTAAAAGGCATCAGAACCCACCCCCGCCCCCACTTGCTGGGTGGGTACTTATTAAACAAGGGCAGTCTATAGCGAGACAGAGCGCCTTCATGCTCTTATTACGTTACGTTGACTAGACTTTTGTTTGGCGCCAGGGAAGTTTCCTTGCAAATAGTTCTTTACATTTGCATGTCTACCTGCCTCTGTGATAGATGTCCCCATGAGGATTTTTTAGATAGGATGCGTCCCGTAAGCAACTGACACAGAGGACTGTTGTTACGGCAACTGTTTTGGATATTATTGTCCGCGTGAACGTCATATGCTGTGTCTTTGTCGCCTTAATTTATTTTAAGTGAGGTAGCATTGACGGTTCTGCTCGGCTTTAAAGCAAAATGCAACACCCATGGTAACAGAAATCAAGTCATCTTAATACGAGCACTAATGTTCTGAATGCGAGCACAAAGCTTGCGCGCACTACAAAGGACTGATACACATACAGAAGTTGAGGAACAGTAATACAGGTTACGTTGTCTTGCGTGGGGAACTGTCCCAATGACTAGGGTTTTCTTCCTCACGGGTGACGCGGCCGGTATATAGATGAAAGGGCAAGTGCGCCTACTCAAGCATGTTGGGGGCCGAAAAAAAAAGTGATCCCAAACACTATGCACTTAAGTCCCCACAAGTGGCGTAGCGAGACTCCGTTCTCGTCATTGGAAGAAACTCCTTGCAACTGAAACGGGAACTGAAATTGGATGAAGCTGATTGCATGAAACTCCCCATTCATCATCTCATAATAAAGTTGTTGTTGTTGTTCGACAGCGGACACCCCTGCTTGCGCTACGCAGGCCATTACGTTTGTAGCGTTAGAAATGGCGCTTGCGGTGCTCGGCTCACCCTGAAGCGTCCACCGTGGAGATGGCTACCAGGCTCCGAATGGTCCTCGCATCACCGAACGGTCCCGCCAGAGGCTTCCACATTTGGTCTGTCCCAACGAGCTGGCTGATGCCCTCTACTGCGGGAATAGAAGGATGGAGAAGAAAATTTCCATGTCCTCGGTGCTCAAGCTTTCAACAAACGACTAGCTGATAGGAGTCTGGTCTACGTCTTCACATGACTTCTTCACACGACGCCTTCACGACTCTGCAGACGTAACTGGACAACCTTCAAGCTCTGGTTTGGTTGGTGGCTACACGAAATTGCGAATGTACTGAGGCGTATGTTGGTTGTCCAAGTCAGCACGAGTTCCAACTTGTCCAAGAGATCTTCGCAGATCAACGTTCGTTGACTGCCGCCATCGAATATACCTCGAAGGTACGCGGAGTTCCGATCGGTGGTATTCCAAGCATGAAAAGTTTGTAGTAAGAATTTCGTATCGTGTGGTGGAAGAGAAGTGCTTCCGGAAAATAAGTTAAATGTCACCATCTGCTGGGCATCATCTTGCGATACATTGGGCTTCCAGGATGGACCAGACATCGAGACACAGTGTCTCCCACCGCACTTCTTGCACTTAGCACTTAGTAGCAGCAGTTTTTGGTGAGATGCCCCTGCTTCGTGCATCTAACACATCTCGCGAATGCAAACCTTCTCGTCTTTTCCTTCAGCGTTACGTCAGAAGGACAGGTGTCGTTAGCATGACTTTCAGAGGCGCAGAAGAAACAAACAGATCTCTCTTTGTGCCGTGAAGCACGGGTGCAGATGGATGATTTACTTCTTGCTTGCGCTTAGGGCACGGAGCGCTGTCCCACTTCCTGTCCAGTACACCCGAATGTTATCCGCTCTCAATTTCCACGCGCAACAGATTGAGGAGCTTCACCAGTGCTTTGGAGAACTGCGATGCCTCCGATGCTGATCCTGATGATACCTGCGATGCGACGCAGGCGGCATCATCGTCCAGCAGGTAAGAAAATTTCGAAGTTTGAGTGCTACTGTTCAATCTCCGATGATACTCCACGACGATGTCTGAGGGAAGCACTGACAGAAGAATGTCCACCATAATGGAAGTATACGTTGCACTTGAGACACGGAGCGATTGTACGTCGGGTAATTCGTTTGCACAGGATCGTATAGCTTTCGGAGAGCTGGAATGTCTTCCCATGACTTCACCGGAGGGATATGTCTCAGGTTGCTCAAATCTCCACGTTCAATACGGCGTTTGACTCCGAAACGTTCTGCGAGAATGTCTGTGGCTTCTTTGTAGCATGAGGAAGTGGACTGCAATCCCGATATCGCACTCGATGCCGGACCCACGAGGACAGAACACAGGTACTGGAACTTCTCAATTTCTGACAAGTTTTCGCTGTTGTGGACAGCCGTTTCAGATTGCTCGCAGAACGGTTGCCGCTGCACTAATTATTCTTTGAACTGCATCAACTGAAACTTAGGAAGTTTTAAGCCAGTGTTATGGGGCTTCTTTCCACGGGCCACCGACTTGCCATCGGTAGGGGGATCGTTAGAGGACACTTGTAAGACAGCTAATTTACTCTGGTTGTCACTGAGTGTCTTTACAAATTGGTCCTTGTAGTCTCCCACAGTAGACTACTCGGCTTCCAGCTCATCGTCCGCTATGAGGAATACGGTTTGGGCGCTGAGTTGCTTGAGTTTATCGGTGCTTGCGATGAGACGATCACGGAGGCCGTTGAGGGCAGTCACGGTGGCGTGGGGCTCTTGAAGCAGCGAACACACCTGGTTGATAAGTTTGGTGGTCTTTGTCCGTCGAAGTCTTCAGCCTATCCATGGCGTCGGAACTTCACGAGCGTAACCCAATGTTTCGGCAGCAGAAGTGGTAGTATATGGTGTATCTTTCGATACCTCACTCGCTACCGTCTGGATTACACAGTGGAGTTCTCGGTAGGTTCGATCGAGAGGAGCGACGCAAAGACAAAACCACTCTCAACGGCGTTTATCTGGCAACTAACTACACAAGAATTCCACCCCTGACTCCAGGGACCTGTCAGCTGTCAAATAACTTTGGCTACTTTTCCCTCCTGTATATCTATTTCACTGGCTTTGCACTGGGGTGTCATTGGTGAGTCTCTTGTGATGCCACCCACTCAAACGTTGCTCACCTGCGCAGTGCTGAAGAAGTCCAAGAAGGCCGAAACAGCTGTCCAGTGCTGGTGTGGCAATGTTTGGTACTTGTAAACATATCTATCCCAACTGACTTTTAGGCATTGATCGCGGCAGCCTTGTCAGTGCTTCGTGATCGCACTCATTATCGCGATCATCAGGCTTTGATAAGGCATTGCGATCATGATTGCGCCGACCTATGCTTTTAGGTAACAACGAGCACGAAAGTACAAACCTTACTTCGTTCTCGTGGCTGCTGCCCATGATGTAGAAAAAGAAGTGGATGTTGTTACGGCAGACGCACGTCAATCCTTCCAGCATGATTATTTCAGCTGAAATGATAAAGGGAGATCCGTGCACAGTGCAGTGTTGTTGCATGAGACACACTTGATGCGTGTCAAATACCATACCATTATCTAGGATGAGTTTTGTTGAAATTTTTTTTCTCAAATGCCTTCTGTTCCTTAGTCAATGGAAATGTGCTGTCGTAGTACTGCAAAAAGAAATGCGATGTTACGTGGCTTATTAGTTTCCTTGGAACTTATCGAAATGTTTCCGTGTTTATAAGCTATTTATTAGCTTTTACACACCTTGGAGACACAAAAAGCTTTTAAGAGCTCCAGATAAGTGCAAATTGCCATAAACCAATTGCCATAAAAAATCTGTATACCTCTAAAAATGTTGTAAGAGCATCATCGCTTAGCAAGAGGGCATGATGGAGTGGTATAAACTCTCGATAAGAAATGGGGAAATGTTGGTGCATTTTGCAATTAGACTTCTTCGTTTCTGTTTTTACGTTCATCTTTGAGACACACAGGCAAAAACGAAAAGTACACGGGTCGCTATCTGTGCCCAGACGAATGACATAGGCGAGTGTGATCCGCGTAAACGGGCAAGAAGAAGACACCCAGTGACAGCCGCGACTAGGACACACAGGCCGTGAAAAAAAATACCGTCTGAACGGCACCATAGGTTTTAATGGGTTATTTTCTGTACCAATATGGACACGGGCGAGGGAAACGGCCGTGTGAAGGAGCCCTAACAGTGGCGAACACAGTATCCCAAGCAGCACACAATATTGGACCAATATTGGCTGGGCATTGGCGGTACGCGTTCAATATGGGACCCGTTTTGCCAGGATTTCCGCCATATTGGGTGAAACTTGGCAATATGGGCCCCATATTGCCAACCAATATGGGGGAAAATCCTGGCAATGTGGGCCCCATATTTCAACAACCATGTGTCATCCCTGTATTGCTCCGCAATGAGGATGATGGGCTTCATTTGTCGTCTAAGAATTTTAGTGACTTTCGCGCTGTTGTAATAATAATTGGGTGTTTACGTCGCGAGACAACTTGCGCTGTTGTCTGCTTGTTTTATTGTCTAGTACGAAGCAAGTTGGAGTTCGCATCCGTCGTTTGGAACTGTCTCTCTAACACACTCTCAGATCTCCTCGAAAATGTGCAAAATAAGTTTGTGCGAATCATCTATGATCGGCACTCGGAAAGAAAATGGTTTTATGAATACAACCACCTCCTTACGAAGCTTAAGATGACATCACTGAAACAACGTCGTTCGAGGTATGACTTTCTTGTTCTATGTCGTGCATGGTAAAATAGATGCTCCTCTGTTGTTAGCCAGTGTTGATTTTCATGCGCCATCTAGACATTGTACAGCCCATCGTACTTTTTATCCACGTTTTTGTCACTCGTCTTCTCCGTTGGCGCACATGCAGTGTTGCTTTAATGACATTGGAAATACTAGTGTGGACATTTTTGCTGATATTTTTTTTTTCATTTTTATCTTCTGTGTAATATTTTATCTTTTTTGTAAATTATAACCTTCGTTTTGTACACCTCTATGTAAGCTCACGCTGTTGGCGGGCACGTAAAACCAATAAATAAATAAATAAATATTGCCCGTGTACAACCCATATTAACTGAAAATGCAGAAAATGGCACGTACCCCTGCTGGTATACTTGTACACCTGCCCAAGCAGCACGGCAAGATTGGACGTTGAAGCGTGTGAAATGCCCAATTCCATACGTTCTTTACATCCAACAATGTCCCACAAACGATACACATTGTTTGAAACAGTTAACATACCTGGCAATCCCAGTGTAACCTGCACAGCAACTCAACAACTCAACTTTCCACTTGCTGCAAACAGCCGCCATGTTGCTTCGCGATGCCAATGCCAATCGATAAAACCGACAGAGGCCGTGGTCGTTTGAGTGAATGACGTGTCCTACAACTAATGCGCATGCGCGACACTCGGATCGGACGTTTCATTCGGGCCACAATGTCGTTGGTTCCTCTAATGACAACGGAATTGCGGCAGGTCAAGTAAAAAACGCAATGTCTGATAAGAAGGGATGTCTCTTCTGTAACGCTACGTGCTTTCAAGTTTCGTTCAGTAAATCTCTCCCACACAAGCTACTGCAGGCGGTGTGAGTTGCCGAGGCGTATGTCCGTTACCGTCACGAAAGTGTTTCGCTCATTTGTACTCTAGGAGTGGGTTGGAAACTTTTGGTTTATGTACAATTGCGATCCCAATGAAGGTTTCTGAGGGGTGTTTGGCATTAGTAGTTGCGTGGGACCGCCAAGGTTCCTTCAACAAGACGGACGTAGCGCCTGTTCTTGGTTTTTAGGGCGATGCAGTGTTGTTTTTGTAACGCTATGCAACGAGGATCAATAAGATCTGCTGAAATGAAAAAGCAAGGAGAAGAGAGACGTAACATCTGTGGCACATATTATACTGGATAACGCTCTATTATTACACGGACTCCCAGTTGGCGTTACCACGGGAATATTGGCGAAACATGGGCAAAATGGGCTTGCAAATATGGGCAGCCCATCATGGTCCAATATGGAGCCTGGTTGCTCTCCCCATATTGGCAGCCAAGGTTGGACCAACACTGCTAATCCTGCTGGCAGCCCATATGGGTCTAATATTGGGCCAATATTGCCGTGCTGCTTCGGACGGACGATATATTTTTGCCTCTGTGTTGAAGAAAGACTGCAATTAAAAAAGTTGCCTGTTTGCAACATTGTTGGTCGTAAATCATTTGTCACGACCACGGCAGGCAAAAATGACGCGGTATGGAATGTCTGAGGATCATAGGTTTGAATTCACGGAATAGCGAAACGACTGACCAAAAAAAATGAGTGTGCTCTTTGGCTCGCTGCTAAATATCTATGAAATGCGATAGCACTACTGTCATTATAACAGACCAAGGAACGGGAGTTTTGGCAGATTGCCAGCACTCTACGGAAACGATACGATAGAGGAAGCTGTCAAGTCAGAGATCATCAACGTCATATGAGTCATAGCATTATCGTTAAGACCTTCCGATCTGCTAGGAGTCGTTATTTATTCCTAGGGCCCTGAACCTGAACGTGTGTGTTTCACCGTACACGATCACTCGGACGATTCCTCTTCGATTTGGTGGTTTTCAACTCTTTCAGTGAATGACCTTGTGAATACTGTGTTAGGAGATATAGTCCATGCTGCGCACACTCTAAAGCTTGGTTCACACTACTTGGTTCATCTACTCCCAATTTGAATTTTTGACTTCCGCGTTTCATTGCGTCCAGATACATGCGCGCGTATACTTACGACATCAACAATCCGCTGGACTGTTCACATACATGCGGGCACCGCAAGTGTCAGCCAATGCGCGCCTTTCACGACGTGTTATGGCGGAAAGTTTGAAGTCCACGTTTGAGTTCGGCGTAACGCAGACTGCAGTTAGTTTGGGTGTAATTAAAGTGTTAAAGTGTAATTAATTCTGCATTTTTCTTTCTAGCAACTTCCGTACACTCCCTCTTTACTACGGCAATGTTGCAATTCATCTTACACCGAAGGGAACAAGCGCTTGAGCACAAAAGCGTAGAAGGCTGCGGTTGGTTCCTGCTTGCGGCTCGATGCGTGCGTCGAAGATATTTCAGCCCGGCCCAACTCCTTGCGCTCTGCTGCGGAATGTCTCGCAAGAGTCTGTTGCCATTGTAACTAACGTTCGCCCGTATCCACACGAAAACGAAACGCAGCTTAGTACGAACCCTGCTTAAAGGGGACGTAAACAGGTATACAAGGTGCGCATTTCTCTGCGTTATATTATTGCAACTTAGGCAGTGAAAGCATCCTGCAATGTCTAGTGCTCAAAACCAAAACGCTGTAGCATACGGATGAAATATTCACTGCACTCTTTCGCGTTTTAGGTCCGCCTTGCGCTCTAACTTTACATCATTTTGAAGTGACGCTTTTCTCGCCAATTACGATCAAAGGTTCCACGTATGATTTTATTTCACTTGCGGAAATTGACTAGATGAATTGACTAGTCTTATTCTCTTCAAAATCTAAACAGTTACAACCTGAAACTGGAAAGGATATGCGCGCACTACGTCTTCCGCGCAGTAGCACGCAGCACACCGCAGGAGAGAATGAATATCCGGCGCTACTGTCCCGGAACCTTAGGTAGGTGCGCGATGGGTCATCTTCCAATGGTTACGACGACAAGGCTGCCCTATTTTGGTTTGAGTCACACGGCATCGCGTCACCAGCTCTCGTGGCACAGTGGTTAGGGTGCTGACCATGTCATGCTGTGACTGGGAGGTACCCGAGTTCGAATCGCGTCATGTGATAGCATCCCAATTGCTGACATTTGCGCCACCCGGAGATGTTGGAGATGTCATGACGCTAAATTTCGAAACCAAGGAGCGCAAAATGTAGTTCCACGGAAACCAATTGAACACTCCGCCTCACAGCTGATAATGATAATTTGAAACTTCACTTGAAACTTGTTCGGAGCTCGGCCCCCCGACTGGACGGCAAAAGCATATGTAACCATGCGACGTATGAGTGGTGGAGAGAGGCGCGCTGGTTACTCATATTTGAAAGCGTTTATATGGGTCACTGAGCCTGCACGAGCCGAACGAAATGTATATTTGGGTATTCTGACCTTCGTCTTTTCATGGGGTACCATTATTTGTGAAATGTCTGGCGGCCTGTTTACGGCACGTTTAACACTTCACGAGAACGCACAGTCTATCGTTTAGCACTTACATGTGACCGGCACATTCACATTACCCACGATGCCCAAATTGAACGTCCCCTGTGCCAGGGGAGGGGGGGGGGCACAACAGAAAAAAATGACTTTCCCACATTGCGCTCCTGCATTCCTTGTGACTTGAGTACTTGTGAGTATCGGTTTAGTATTTATGCAGTCACGCGTATTTCGGCCCCTGCTTGGGCAGCAACGGTAGTGCGCCTTTCGGCGGCATGTTACACACGTTACTTACGTTTATTTTGTTTAGCCAACACGCCCGCGTCTCCCACAGCAGTGGCGGCAAATCTAGCAGCTTTATACTTGCGCGAATGCTCCCCGGTATGTCGCTTACACTGTAACTCCGTGGTATCGGACGGCATTGACGACATTACATGAAAGACACTGTGCACAGGGTCGCAAGCGCTCTACAAAAACGATGCAATAAAGACACATATGAAAGAGGCTTGTGTTGAATTTGTCTGTTTGCATGTTCCTGCCTCAGAATAAATACTTTCCAACAATAAATGAAGCTGTCAAACCAAAGATTCACAACATGATGTTAGCCGCTTCAAAGGAATCAGGTGTCTGGCTTGTCGTGTTTTAGCAACCGCTATCGTAAATACCTTCCATGAATACCTTATCGTGAATAGCAAACTTGTACACGCCACCGAAAAAGGGGACTAAATGCGTTACCCGCTACCACAGCAGCAAAAGGAACGCGTTCCCGTTACTCGACAATGCCGACTTACCATACTATAAGACTGGTTTCGAGTCCGACGGAGCGGGGCATATCGACGCGCAGCGGCAACGCGCGACTACGTCAGCCGGCGTCGGGGAAACAGAGCAATTATGAGGCAAATCTCTACATCTGGCGGTGGCCAGAAAGCTGTGTACGGCGTGGACTATCATTTACCAACATGACGTCGCCCATTGAGCTTTTGATCGAAACAGGAAAGGAACATCCGTGCCTATACAGGGTGTCCCACCGAAAAAGGGCCAGGGGCTAACGATAAAACGGAGTGTTCTACACAAATGGAACCAACTGTACGTGCTTGGCAATTGTGTGGTCTATCCAAAAACATTTTTTTCATCGCCCCTTGTCAATTAATTAGGTGTAATTAATTTTCTAACTTTTTAATTATCGGTTTTAGCTCTCAGCTGTCAATGAGGAAGTTGTAGTACATGTCGAAAAAGACGCAACTGAAGTGGTTCGAGGTTGCCATGGCTTGTGATTTCGTTTTTTCCCGGGGTTAAAAATTGGTTTCAGAAGCCGCGCGCACCACAGATCGCTCCCCATAATTCGGCGCCCGCGCGCGACGATTGCAGTGCTCTCTGATTGGTGTGCCGTGAAACAGGTGAAATATCTTCCTCTTGTGTGACGTGGCCCAAGGGTGGTCTCCAAGCGCTAATCTCAAGGCCGGAGGGCGCTGGAACCGTCGCGCGGGTGCCGGATTGTGGGCAGCGATCTGCGGTCCGCCCGGCATCTGAAACCAACTTTTAAACCCGGGAAAAAACGAAACCACAAGCCATGGCCACCTCGAACCACTTCAGTTGGGTCTTTTTCGACATGTACTACAACTTGCTCATTGACATCTGAGAGCTAAAACCGATAATTAAAAAGTCAGAAAATTAATTACCGCTAATTAATTGACAAGGGGCGATGAAAAAATATTTTTGGATAGACCACACAACTGCCAAGCACGTACAGTTGGTTACACTTGTGTAGAGCACTTCGTTTTTTCTTTAGCCCCTGGCCCTTTTTCGGTGGGACACCCTGTATAGTAAACGACGGGTGGACTGTAGAGACAAGCAAAACAAGGAGAAAGGCTGGGAAAACGTGCGTCTTTCTAATTCAACTCAGAGTCCATGTTTGGGAGTACCAACCCTTTTACAGTAGTACAAACATAACAGTACAAACGATGGGAACACAGATTCTCTTTAGTGGGATTCCAGCACGCGGGTACAGATATGACCGCTTTCCCACTACGAAACATGAAAAAAGAAAACTCCTTTTTCATTTTTCTTTTTCTTTCTCTTATTTTTTCTTTTTTTTTTTTGTGCTGCTCTGAATCGCGTTAGACCATGACCTCGATAGGGTGAGGAAGCGTGGCGTAGCGAACGATGGCTCTCGGCGCGGAACGCGTGTGGCGGTGGGCGAGGACTACGTCGGACTCTAGACCAGCCTTTACAGAGCCACAACCATGTCAAAATCGAAATTAACAGGTGTTTTATTTGGTCCCACAATTTACGAGGAATTCACTTTGAAGAATAGTTGGTATTCGAAATGGGCATCGGCTATTTTTGGTGCGTTTCCTCGAAGGAGCCTCTGTGGTAAGACTGAAAGAGAAAGAAAAATAAAGAGAAAAAAGAAAAAGACATCTTGTGGAAAGGCATGGCTGCATCATATAAAGGCACTGTAGAGGAGGTGGAGTTCCTCTACATGAGTCCGGACCGACGGTGATGGTATGCCACGGAGAGGCGATGACGGTGGCCTATCTCCATGGCCGCGCCGGTGGAACTGAGGCCGGTGCTCCAGGCGCGTGGCAATCTTCGTCGTTGTCCACGGCTCGCTACAGGGCTCCCCCCCTCAGACGCGAAGCGGCGATAAGAAAGATCAAAGAATCACGTCGACACAGGAGGGAGAGAGCAAGCGCGACCGTGGATGACGCGCACTACCCCAAGCAGCAGAATGTACTGAAAGTCGAGTGCAATAGGGGTGGACGGGTAGGTGGAAGGCCTTGAACTGGCTCGTGCAACTAAAGAACATTGATAAGACACATACCGTCAACCCCTATTGCACTTGACTTTCAGTACATTGTGCTGCTTGGGACTGGACATGTCCATGGCACGGCACAGCACACGGGGCAGGGAGAGGTCGATGAATGGTGAAGTCGTTGAAGTCGTGGACGGGCGCTGGGGTCGTTGTCTGGGGTGCCGCAACCGGCACGCAATGGCCGTTGATGCATGTATTGGAAATAGGATGCGCCTGATAAGTAGGCAGGCTGATTGTCCTTATGTTTCTGTAAATTCAAGGTCAACAGCTGATTTTATTCTCCTTATTTTTGCACCGCTGTTTGGAGGTTACACAACGTCAGCGCGATTGTGCGTGTATGTGAACTGATAAACGCTGCACCAACGTCTATAAGCCTTTGTATAAGCTGGCTCTTTACATGGCTAACGTTTCCTTTCTTTCTTTTCTTTTAAATAAACGTATCCGTAAGCCATCAAGTCAGCCAAAGTTCTCGGGCCACCTCCTCACTACACGGCATTGGCTTCACGAGGTATTCCATTGATTAGTGAAAAGCAGTGCCTTTAACGTATTGTCCACTATACGCTTACTTCTATGGCTAACAACAATTTCGAATATCAAAACGATACACTGACATTCTCTTTGAACTACATTCAGAGCGAGTTTACTGTGCAAAAAGCACTGCGCAACGGCAGGAGCGCACGACCACAGAAGCATAGCTACCTCTCCGTAGTGACAACTCTCAGTCCACGCTCGATGCCAAGCTGTGACCTGTACTCTGTGCCTAGCTCGTATAAGTAGGTTGTGGTAAACGGAAGCGATATTTCCATGCCTTTTCTCGTCAATAGCAGGTATTCCGTGGCCAAACCTGCCCAAAATTGCGGTAGTGGTTTGTTGCGGAAACTGGAACCTCAAATTTGAGTCTGAACTCAGGTCTATGAACTGCTCTTCCTCTGCTGTACTATTGCCCTCGGGAAGAGAGATCCTACCAAATGGGTCCCTGATCCAGTCACGCCTCTTGTCTTGGCTTGCGGGAAGTACTTCTCAAACTGAGGCTTCAGAGCCGCTAAGGCAGAGCTGAGACAGAGCAGAGATATGTCCTATATAACCGAGTACTTCAGCTGTGTCACACGGCTCTGAATTGACGGGTGAAAAAGTACTGCTGCTTGGAGTAAAGGTTTTGTCTCTGTTTCCCCAAAGCAACAATCTCAATCTTACCGCGTGCTGCCAGTCGAACCATTTTTGCAACCTGTTGGAGTAAAATTTTGACCCAGCTCTGCAAGTGGAATTGGCCATCTGTTCGCGTCCTCCCTCCCGACAGTCACCAGTCATGTTACACCCGGTGTGATATGTATTACCCGAAAGTGAACGTCGCTTCCCTTCACTTCGGTATTCAGTAATCATCACATTTACCCTTTAAGGACTATGAAACCCTGCCTCATCTGTGAAGCTGTCCACCAGGAGATATTTCCGCTCTGCGGAGTGTCATAGCCGCGCAGTAGAATTTACAAAAAATTGTCGGAGAAAACACCCGCGGACGGTTAGTACGATCATCGAGTGACAGGGTCAGATCCCCGAACCACTTGTATTTGTTTGTTGTTTTCTTCTCAGCTTGCGCGCCGCTTATACATGTTTGAAGTGTGCGGCTGTACCACGGATCGTGTGATGGGGGATCACATTACGTCACGACGTCAGCTCGGTGCGCGACGCGCTCTTTTCACGAGGAGAGACTTTTTCAAAGATGTGCGCAACAGGGGCCTCGCGGTCGCTCCCTATGTCACCTGTGCTCATCGTTCTCTCGCAAGAGCTCATTATGTTCGTTGCAGAAGACGCCCCAGTTAAAAACGAGGAAAAAAATTGTGGTCACCTCAATGCTCCTTTAATCATCAAAGCAATATATGTGCTACTCGGGACTACTGGGACTACTCGGGATCTACATATGAATTCCGCCCAGAAGCCTAGAGCTTAGGCTGCAGCATGACGCCTCTGAATCACAGCAGAATTCGCCCGTCGCACTTCGAGCACATATGCATGCTTTTAAAGCAAACCTGTGAATATTCGCGTTAACAAAACTAGTAGACTGGCTTCCTCGTCCACCTGACGTCAGCCATCTTCTCGTTTGCCCCTCTCTTAAGCTGCCGACTACCTTTCCGCTGACCGAGTTTTTTATTTTTATTTTTTAGTTTATGCTTTGCAGATTTTTCATAAAGGAATTGGGGAACAGCATAAATGGGGAACAGCATAAATGCCCTTTCTGCGGCTAGGTTATACGGCCTGGCAGACACCCTCTTGAAGGGAGTTTTAACTACTATAGATGACCATTTACCTAAGGTTAATTAACTCTTTAATTAATGGCTTTCGGGCAAAAGAGATATAGCACAATGGGAGACAGTATTCGTAGAAACCACGGAGTAAGAAGACTAGGAGATGGAACTTCACTCTCTGCCGCGACCAGAGAATGCAAGGTATATCTAAACAGATAGCGCAACTCCCATAGGTCCCTGTGTCTTCAGAATGACGCCATGAAAGAGACGGCCACCGCCATCAATCCGTTGCGCGGACTACTACGACTGTAAATAAATGATGTCAGATGTGACGACAGCAGTATGAATAAGAGGTACTGCATAATTAGCTATGGCAGGTTTAAGTTCACGCGCTTTGTTTGCGTTCTATTCCTTTTTCCTCACCCAGGCAACAATACCAGACGAACACACAGGAAAATAAATCATATCAGGTTTAATGAAACATATCAATTCGAAATACATACAGTTATCACAGATTTTGACAACTCCAAACAGAAGGGCATCCTTATGACCACACAAAAATTAGGTTCACACAAGCTCCATTTCTCACCTAGAACTATACGTACACGTTGTGATTAGGCGCTTGCATTTATTCAATGAGTGGCCATTAAATGTCCATTGCAACGAAACATGCCATCGTTGGTGCACAGCTGATTCCTACTTACACTTACACTATCATGGCTGCTCGTCCCATATTTTTTTCTCGCGAGGCCAGCAACAGGGGAGGCATTGTATTCACCTGTTCACACGTGTTAATCTTGGTCTACGGCTCTGAGATGTGAATGTCGCTTCCCGTTTAACCCAAAAAGTGTACGAACTCCGTATTACAATGCACAGACACACGGCACGGAGACAGAGATGCACGGATAAACATGCAACACGCCCACTGCGACAAACCCGCAAAGGAACAGGCTACGGAAATGTACTGGGGTGGTAGATGATTTCGTATATGTGCACGAGTGGGGCGACAGAACGTTTTTTTTTTCTATATTGAAATTCTGAATGACCTATTAGTACGCACACAAGCCATACCCATGTTGTACAGTTTTCTTGTCTACGATCGTACCTCTACTACCAACACCCAGGATCTCTCGCTCCTCATGATGGTAGCCTTGCCGATAGGTCTGATTTGGTATTTTCGCTTGTTTTCGCTACCAGTTTAGATGTACCTTGGAGAATGTACGAGGGGCACGCGCTCCGCGCCCCAGCCCACAGTGCCATCTGTTGCACGAGGACGCAAAATTTGCGAAGCATGCAGTCACGTGATACTGTCGCTTGTCGGGCAGCGTGATTAAAACACGTGATTTAAACCCTAGAAAAGAAGAAGAAGATGAAACGCTTTCGCGGAAATCGTGCTCCCGTCGTCTGCTCAACAGAACCGAGAGGCGAAAGAATGAAATTGTTTCCCGTTGATGGGCCCCTGAACAAGGAGCGTTATGTAGTTGACAAGCGTGACCTTTTATTGCCAAGACAAACATCGTTCACGTTCATCAGTTTGTTTTCATCCGTAAAGGCTGCCGGACTCGCGAAAAGCACTGCTTTCCCCATAACTTTCCATGCAAAAGCGCAAAACGGAAGACAGCGCCGCCCTGCCATCTGTCGCGTAAAGTCAGCAACTGCCTTTTTTGTCTTCCCCAATGTGGTCGCGCGCCGGCGCTTGCTTCTATGGGCAGTTTCACCCCCTAGTCTTCCTACTCCGTCGTAGAAACCATTCTATTAGTTAGCAGTCCTGAAACGAGCACGTGCGATGATCGCCGAATATTTCCATTCAAATGTTCCGAAACCAAAACCAAAACCGCTCGCCTGAGGAGAGCGTGACCTTCATCGTCGTCTGCTTATCTGGACCACCATAGCGGTGATAATATGGTAATTGACCGCCAAGTGGTAATAATGATAATGGTACCGTGATGTTACACATAGAGTTTGCTTGCGCACTGTGGCGACATTTTGCACGTGCTGCAGGGTAGGACTGCGGATAATTTAGACCACCTGGGGTTCTTTTGACGTGCGCCGAAAATCTTCGACACACGGTGCTGGAAAGAATGTTTACCTCCCCCACATTGCTACCGCCCTCTGCCAGGATGCCGCCAAGTGGTTGTTCTGGCCAGCAGATCAGCGCCTGGCCCAATCATCTGCATCGCTCCAAAGCACGTGAAATGAGGGCAGTCCATTCTTCGCTTCTGATGCTCGCGGTTCCGGTTTCAGCTCATTTGCATAGCAGAATTCAGCTAACGATATTTCAACGCACATGCTCGTTTCAGTATATTTAAAATTCTAGATGCTTCCAAACAGAGTTCCTCTCACTCCGCTATCTTTGCCCGTAATCCCCCAATTAAAGAGCTCATTACTGAATTCTAGGTAATTAGTCACGCGCTAGTTACATACTCTCTTCGATGGAATGTCCGCCAGCTCAACTTTGTCAGACAAACCCAATGTTCAATTGTGCGTTCTAACGTGTACCTGAAGAATGTGCTTGGAGTAACTTACGCATTTAGCAACGTTCACTAAGTTAGTGTGATTAACCGTCGTATTTTGGATTATCGTTGAACTCATAAAGAGTGTTAGGCCTATAACTGATCCAGTGTAGTGTGTGGTTTCAACCTAAGACGTAGCACTTTGATGTATTATTGTGAACGTTGAGTTTTACAAGATAACCGCAGCGTTTATGTAATTCAGTGCGGGTGTGTGGTTTTAACCTAAGACAGCACATTCCTGCATTATTGTGAACGTTGAGTTTTACAAGATGACCGCAACATTACGAGCCTTACACTCTAAGGGAAAAAAAAAGCTGTTTTCTGGGAGTGAAGGACACCACTTATACCACACGCTTGCTCTCTAGGTGGTGTCACGGAACAGCGCTGCTTCTCTGTGTTCATTGAATGAGCACCGATCGACGTTATTTAGACACCTCTGCCGTCGCTGTGGCTCTGTGGGCTGCTACCGTAACCACTTCTGGACGAAGAAAGATGAAAGTCACTGAAAAGGTTGGCCAGCTGTAGGACTCGAACCCACATCTTCTGGATCACCGCTGGCTAACCTTTTCAGTGACTTTCATCTTTCATCGTTAATTTCTTAGGCAACTTGAGGCCTTGTATGTGATTGTCCCTTCTATGTTGTTCCAGCCTCAGAACTTCAGTTCTCTCACTTCTGGACACCTTTCTGGAGGGCTTCATATGTGGTGAACGTCTTTCACCCAAGGTGCTCTTCAAGGGGCCCAAACAAATAGTACTCATTCTCAAGGAAACAATTCTTTTGCGAAGTTCAGCTGGCTTGTCTTATTCTTCTTTCTGTGTTTCTACACTTGTGTGTTTTCCACTTCGCTGGAGGACTTCAAGTGCTCGCAGGCAGCGATGACCTGACTCTTTCCGACGTTGACGTGTTTCTCCGCCCGCTGCAGCTAACGCACCTTCATATACGAGATCTATGCTGCTATCATAATATGTTATAAAATAATAAAGCAAAGTAAAAGATAAAGGCACCTTGTACGCCTGTGACTGTAGCCCCTTTTTTCTTTGAGTATAGTTTTGCTGCTGACCCACGTTTGGAGTGTGATAGCTACTGCGGCTTTTCCACCAATAATCACCAAATTATGATGGTGATGGATAGAAGAAAAAAAGGGGGGATCACCAAATCATAATGAAAGCGTTGCCATGAGTGGGCTCGGCGAATGTCGGTTTGCAATGTTCGCTGAACATGCCGTTCTCGTTATCCAGATCCTGTTGGTGGCAGGCAGCATCCCAAGCGATATACACTATCGTCCGGTACAGCACGACTTCTTCAGTATGGAATCATTTCTACAAGTACCTCTGCCTCAGGATTGTGACCCACTTCGAACTTTATCAAAACGCGTGGATGAACCATGCTTTTTGATTGGATCATCTGGGAATACGTCACACAGTATTCCTACAAGAACTCTGCTCGACTGCAACATCTTCAGTGGGCTCGGCGAATGTCGGTTTGCAATGTTCGCTAAACATGCCTTTCGCGTTATTCAGGTCAGTTACTTCTCCACTGCATGTAGTGATCACCATTTTTTGCTCATTGTGCCGAGCCCACGTGTGTATTTGAGTCTGTTTTCCGACTGCGTTGTTCTTTCCAAATATCTATTGTTATGCGGAGATGTTGAAAGTAATCCGGGCCCTAAAAATGGTGCCACCTCCGCGCAACCACAAACTAAGCAACTGAATGAGGTCATTGAGCTGCTGCACGAATTAAATTAACGCACAGCAACGTTGGATGAAGGTCCGAAATCTCTCATCGAATCAGTCCAGACGATAAAGCAGAATCAACAATCAATCGAGAGCAAACTGTCTAATATTAATACTCGACTCGACTCTGTTGAACAACGCGTCTCGTTTATTGATACCGTTCAAAGTGAACTGCATGAACTACGTATGATTAACACCACTATGAAAAGTGAGAATATGGCACTTCATGCGCGACTGAACGACTTAGAGGACAGGTCTCGACGTGACAACGTTGTAATCCATGGTCTGCCCGATAAGTTACACGAAACGTGTGACGAATCAGAAAGTGCAGTGATCAACTTTATTCGCGATTCACTGCAGGTTGCAATAGAGAGCGACAGCATTGCTCGGGCGCACAGAATGGGAAGTATTTCAGAGACTAAAACGAAACCCATTATAGTCAAATTCTCGTCCTACAAAATAAAAGATAAAGTGCTTAAATCAAGAACACGTTTAAAGGGAACCAATATATCGGTATCTGAAGACTTTTCTTTAGCAACCCGTTTGGCTAGGAAAAAACTGGTTGAATACGGTCGATCCCTTCAAACGCCTTTCCGTCTTCAGTACAAAAGATTACACGCGGGTGACAAATGTTTTGTCTATGATTCTGCTCTGATGTTATCTCTCAAATTACGTCAGCGGCTCCTAAACTCAGTGCCATTACGGAATGCAGCCACACAGGTCCGAGTGCTAACATTATAGAGCCAAACAAAAGGCTATCCCTAATGGCACTGTTGCTCCAGCCACGCCCAGTAACTGGACTGCATAACAACCAGAGAGAGGCAGTGAAGTAAATCGTGATTCCGCCATATCTGTGTTGGTCACTAGCATACGTAGCTTACTGAAAAAAAAAAAAAACGCGATGAACTAACCCACATTATTGATACATGCGATGCGGACATCGTAGTGCTTACAGAAACTTGGTTATCTGCCAAAGTGTCTAACCATGAACTCGAACGACATGACATGAACATGAACATGAAACGAAAATGTTTACCAGTAGTGTCGCGGACTTTCCTCATGATTTTCCAAATAGCAATTTCGTATGTATGCATCCTGTATTAATCAGTGTTCCTGGTATTGTTAAGATTATCGAATCTCTTAAGATATATTCTTCATGCGGCACCGATAATATTAACTCCAAGTTTCTCAAGAATTCCAAACTGTATTGCTCCTTTATCCTATCTAAGCTATTTACACAATCCCTTACATCTGGTGAACTACCAAATGACTGGAAGACAGGTATGGTGGTTCCAGTCCACAAAACAGGCGATAAACACTTGACAACTAACTACCGACCAATATCCCTAACCGCACTCTCACAAAGAAACCGGATAGTAAGAGTCAAAAATCGTCAAATATTTTACCCATACTATAAGGGTCAACACCTTACGCATACAAGAATGACGGATAGTAAGCGTAAAAAATCGTAAAATTTTTTACCCTTATTTTAAGAGGTGTTTGATACCGGTTATTCTATGGGCTGTTTGGCTATCCTTATAATACCGCTTACTGCACCCAAAAACACGACGCAGTATGCGTCAAACCTGAGCAGCTTAGATGTCACGTGACCTCAGGTCCTTGTACAGGCAATGGCTGAAATTCTGAAATGACCCGCAATGCGGTTTTCCGGCTGCTGTTCAGGAAACGGATATGTGGTTCCCGATTGCCAAAAGCATCAGAACGCAGTTTCCAGAGCAGTAGCCGAAAAATCGGATTCCGTGTCATTTTTGCGTTGCACCTATTGCAAGCCCAGGGGACGCTGACATCAGGCGGCGCCTAAGGTTCCCAGATATAATGCGTACTGTGCGGCATTCTCGGGGTGCAATTCTCTGTGCAAAAACGGCAAACGATGCGAAATCATTTCATAGGGGAAAAAAATGAACAGCTGCTACGTCAGGATCTCGATGATACGAATCTCACAGGGCATGAAAAAGGAGTTCGTATCATCCAAGACTCGTCTACAGTACTACATAGGTGCACAAAGCATGTATACCCACGGAAGCCTGTTCACTTTTATATGCTATCGCTTAAAAGATATCCATGGTATACACTGTTAAATCCAGAACACCTTTTGGGGTGTAATTCACACATACCATAACTGACTCCATTTTAGGTGTATCTTAACACCCTTGGCCAGCCTTACACCCTCCCAAAAAATGGTGTAATTATACTCCTTTTTTTTGGTTACACCCCAGGTACCATAACTGACTCCTTTTGAGGTGTATATCAACACCCCTTGCCGAATTTACACCCTACTAAGAAGGGTGTAGGTGAGAAAAATGTGTGCCTGAAAGAAAATGCAGATGGAAAATAACGATATGTGACACTTTATTTGCATAGTCTCATAAAATTCTAACACAAATAAGTTGATACCACTGCCACGAAAGCACACAGGGATGATAGCACTTGTAAGATGGCAATACTGGAACCAGATGGGTGTCCGTTCATGCACAAGACCACAGTGTTTCAGGACATGTGCCAAGATAGCTGACATACTGATAAGGGAACACTTTCTCTTCTGAGGTACGGGTATGTTACAACCATAATGAACGTAGCATAAACAGTACTCTGTATACTGCTGGCAAAATTTTAAAAAGCAGTTGTGCGGACTCCTATCCAACATCCATTTTTTCAGAACTTCCAACTATAGTTAAATGTGCTTATTGTGTTAGACATTCACTTGAACAGTGACGTAAAATTTCCAAAGCAGTGCCCACCTGTTGGCACGGTGAAACCAAAAGTCACATCTAAGTCAGTGGCTAAGTGGCTAAGTAAGCTCTGACTAAAATAAATACTCAATAAATAAGAGAAAGTTACTCAACACAAACAATGTTGTGGCAGGATATACATGTCGCAGTAGCCATGAAAGCAGTCTAAAATTGATATTCTATGCAACATGAAAATATGCAGTCAACGGCCTGTCGATGACCGAATGTTTCACCACGCGTCACAGGTAATCTTACTTCATTTCAATCCGTGGAAATTAATTTTTCTAAATTGAACTTCCTAAATTTTCTAAAGCACTTGGCTCCGCCTATCTTTATCGCCCTTTTCTTAGCGCAAAAAAAAATAAAAAAAAATAGAAAAACGACGAAAGGCTGTCACGCCCAGCTGGAGGAACAGGATCGGAAATCAGCGTCCGTAAAGTCACATGTATCACGGCTGCGGAAAAGTGACGTGCTTTTTCCAAAATCCTCTCTTCCTGGCTAGTCGTGGTGGCCTTTCCTCCTTTCGTTGGGGTTTTTCGAGCTCAGGAATTGGGGGGGGGGCAACAGAGGTAGGCGGAGCCAAGTGCTCAGTTTCGCTCAATTACGTCACTAATTTTCGCTGTGCTAGGGACTGTACGTCCTTGCAGAATCAGGACAATTGGGAACTGACATTCTATTCCCATGAGAAAAAGAAAAGGTAGGTTAACCAGGCAAATTTCGAAGTTAGAAAACTGAATTTCCACGAATTGAAATGAAATAAAGCTACCTATAATGCGTGGCAAAACTTTCGGTCGCCGACAGGCCATTCACTGCATATTTTTACGTTGCATAGAATATTAGTAAGACTGACTTTACGGTTACTGGGGCACCCTACATGTAATATGACTAGGCAGGGAACAGCTGACACACCTTCGCATGTAACAATGCAATATTGAAGAAAACATGCTAATGAGAATGCAGCATAAACACAAAATGCACTAACACCATCTCACTGTATATGCACTAATAAGTTGAGTAACATGGCTGTTCCCACGTGCAACCCTGCCCTCCGGGGGAAAAAAAAAAGAAGTCTTTCTTCATACTTTATACAGGATACTCAGCAAAAGAAAAGGAAGCTTTAGTTGATGAGCACCTGCTGAAAAAATAACTTACAGCACTAAATGGGGTCATGAACATTCACAAACCACTCACAGTTTTGTTCACAAGCCGGATGACTGATGCTCTGGGCTTTGTCACACCCAGCTTAAACCACTGGTGTTCGATATACGTGAGGACGTTGAAAACTTTTGCATCATACATGGCCTGAAAGAGCCAGTAGGCAGCAAATATTGCGGCCACACCGTCTTCTGCATTGATGATTCGAAAAAGTTCCTGGCTTTCAACTAGCAGGTGCATGTGTTGTGCCTCCTCTAGAGATGCTCCTGTGTACCGCACACAAGGTGTCGAAGGGAAGTCTTCAGGCTGAAACACAAATTACCAGAAGTTGAGTATTATAGTAAAGAATATCCAACACAGCATTTCTTTTTTTTTTTTATTGGAAACACAGCACTTCACACTTTTTCTGCTACTTCAGTTAAAAACTGGTGCTCTACAGCAAGTACCACCTGTCTCTAACTCAACTAGCAGGAAGACAGTCTCCAGTTTTCTTTTATTGCTCTCTTTGTGACGTGCTGTCTCCAATAAAAAAAAAGACACTGCATAACCAAAGAGCAACATACTGAGCTCAAGGGATGTTATCGTACCTGAGAGGCTCATTAGTATACAGAGCAGCATATGATAGGAATATGGAAGATAAAGAAGAACAAATGACAAGTATTACGTGGCAGCAGAGGCTGATGAAGCTTTGTGGCATACACAGCATCAAAATAGCCACTGTCACTGCATGCAGTTGTTAGCACAATGCTGCTGGAAACGACTAGCCAATTAACTCGACAGCAGGTAATGAAGAAACACGGTGGATAACAAAACAAATGGCCTCCCAATGCAAGAAATACGGGGTGTCTGCTTCCACTGGAAACAACACTTCATGAGCAGGGCTGTAAAAATATTTTTGTGGCATTTTTGTTATAAACAGGTGCTGTAGCGCCTCCTTGTAAAGCAAGTACATACCACAAAGATGTCATCCAGTTTTCCTTTGTTGCTCTGCTAGTGAGGTGTTCTGCTTTCAATTAAAGCAGACATCCTGTACAATACAGATAAGATTACCATCGAAAGCTGATAGAGTAGAAGCTGGCTAATTAGAACTTCATGGGGACGCAAAAGAAGTTTGAATTAAAAGGCGCTTGTATTAACAAAAGTTAAAGGAAATAGAGCCATATCCAGCGCTGGTAAAACTGGAATCGCCCAAAGTTTCCTTTGTAAAGAAGTCCGTCAAAATTATGAGGATTTCGCGGAACTTCATGGATTCCGGTACGCTGCATGGAGATAGACGCTTGCCACATAATTTTGCGGAATTGTGCAATTCTGTTCTACTCCTAAGGCGGACCTCATCCCACACACACAAGCACCAGCTCTAATTTTTTACAT
Organism: Ornithodoros turicata; assembly: GCF_037126465.1. Taxonomy (NCBI): domain Eukaryota; kingdom Metazoa; phylum Arthropoda; class Arachnida; order Ixodida; family Argasidae; genus Ornithodoros; species Ornithodoros turicata. The sequence continues at coordinate 126,805,603 of NC_088201.1, forward strand.
CAGTGGTGGTAGTTTTGAGATGGCAAAAATCACTTTGGCAGGCTACCTTTTTACATGGGAGGTGGCACTCAGTTTTAATTATCCTTAGTAGGAGAGATCTGCATGTGAGGCATGAGGGGCATTATAGATAGATGTCTATGGGAAGCTGGCGGGACCATGAATGTTCGAATTATCTGGAAATTCGAATTCGCAAGTGGCAAATTGACAGGCTTTTACTGTACCCTTCTCACACACTGTATTAATGCACAGTCTCATGTAAACCGATGACTAAGCAGCAACCTAAGCTATGTGACAAAGTTGTACACAAGTAAAAAAACTTACATCTACGTCTTCATGAATGAAAAGCTGCGAGATGCCATCCGGCTCACGTAGGCAACGGCACATGATGCGCACTGCAGCAACAGCAAAAAGGTCTGTGACAGAACAAATGTAATTACCAAATGGCTGCCGTATGCAAACATACACTACAACAAGCAGTGGCTTACGCTTTTTTCGTGCTGAGCAGACATCATCCAAGTGGGGGATTTGTTGCACAATCTGAAGAAGTGAACTGCTGGTGGAAATTGTGCCTTTGAGTGTAAGATTGACCACCTCTTGAATGCCATCTTGGACCGCAGAGAGAGCCAGCCGCTGCGTGAGACATTCGAAGTCTCTGAAAAACTGATAGCCAAGCAAGCCATTATAATATGCATCGAGGACAATTGCTGGTGATCTTACCCGCTCTGCAATCATTATGTAGGGGTATGTTTCTAATGACGCTTGCACAGGCATTACCGCCAGCTTTGCGCACCTTCCTTTGTAAGTTGCTGCCATGCGTATCTTGATTTGCTCTTCATTGGGGCTCCTCTTCTTGTGCTCAGTCTTCAGCCATTCTTCGTGTGCTTGAAGGCTTGCATCATCCTCATGATCTGTCCCAAGTGGAATATTCTAAAAAAAGGAATGTTGAAGACACTTGATGTGGAGGGTCCTCTGATCAATGTCCCATCAGTGTCCCATCAATGATGTGCTCCAAACGATGTTGCACAAGCCCTAAGGTGTTTGTCATTTCTAAGAAAAATTAATGTGAAGTGAAATATAATTAGGGCCTGACTTAAGGAGTTGGTTTTGGAATGGGTTTTTGGGTAAATTTGGGTTAAACTCGAATTTTTCTAATGTCGTTGTGGGGGGGGAAATATCGGTCGGATTCGGATTAAACGCGAAAAAGTCAGGCCCTAAGTATAATGGATACTGCTGCACCTTCAAATTAAGAACTGGCAGCTACAGAAATGCAGCGCATGTGACAAAAGTGTGGTTCGAAAGCTACAAAGCTAATAATCATGCAAAGCAAAACAAGAGTGCATGGTGGCCCAACAAAACCGTTCCAAGTGAAAAACAAGCGGCAAACCCATTATAGCTCCCATGATGGGAGAAATTCGAGCAACAGCAACAGTGCCTTTACCTGTCGCCTGGTTCGCTGTAGCTCGGAGTTGGCACGTTCGCTACTAACTCGGCGCCGATGGCTCCCGAACTTTTCCCGCTGCTTTTGCACTTCATGGTTGTTTTGCAGTTTCCTCCTTTCATTTTTAAACTTGTTCTTCAGAGCTACAAGCCATGAGCTCTGCAAAATTTGAAAAGCAATGGCAGTTAGGCTTCTTTTTTGTGTGTGAGCAGCACGCCACGCAGGGGACCACTTCCTTCACGTTTTTTTCTTTGGTTTTCATACAGCGATGAAGGGAGATTAAATTTAAGGGGGCATTTCTTCATGCAGGGCTCGCGAATAGAGTAAGCACAGTCAATGTTGTATTCTTTGTTTTCCTGTTGTCAATGGCATTTCTTTGGAGACAACGACGAGCCCTTCATCTGCGAATTCGCAAAGAATTTTAGCGTGCGGCACTTTGTCCAGATGGTGGCACATGTTTCGGTTGCTCCAACCTCTAATTCATTAAAAATCAGCGACTCATCCTTGTCTTTCAAAACGCATGTCACTGACAAGAGAAAAGTGAGGGGAACATGCCAATGCATATCTTATGATGACACTATAGACCACTAGAAGAGAGAGGATGCAGTGTAGCTGGTATGACATACTAGGTGATGAACCTTGAGATAAGGACAAAGGGGAAATTCTGTCGTGTCGTCCCTTTTTTGTCCTTACCTCAGGGTTCATCTTCCAGTAGCGAGTATAGACCATTGCAAACAAAAATCCCCTTAGACTCGCTGAGGAAGTGCTTCTGCCTTAAGCACATAAAGTCGTACACCTAATTTCAGTAAGTAAAAGGCGGAGCAGATAAACCAATATTTCTACAAGCAGACTATACCTGGGAGAGGCAAGGGTCTTAACTTTGAACTCGAGGAATGCACGGAACAATGCAGAAAATGTCACCACTGCTTCTCTCGCTTACAAAGAGGTGCAGAGAAAATTGAATTTTTTTTTCCTTTCAGTGAGTGGTCATAGGATAAAAAAAGAAAAAAACATCAGTGGATACTGGTACTAACAAATCCATCCCCAATGGTGTCCGCAAGATGTGGATATCGCTCCAGTAACATGCTCACAGCTTTGTGGTAGAACAGATGAGATGGATACCTGGAGTGGAGAAAAAAAAAGGGGACACATTGAACAAAAGTTATTAGAGAGGCCATGCAATCTCCGTGTGCTAACTTTTCCCAGTTCTGACAAAATGTAGCCTTGCCAAAAGCCACAACCACGTGCTGAAAAGTGTACTTACAGTGTGGTAACGACCATTGACTGATACACCGCGTCAACTATTTTAGTTTCAAGGGATGACCTCAAGGGGTTGCCACTGGACACAGCGGCAATTGATGCATGCAGGCCACCAAAATCTGGGAGTACATAACCCTTGCCGTCACGGTTGTCTGGGCGACTCCTGCAAGTTTCAGCATGCAAGCCATGAAAAAAGTGCTTCAGAGAAATACAGCCGAAGTGTCATAATTTGAGGCACCACAGCAGAGTCATGTTATCTCGTACCATCAGTTTGCATCAACAGGAGATGTCACAAAATGTGTGCATGTTTTAGCGGTCGCTGTGCATCAATATCTCAACATTCGCAACACAATGTCTCAAACTGCAGTGAACATTACACAGTGAAATGACGGGATATCTAGCTGAAGGGCATCTCGCGATCAGTCAAAGCGGATGTATACCATTCAGTGTACTGGCATGCCTGGCGAATGAGTGTGAAGCCTGCCTGGGGCTGCTATTCTTTTTTTACCGCCTCTGTTGCAAAGCAAGCTCCAGAACACATAACTCATTTTTGAAAAAGGGAGTGAAAGAGTGTCCTTTTGTGCTTCACCGCGACAAAAAATATGTAAACCAAAACCGATAAATTACTGCAGCAAATGACCTGGTTTGGCAGTAGTTTTTTTTTTAAAGGTGTCCAGTGAAGGTACGAATAGGGGTAGCACCCATTTTTATAATGACAGCGCCCTGTTTAAGAAGCTATATTTTTCACAAAACTTATATGAATTCTTATTTAAATAATGAGCACCTTCAAGTCATTCACGTTGCACGCAACTTGTATGTGGTATCGGACATATACTTGTAAAAAAAAATATATATATATATATTCGATTGGCATCACCTGTTTGCAGGAATCTAACTGAACCACCCTGTATGTAATATACAGGCTATCTTTGTTTAAACAACACCGAGCGCTTCACAATGAGTATGATAAAAGAAAAGTAAGGCTCATTTTTCTTGTGGAGCACCCTTTACCCTTTAAACAAAAGCACTCTGTGCTGTTAGCGACCGGAAATGTTTAACACCAGGCACTGACATTATCCATAAAATCAGGTCATACTGAAGGAATGGCAAAAAATATGTAGGTTGGCAATACGATTACCACTGAGGTTAATGGCGGGATATCTTATAGGACAATGCAACATCGTCATTTATGGCTCCCACAGCCAGCACCATGCTATCATCGCGACTGTACACATACATCCTCCTTATAAGGTTTCAGGTAAATGTGCACATCATTACCCTCAGAGAGATCAGTAACAGCATGCTTTCCAGTCATATGATTATGGCAGGAAAACAGTGTCAGTCACACAAGGACAGTCCTGTAATTTCTTACATGTTCTGTGCCACAACACAACTGGTTCCAGGTGTGGGTTCCCCTAAGTCAGAGGCTGATGTTGACTCTACCCATGTTGGAACTGAGTCGACTGATGAGGACGTTAGAGTGGGCAAATTCATGCAGTCTAACAGGGGCGCCTTCTCTCCTTCGTCAGTGCTCACACCATCTCTTTTCGTCACCCGTATTGTAGCCAAGTGAGGGATGACATCGTCGTCCACAAGGGTGACAAAACAGTTGAAGTCTTTGTCAAACATCTGCAAGTGGCAAGTACGCATTCTGCTATTACTTGCGGCTAAAGGTGTTATCCTGCAGAATTCATGAAGTATGATGCCACACCACCAATATGGTCTCGCGAGTACTTTGTCCCAAACTTCGGTAAGCTGCCTTACCGTTTCCAGCTTCTGGCTCTCCGTTTTTACCCGTGGCGTCTTTGCAACCCCCCAAACTGCGTCTCGAAACCACTACGGAAACCAAAATTGCAACCGACGCTTACCATTGCTAAAGAAAAATGACTTGCAAGAACTGCGGAACCAAACAACACTGGCAACATACTATATAAACAGACAAACGCGCTTAACAAAGCCAAAACGTACGTTACGTAGCAAGATAGCATTTCACACATCGTGCCAAAGAAATACGGCGCATGTTACCGTCTCAACGCTATTCGCTGTAGCGTAAGATTGCTGCAATGAAAGTAATAGGAAAAATAGCAATACCTTGAACAGTACGCTGTCGCACTGTACGCTGCTGCCCAGTAGGGTACATCCTTGTATTGCACCTTTCAGATTGCCGAGGGTTGTCCTGGAGTCGAACTGAAACTTTCGCTTTAGATCTGTCCCGTCAATTTCGACTAGGCAGACCACCGCAGACATCGTGCGCGGAAAGTCGAAGGTGGCAGCAAAACGGGAAGTTATCGAAAGTCAGCACCCCTGTAGATCGCCAAAACTGTCACTATAACACGCGCACATGGACAAAAAGTTTCAGAACTTGAAGCGTTCCAGCGGTTACAAATGCCGCCAACAGCACGGATGGATCGGATTCTGATTGGATTCGTGAGTGGATAGGAGCCGCTCTTCGTATCGGTGACGCGTTTTTTTTTTTTGTCACATTTGCATAATGTTTATTGTTTCTTGTTATGAAAGAAATACACATACAAAAAAAGAGAAATAAACAATACCACATTTAACGAACTGTAAACATTTCGCGCATTAAATGTAAAACTTGACATCGTACAGACATCGTACCATTTCCGCTTCCGGCGGCTACGAGATTCGGCGGGCGATTGCGAGCATGGTTGCGAGTGTCTTGTGTCCGTCTGTCAGACGCTTTCCTATTTCAACTGTATTTTTGTCTTGTGCCAATCTTGTCGGAACGATATCCTCTAGCTGTTGAAGGAGATCCTGCCGTGCAGCACCGTGAGTGTCTTCCTCCAAACAGCTATGCGCAAGCAGATCAGCAGCAAGGAATTTAGATGAACTCGCTGTTAAAGTTACAACCACGCGAGCCTTGTGGCGTCAACTTAGTGCCCATTTTACCATGTCGTGTCGGTCACCACTATTGATACCACCGACCACCTGTTGGGATGTGAACCGTGTGTGAAAATTTTGTCCATCCCCTGTGCATCGCATGCACCATGCCATATCTCACTGTCATTTTTCATCTTATGCTGTCATCGATCACCGCTTGTACATACCAAACATCATTACTCAGTTACGAGGAAGGAAAAAAGACAATGTCGTGTTGGTCTAGTGCATAGGACGCCATTTCCAGCTGCGGTAGTTACGAAGTTCAAATCCCGGCAGTGGGTTTTCTTCTTCTTTTTTACAATGAGCCTGGTAGGTCGTGATTAGATAGGTGCATTGGCTGTGTGTGACTTTGGATTCCTTTCGATGTGATGGGAAAATCGTCCGAAGAAATCGGCCCGGTGTTTTCATGGGGCTAGGTTACGTTAGGTTAGGTCGATTATGATAAGTTGGTTTGTCCAGGTTAGGCTAGGTTAAGTCAGGTTAGGTTAGGGAGCATGGTGTTGACATATTCACACTCTTGACACACTTCACACATGTGAGAGTTAGTTAGGTTAGTGTGCCGAGATATTACATCAACGTGAGGGTAAGTTAAATTCTCTCACTTTGTTTCGGCATCTTTTTACTGTATAATTAGGTTATGAACGACCACAAACAATGGAAATGTCGATGTTGTTGTAACGTTGTTGGTTGATAACACAGTGCGGACTGTCGCTGTTGTTGTAACTGCAACTGGCTGTTCCCATTACCGTTGCTGTAATGCTAGCCATGACGTAAGAATAAACAAAGGAGAACCTTAATTTTCTGTGACTGTGTCATAAGATTAAATTATGTAACAACAGAACCTTAACGTGTCTACATTTTCGCTTTCATGTTTGTCATTACAAGGGAAGGGCAATTTACAAATGTGAGAAAGACGGAAAGTGATTACAGTCGAAAGTTCTTCTGATCCCGGAGGACACAGTGGGGGACGGGGTGGGGGCGGGACACACATAAGCCACTACCATCTTACCACTCCGTTAAAGTGAATGAGGCATGCATGGTGCATAATTAAACCAGAATACACACAAAAAGTAACCCTTGCTGAGTGGAAGTGTCATTGACTCATACTGTTACAAACTGCTCTCAGATGCCAAACCTTCGGTACATCTCCTGCACGCGCTGCCAGTGGAAGGGATTCACCCTCAGAGCCCTCTTCCGCCACATGCACTCAGCTCATGGCCATGAGAAAAACTGGACCTGCGGCTTGGAAGGATGTATGATGACGTACAGATCCTACTTCACATACCGCAGGCATGTGACAAGCAAGCACAGTGGCCTCCTTGGAAGTCACGACTCACGAGCCACCTCTCAAGCCACCCAGAATGAAGGCAGTGAGGAAACTGGGGAACCCACGGGGGCCGAAAGTACGGTGTCTCTGGACGATGATGGCAGTAATGAAGCTGATGACATCAGTAATGAAGAACAAGATGCATCCAGTTCCGTATGTACAGCAGATTCTACGAAGCGCCTTGCACTCTTGCTTCTGAAGTGGAAGGAGCAAATGAGGCTACCAGAGTCCAGCTTGAATGAAGTTGCAAATGATGTCATACATTACATCCAGGACTTAGTTCAGCAATCTGCAGATACACCTGATGCACAGCCACTTACTGACATCATTAAGGAGCTGCCTATTCTACAAACAAAAGGTGGTCGGGAAGACTACTGGAAGAGCACACTGCCTTTTGTACAACCAGCGACGATGTACCTGGGAAACAACTCAAAGGGAAAGCCAGATACGTTCCAGTATGTCAGCATACTGAAAGTTCTCAAGATGTATCTGCAGTCTCCACAGGTTCCACACGTAAGTGTACAACAGGGCAGCGAAGGCCACCTCAAAAGCGTGTTTGATGGCTCCGCCTTCAAAGGGCACAAATATTTTCAAGGCGATACCAACAAGCTCTGTATCCAGCTCTACTGTGATGAATTTGAAGTCTGTGATCCCTTGGGTGCCAAAAGAGGAAAACACAAGTTGGTAGTCATATACTATTCACTTCTAAATGTGCCTGCTGAGTACAGATCCCTTCTGCAACATATCCATCTAGCTGTGGTTGCTCGGGACAAGCTTGCGGAACGCTATGGACTGGACCGTATTCTGGAGCCCCTTGTGAAGGATGTCACAGAGCTAGAAACAGAAGGCATAGTCGTGAATTCTATACGGTACACTGGGTCAGTGCTGTGTCTCTCAGGCGACAACTTATCCAGCCACCGTGTGGGGGGATTTGCAACAAGCTTCAGCCACGGTCGCGTGTGCCGCTTCTGCATGGCTTTGCACTATGAACTGTCTGCCAAGCACAAGGAGCAGCATTTTCACATGCGGTCTCCTGAAAGCCATGCATACCACCTCGACATGTTGGAAAGAGGGTTGCCTGCACTTTCATTATATGGAGTGAAAAGGCCCTGTGCATTACCACTTCACGGGTTTGACCCCACAGAGCACCTGCCGCCCGACGTGATGCATGATGTTCACGAAGGCATCTTGCCATTCCTCCTGAAGCACGTACTTTCCAAGCTTGTTTCTGACAAATATTTCTCCTTGGAAACCTTGAATGCTTCCATTGAAAAATTTGGATACGACCCATGTGATGTGAAAAATAAGCCCGAGAGTATACATCCGACTGTTCTGACAGGCAAGGGCTCGCTGAAAGGGAGTGCCTCTCAGAAGTTCTGCTTATTCAGGAACATTGCTCTTTATGTTGGAGAGTTCATTCCGCAAGAGAACAGGTTCTGGAGGCTCTACACTATGTTCCGAGAAGTCGTTGACCTGATCATGTGCAGAGACTTGCCACTTGACCACGTTCCTTATCTCCATCGCCGCATCGAGTTTTTCCGGCAAGAATTCCAGACACTGTTTCCAGATGTGAGAGTCCCATGCAAAATGCATTACATACTCCACTACCCCACCTACATCTATAAGTATGGACCACTCATCCAACTGTGGTCCATGAGGTTTGAGGGAAAACATCAATACTTTAAGGACATGGCGAGAAAGCTAAAGAATTTTAAGAACATAGCTTTCTCAATGGCACAAAGGCATCAGCTCTACCAAATGTACATGTGGACGCAACCAGACTCCAAAGATAGTGTATCCAGCAAGGGCTGCAGGACAACCCCTACAGAGCAAGCACCTGAGGCTATCCAACTGTATCTAGCAAGCCATGGCATCGAGCAACGTCAGGTTGTTTCCATGAAGAGCGTGGAGTTCAGTGGCAAGGCTTATGTCACGGGCTGTGTGCTCACGTCACAAGGGGCTGATGGTGAATTACCAGAGTTTTTGGAGGTTTGCGGAATATATTCTGTCAACCGACGCATCCTCCTGCTTGTTAGGAAGCTTGCAACGATGGAGTTCAACGACCATTTGCATGTTTATGTTGTCGAACGTAGGGAGGAGACTTTCATAACAGACATTTATTTTGAGCATGTATCGGACTTGCTCAAAGTGCACAGGAAGGGAGACATGTTTGTCATAAATCCACGGCAGGCACTTATATGATGGTTGTGTCATCGTCCTCCTCCCCTTTAGATCCTACTTTTGCATTTTGTTTGTGTATCTGTGCGTTCTTTGTGTACATATCTGAAGTATGGTTCTGTAAATAAGCATTGCATGATCTCTGACCACTAAATAGATACTTATTGAAGTCACATGTCATGTCGATCAGATAACTAGGACAATGCAAGGGGCGACTATCATTATAGGGCCACTGACTGCAGCAATCCTTAATTTCTCAATTCAGTTTTTTTTTTTTTTTTCAATTCCTCAGTTCAGCAAAAGCAAGGACAGGTACTTGTTCAAACATTCTTTATGGTTTGACAGTAATGCTTGCATGCTTTCCATGCTTGTCCATATCAGCTGGTCTGCACAGAGAAAACATATGCACGAAGGGTATATGTTCCCCTTCACTTCGTGAAGAATGAGGGTAAATTAGCTCTTGTCAGAGAAGAACTGGTCCACGTAATGCACGGATCGAGACGTTTAAGTCCATGCTGCATGACTGCATTCACCGAAATTAAAAACAAAAAAAGTAAAGCCTGGAAAATATGACTTGACCGGCTGCAAACGGTTCTGTGAAGGGGGCTTCCCGCAATGCTTACGTGTGCAGGGTGAAGCCCGCTTTAGAAATGGGTGGGTCACGTACGTAATTGAAGGCTTTGTTTAAAAAATCTGATCACCTTAGAAATATCCAGTCTAATTTTCAACGGCCATGAGTTTTCCATGAGTGAGCCATTTTCATGAGTGGAAACGGCCCATTGCGACATAGGTTGGTCCATTTCTTGTCAACCTTCCCTAAAGTTGCGCAATTCCGCGAAATGCTGTAACACGCTTGTAGTTTCACGGCACATAGCGAATTCCGCGCATTTTTGCAGAATCGTGGAAACGGGTGGCGTTAACTGTCAGGTGCAGTGTATTTGGCGTATGCTGAAAACACCATTTCTACACCATATGGTTCTAAACATAATGTGAAGGGGAGTTTTCTTCGCAATTACACCCACTTTACACCCCAGATGAAAAAAAAAGTGCCCACAGATGGTGTAATAGAGGAGTATAACAACAGTTACACCCTTATTACACCCATATTACACCAGAAAGGGTGTTCAGAAATTAACAGTGTAGGCATAGCTTGTTGCGCATCCAAAAGACGTTGCAGTTGACAGTCACGTACGCCACAATGGCTAGGCGTACTACACTGCAAATTCGTATGACACAGACAAACGCATCCGTCACGTGAATAACAGATATAAAAGGCACATCCTTGCGCAAAGCAAGCAATATACAAGAGTGCTTGTACCTATGTCCTGAAAATGATGAGGCATAAGGCGCACGTGTCCAAACATAAATAAATAAAAAAGAGTACAGCACACTAGCCATAAACCAACATATTACAATACCTGCAGTTTTAGACTAATATGAAATTACATTTGTGCATCTTCACAACACTTCAACACAACAAGATATAAATTGTAGACTAGCTATATGAGCTAATAATTGGATTAAATTACGTTTATAATGATAAAAACAAAGCGTTATATCACAGTATAAGGCATCGAGGTACACACAATATGAGACACATATAAAAAGAAATCCACAACAGACAGGTCATAAACTAATTATGAATATAGGGTGATTTCATCACTATCACTGTAAGGTGATTTCACGCCGGATCAGGCAGGGTGGTCCGGTCGACCTCTTATTTTTTTTCTTTCAAACGTATATGAAAGCCTCGTCCCTAGGAGGCATATTGGCGCTGAAAGTAGTTGAAAATAATTGGTGGTTATTTTTTAATGAATTATCATTCACATGTGGGCATTTCGGCCATTGCGCTTCCTACGCAGTTTGACGCCATGTATCTTCATAACTATTTGACTTATTCAGCTGATTTTTTTTTCATGTATTGTCTGGGGTGGGTAGCATTGCATCCTAAGTTCTGAAGATCCTAAGGTTTGCCTTTGAGGAGATAAAAAATCGCAAAATTTGCCTCGTTTGTAAAATATGCTACGTTTTGGGAAGCTCACAACTCGAATAAGACTCACAACATCAGAATAAGAAACAATTGTTTCTTATTGTGCTAGTTCCAAGTGTAAACTTTGTGGATGGGAACCTGTGAAGCTACCCTACAGCTTTTGCTGTAATTGGTTTTGGCATTAATGCCAAAGTTTAGGCTTCAAGCTAGCACAATAAGAAAACAATGCCAATCATACATACTACACCTATGATAAAATAACTATAAAACACACTATCTACTATAAAACAGACTATCGCAGTTCCAGGGGTGACTGCAACCGGAAAAAATGAGATCGCTCAACTTCAATGCCGTGTTCAAACAATCTATTTGAGATAAAAGCTAGACTGTATGAGAGTGATTGCTGACCATAATTTGTGGTAACATCTTATTACGGCCGAAGTCTCATTACGGCCGAAGTCTCAATACGGCCGAGAGTCTCATTACGGCCGAAAATTATTTAATCCCCAAGTGTCTCATTACGGCCAAAATCTCATTACGGTCGAAGGTAGACTCATTTCGGCCGAAGATCTTTCATTACGGCCGAAAATAAAAAAGAAGCATCCACCATATTAGCAATCGCTGTGTTTTATGCTTCCCCAAGTGTGTCAGAGGCGGTGTGCCCCCACGGCTTGTGTCGCACACAATGGTTCATGCACACAGTACTGCGACACAGTTGCATGCATCCCTCGCGAAAAATGTTTTTATTCCCATATGTATCTGTTACGCCATTTTCTCTCAGTATTCGAGCAACATCCTACTCATTGGTTCTGAGAGCAAACTGTTTGTGTGTGTTCTGAAAAGGTTACTCCACAAGGGCATGTACCAGGAGTCACATGACCTATGACCATGATCTCCCCCCCCCCCTAGCTGCCCTCTACAATCTACGTCCACCTGAAAAAAAGTACATAAAGTGCTAAACAAAACGACATAGCTCTAGTTTGATGATGACCATAAGACATATGTTGTCAACGAGACTTTTTTTTTTTTCATATATTCAAAACATATTCAAGAAACTACCGTAAACAATGTGAATTATGTCATCATGATGCAGTTGCATAGTCAGAAAAATATTTCAGAAGGTGTTTTATGAGGCTTTACATGGGGTGGAAGAGTCCCCCTTGTTCATCTTTGAGGGGCACTACATTAGTGCTTATGCCACTGCACTGATGTCACAATGTTGTAAGCGTGTGTCACCTTGGGCATTCGGAATTAGTAGCTAAGCTAGAATATGTAAATTCAGAATCAATATATCAGGAGGGTAAGCTGCAAATGTTACCTGCAGGCTTCATGCTGAAACGCGTGTGCGCAAAACACTTCCGCCGTGGTGGGCGACGTCGTTAGTTTGATCATACACGCAGGGCGATTGCGGGCACATGGAGCAGTGGCAGCAACCTGAAAACGATAAATTTTCTCGTTCTATGAGCAATCAAAAATATAACTTACCACATGTTTGATGTTGTCGTTCGTAGGATGCGCGAGTAGGGGAACAGCTCTTGCTTGGTCACATGCAAGCTACAACACGAGAGGTGCCGATATTCCCATTACGCGATCAAAAATAAAAGGTCTAGAACCATTGCACACCATGCACACTTCCGCATGCAAATACTTCCCCAGCATCGCGACACACCGTACCCATGTGTCCACGTAAATGATGTGCAGGAATGAAAAAGATGCCAGCATACCTGTATTCCAGTGTCTCATAAGTTTGCTTCGATTTTCTGGCAGCTACCATGAAGAGCAATGCACAATTCACAAGTTTCGTTTCGCCATTCTCATTGCTGTACATTTCGCAAGCGTCTCGCAATCCCACGTTAACCTCCTTTGGAACAGTGAAAATCACTCGCGTCATGAACATATGTGTTCATCTCAGCGCTAATCAAGTTTTGCATGCTATAGAAGGAGGGAGGATCAATACTCTTCCTTTCGTGTTTTCATTCCCAGAATTGCGGGACACCTACTCTTAAAGTTGGCTTAACGTGCGAACTCGCTGCCCTCCATTGAAGCTACGCATTCCGTCTGCTTTCCATACATTATCCATTAGCACTGAAGGTTTGAAAAAAGTGTCCACATCTAGGCGTGGCGGCAGAATGTTCCTCGATTGTCCACAAGTGGATTGGCAGCTCAAGAACGTCACTGTTTTTTTTTTTTTCCTGAGAGACTTATTTTCGCCGTGTTGGCTTCATAGCAGAATACATTGGCATGTCTTAATCCTTTAATTACGTGTCCACATTGGACATGAAAGGCTGGCCTGTCGTCTGCAACTTTATGCGCAGTTACAGGCGGTCCTAATTTTTTTCCCACAAAACAGTACACGATGGGCGTACGATGGCTTTCAGAGTATTTCTAACTAAATTCCTCGCGCTCTCTTATTGCATTGCTGGTCTCGTGGTATAGTGAGCGCGTTGCGGATTTGCGTTCTTGGGTTCGATTCTTGGTGTCGTACTTTTGTTTTTATACACATTTCATGTAGCGCATGCCTTAGAGCAGTTGTGTAGATTGCTCTGTCGCTGGACATTGGTACAGACGGCGCTGAAACAAGCACGTTTTAAGAACGCGTCTTTCATGCTATCTGATGTCGAAAATATACTTCAACGTGGGATGCTGTCTCCAGAGGTGTGGCATGTGATGTGACGGAACCTCCTCTGGACCGCAGCTCGGTGTCAATTCAAATCGTGGAGAGCAGGTGATAGAATCGATCAGATGTGCAATTCAGCTTGGGGATCCGCTGTTGAGGATTACTGACGGAATCATCCTACCGTCGAGTCCTGCTCCTGAGTGACGGCTCGAAATTCGTGTGAGGGCAGACTTGGTCAAGACTCAGCGAAGACGGCGAAGGCTTTAAGCGAGTGTGATCAGCAAAATTGCACTAAAAGTGATGCCACTGACGTAGCCATGGATCAAATGCACTTGCCCATGCGCGGCCCGAGTCCGTGTGTTTCGGAAAACAAAACTACCGTCGTCTTCTGTTTCGTTGTGACTATTGGAGCGCTCCTCTGCCATATATGTATTGGGGTCTTGGAGATGAAAGTAAGATCCATAGAGACAAGAATTTGGGACTCAAATGTAGTACTGGTCATCTTAATCAATTGATTGAATTAATTGAATCAATTAATTACTGGAGGAAATCACCAAGTGTCGACGCGTTTTTTTACCCTGGAATATTTTTCGCTGATTTCGGTAAAATAGAGGTTGCAAAAGCGTCCAGTGCAAACGGGCTTTTTTATTTAATTAATGAGCGCATGCTAATTGCTATGCTCGGTATTGAGTTCTTGACCAATGTCGCAGGGACGCCCAGTAAAAAGAAATTTTTTAGACATGTAGATATCGCAACTTGTTTACGGATAATTCAACCGTAGGCCTACATAAAACACTGTATAAGAGTGATGATAAACGCCGAGAAACGTATGCTACTGAGTCATTCAAAGATAGGTGAAGACACGGAGATAACTGCGACCACATCGAAAAAGAACTCCCAGCAGCTGGCTCATTTTCTTGTTAGCTTACTGTCGCGAGTGGTTATCCTCACCCGTGCTGCAGACCATCGAACGTTTCTTATCTCCGGATAGCCACATCTGTTCTGTGGGTTTAAAGATTTCTCTCTCTCACTCTTTATCAGGTATTTCGTATTCTATGAAACATCTGTAATGTGGTTACCATGTGTAAATAAATAAGTTGCTCCTACCGTTTAATATCACTCTTTCTTTTCCATGCAATGACGAAAAAGCTCACAGAAAGGCAAAAGCAATACACAAATGGTGAATCAGCACAATCACGTTTACAGAAGATCAGAAGAACGAGGCTTTTGCGGCTGTGCTAAGTGATCATGTACGAAAACGAAATATTCTGCCTAAAAGTAAGTGATCCGGTAAATGTAGCAACATTGGTACTGATTGAAGAACAGCAGGTTTGCAACAGCGATCTCTGAACGTCCCTGTCTACTCCTTTTTAATTGCAATAGAAATTATTGTCGAGTATATTTTTCACGTATATATTAATTTCCACTAAAGGTTACATTAAGGCCATAGCTGCTTTTGCATCATGAAATTGTTGTTCTTAAATTGTTAAACAAATAGACCAATCTACACTGTTAGAAAAATTTGTACCTTTTGAGGTATAAACGCTATACCTTCCTCAAGGTATACTATCTTTATACCTCCCTGAAGGCATATTATTTGCTCCTCAGAGTATAAACATATACCTCCTAGAGGGTATATTTTTAAGGGCTTTGTGGTATAATTGAAGAAAGCGGTAATATTCGATTTGTTTCAGCGTCATATCCGACTGGCGGCTTCCCAGTCCCAGCGCAGCTTTCCACAAATATCGAGAAAAAAAAAAAGGACCAAACGAACGATAACAAAAAAGAAAATACCTGGAGACACTCGCGCACAAACTCACAAAGCATGGATGTGAATCGGAGAGGAAATAAATTAAGTAACAACTAGCATTACATTGGAAACCAAGAAGCTACGCCAACAAATATTAGGAAAAATATTTCCAGGAGCAGTTGGCATTTGCTGGAGAACAGATACATATACAACGTATCGCGGCTACACATGGTGGAGACCATCCTTCGCGCGGAAAGCAACTTAAGAAGTGAGGGCGTGTAAATTTATTTATTTTGGGATCAAATAATTGGCTTCCAGATGTCACTACCCAATATAATTAGAATCCTACTGTATTACTGACTATGTTTTTAAATTAACTTATTGTTTGACTGAGATGATATAGTCGCCGTCACAAATTAATGTGATCCCAGATGTTGTGGGAGAAAAGGTATACAAAACGCTGAAGGTATAAACGTAATATAGAAGTACTTTTTTATACCCTCAGCTGCCGTGGAAGGTATAGAATCAGTGATCTATACCTTAAACATGGTTTAAACAGGGTATAGACAGTGGTGATGAGGTATAAATGTCGTACTCTAGACCTTATTTATACCTCTTTTATACCTTTTATATACCTTTTCTTCTAACAGTGTATGTACCGTGGCGTCGCTCATGATCATAGTCGGCGCCACCAATTATTAATATTAAGATCGTGCCATTCTCACGCGGACCAATCATTTCGCTTCACGAGCTTCTGTAGCGTGATTTTTGATTTCGCAACAACATTCAACCAACACAAAGGCTTCCCAAGCAGCACAATGTACTGAAAGTCGAGTGCAATAGGGGTGGACGGTTAGGTGGAAGGCCTTGAACAGGCTCGTGAAGCTGAAGAACATTGATAAGATACATACCGTCCACCCCTATTGCACTCGACTTTCAGTACATTGTGCTGCTTCGGTTGATGCATGTTTCAATTTCTGAGGCACGTGTTGCATTTTTTTTTTTTACCTGAGCACGAGCTCTCGTGTGTGCCCCGCGTGCCCACGGTATCGTTGCCGTGCAGATGACCGTTAAAAGTTCTATTTCTTATCTCTCCTCCTCGTCCTTCCCCGAATTTTTCCTCCTCCCATATCCTCGTGCAAATCTGTCAAGTTGGCTTCCTTGCATAGTTATCTGCTATCCCGCGAAGCCGGCTTTCTGTGTAGTGTCCCTGAATTCTCGTCATGGATATCTTGTTGTTTTGCTACTCTCACTTCGGAGTTCAGATGGTGTCTAGCAACGTTGGGTATTTCGTTTCTTGTGTGAGCCAGGAGCTGCAGTTTACGACGTGTTCACATATCGATTTGTAGTGCTGTAATGTGCAAATTGCGGACTTTATAGCGACTCTCTATTTTCCGTCGTTGTCTTTCGAGCAGCGCGTGTTGTTCCGGTGAAAACCGAGTTGAATGAATCACCACAGTCCCAACCTATATCGCGCAGTGTTCACCAAGACCAAGTCAAGCAGGAATTCTGGTGAATTATAAAGCGGGAACCGCATACGACGGCTTTCTCGACGGAAAAGCGCCCAACTCCGCGGTCGTGACGTCACCACGACGGACAACCGCCGAGTCCACCCGCATACGACGGCTCCTCGAGCGGCGTCGGCTATGTTCGGCGGCGTGGCCTTCAGAACCTCTTGCGGAGTTTTCAGTCGCGAAAGTTAACAAGAAGAACGTAGGCGACGGAGAACTGAGGTTTTAGGTGTAGAATATAGCACAAAATACTCCAGACACATAACTTGGCAACAAAAGCCAATGAACACGAAACTTGATCCCGTGTATCGCTTGAATTTCCGCTTCAGTTCCCTGTTCACTGCCGCTATCACCGCGATGGATGAACACCGAAAGTTGCTACTTCTGAAAAAGAAAGTGCTTCTTCTTAAGAAGAAGGAGCTTTTGCGCAAGATGAACTGGTGGGTTTGACCTGTTTGGGAAGATAGGAACACTGAGAGTGAATTCCACACAGCAGCGAGTATCATTTGATATTCTTCGATGCCAGTATGCGCTATCGCGAGCGTACACTTTGCGTACGTTTGCGTTCTTGCACTTTGCGCTTGCAGTCACTACATGAGCCAAGCTAAGCGCAATATATGGTGACTGTAGGTGCAGTGACACCGTGTTACGTTGACAACGTAAAGCGCTTTACTTTTGCAGATGCGAAAACTGAGAGAGAGCAGGGACAACAGCTACTTTCATAAGTACTTCCGCATGGATCCCGAAGTTTTCGACATGCTGCCCAAGTTGGCCGAAGATGATCTGCGAAAAGCCCACCTCTGCAGGGAAGCGACTTGCATTTTCATTGAGGTAACAGGAAGGGGCGATGTACCCTTCGAACTGCACATAACATGTATAAGCATAACTGCATCCACTGGTGCCCTCGAATAACTTTGTAATCAACGCAGCCAAAACCAAGGTTATGTCTTTCTCTCGTAAAACTAACATAATCTGTTATGACTACAGTTCCAGCACAAATGTCATCTCCTGTGCTATAATTTGGACTCTCACCGAAGCCGTCCAAAAGAAAGGGATTCATATTTTGCACTATCTATATTTCCGTCACACCCGGGGACTCCAGTTGTACAATTTTGAATAACTGCTCCGCCACGTTGGCCTCATTCCCCTTTCAACTCATCGCGACATTACCGATGCCACTTTCTTATACAAGTGCATGCATTCACAAATTGACTGTCCCACAGTTGCTAGGATCTCTGCATTTTGCCATTTTATGCGTATCGTTGTGGAAGCACCCAACTTTTTTTTTCTCCCGGACATCCTGCAGTTTTTCTTATTGCATATAATGTCTACGATCATTTACTTATAATTTATTAATTTATTCCTAGCTCCACATATCTGTAATGTGCAATGTATTACTTAAGATCTGACTGTAATTTTAGATATAAGCAATCTATCCACCAACATTATTGCATAAATGTTCTGTGAACTATGTGTGTGCTACGTAAGCTGTGTTTGTATTGTCCGTTTCCTGGGCATGTGTCGTCTTTAGGCCTTATGTAGAACTTTGTGAGCATACACCAACACCAAAGCCCTCGAGGCTGTTCTTGGGCACACAATAAAAAAGCGTTATTATTATTATTACTAATTCGCTCAGCAGTGGTTCACTATACTCTCAAGCTTTTAGGTAGAATGAGGCAGGTGAACTGGCATCTCAGGACTTCTTTGTCTCTTTCACAGGTACCTGTCATCCGGCTTAGATTTTAAGGATATACCAATGGCCTTCAGAGTGGGACTTGAAACTGCACGAGAGGCTATTCACTTAACTTGCAATGTTCTCTGGGAAAGACTGAGGGACCTGTACATGAAGGTATAGATCAGCAACTAGTCATGATCATGTGCACATGCACACAGAATGCAAATATAACTTGTGCATTTTGCTCAACAGCCACCAGGTCCTGCATAATGGGCAGGCAATGAGAGAGGCTTTGATGAACGCTGGCAGTTTCCAAACTGTCTAGGGCAGTTGACGGCAAGCACGTCAGAATTGTTGCGCCGAAAAAAACTGGATCCCAGTACTACAACTACAAGGTAACGTAGCATTTTTTTATTCATACTTAAATGTTATAATATTCAGCATATGCAGCATTAGCCTATTGGCTTGTTGGCCATACCAGTCAGCCACAAGATATTGGGGCAATAATTGTTACAAACTTGTAACTTGCATTATGAAGTAGACCAGTGGTTCTCAACAATCTTTTTTTTTTCGAACTCCTAGAACATACAACTTGTATCTAAAGGTTAACAAATATTTTGTATGATTCTACCATTTCATGGCTGCTGTTTGCGTCGAATGTGCGATGCAGTATCTCGATAATTATTTCTGTCAACAATGACAACTTTGTCATCCGCATACTGGAACATTGTGCTTTGTACGCCTTATTTACATACACATTAAAAGAGGTGTTCATGTATATCACTTTGCGACGCAGTTGATGTAACCCAATTTTTTTTGTTCTCTGAATATCACATACAGAATGTCATAGCTGTGTCGCATAGCTCTGTTGCTACTTGTGTGCATATTTATTAAGGTATTCTTGTCGTCTAGGGGACATTTTCCTAGGGGGGATAGTCCTCATGGCTGTCGTAGAGAGCCGCTACAGGTTTGTCCTGATTGATGTTGGCGCCGAGGGACGACAAAGTGATTCTGGAGTGTTCAAGGCACCTCCAAATGGCCACCGCCTTGAAAGCGGCACCTTGGACACCCTATGGTTGAAGAAACTGCCTGGAAGCGACCTGGTGACTTCCCACGTGTTTATTGGGGATGAGGCGTTCCAGCTACGACACGATTTTCTGAGGCCCTACCCAGGCCTCGGCTTGCCTACAGAAAAGAGGGTCTTCAACTTACGGTTGAGCCGGGCCAGGTAATGCATATATTTTTGCAAAGTTCTAGATATACAATTACTTTTACATGTTGCTTGTAAACACTTTTACGGCGGCATAGCAGTACCTCAGTTGTATGGTTTTGTACTGTTTCATGTAGAATACTTATGCATATTTGTGTAGCACTTTGCAAGCCACACAGTTACTGCACTCTAAGAAAAAAAGGTGTAATTTTCTACCTTTTGGGGTAGAAGTGTCTTGTTACCAGAGTTGTACGTAACGCGTTACTAGTAATTGCGTTACTAGTAATCAATTAGTTTTTCAGTAATTTTTAACGTAATCAATTAATTTTGTGAGCAAGTAATTTTCCAAGTAATCTGATTACAATTTTCAGTAATCAATTACTGAGTAATCGATTACTTTTTTAACCTTCTGTCAACAATGGCAACTCTTTCCAGCAAGCCAATCTGTTTTTCTGTTCCACCACGAGTTCAACTGAAGCAATGACGCAGAGGTCACTGTGATGTCCATCTCTAGTCCACACGTGTTCCATGCACACCACAGTAATATGATAATCTCTTATACCGCGACCTACTGGAGCAACAGTAAAATAGGTGACTGTATTGATAAATTGTACGGTTTGAACATAACAATAGTAATAAAATGATGCAGATTTTCGATGTTGTTTTAAATGTGTACATAAATCTGTAATAAACCCGTGTATGCGTTTTGTATGTTGCTTTCAAATGTATTTGTGAATTTCACTTATCAAGTATGTTGGTGTCTCATATTAGAATTTGCAACAAGAGCTTCATGGTTGCATTCACTGCAGGCTTGTTGGCTTTGCTATGGCCCACAATTTAAAAGTAACGGGAAAAGTAACGCGTTACATTTTTTAATCGGTAACGTATTACATTTTCGATGAAGTACTTTGTAACGGTAAAGAATTACTTTTAGCGCAGTAGTAACAGTAATTGTAATCAATTACTTTTTTCGAGTAACGTGTACAACTCTGCTTGTTACAGATTCTCAACCCTTTTGGTGTAGAAAGTGAGGGGTAGAAACACTTCTTCTACCCCTTCTACCCCTTCATTTATACCACATTGGTAGAACAGTTCTATCCCAGAGTGTGTAGACAATTCTACCCTCTTCGTGGCGAAATTCTTTCCCCTGCATGGTGAAGTGTTGTTCCTCGGGGAGTTTATCTTTTCTCTCCACATGGGAGACATGTCTACCCCAAGGACGAGAAATATGTCTCAGTCTTGAAGCTAAATATTCTGCCATTCTCAGAAGGCAGTTCTACCGTCCGTAGAACTGTTCTCCCTTATTGGAAGATAATTTTTTACCCGAAATGGTGAGCATCTCTACTACCATTGGTGCTGTACCTTGGTGGCATATTTCTACCCGTAACGAGGGAGCATGCAGACCTTGTAAGGAAGTACTTACTCCACCTTTCGTGAATGGCTTCTGCCCTTTTGAGAAGAACTTGACGTACCCGTATTTGTGTGCATGAGATACAATACAGAGACAACTGTTTTATTACACTTTTATTTTTTATTTTATTTTATTTATTACACAAGACAACATTTTATTACCACTTCACAATTGGAATCGTGCACTTGCGCTTACCAATGCGAATGGCACATCCATATTGAAAGAGCCTGAGCACGGAGACACGAAAGGAAACACGACACAACGCAGACGACTCCATCGTTGCATCTATCAGACTGCAGAGCACTTGCATGGACTGTCTTGCACATAAATTCAACATCAATTCACCACAACAACGGCACGGGGATAACTTGACGGATTGACGTTTCACACTATTGTGTCACTCTAAATACACACCAATATCCGCTCGGTGTGCAATATCTGCCCGGGGGACACATGGCAGATTAAATTGAAAAAAGAACGTGAAGCTACAGTTTTCTTTTCAGTGCTTTATTTTACGCAGCCGCCATGTTGTCATCTGCTACTGAGTTGCACGGAACGCTGCACGGTGGTATGAGGAGGTGCAACATTTTCCTGCACTCGTGCTGCACTCCTGCGGCACTTTTTTGAATCGAATGAGAAAGTGTAGTGCAAAGGCTGGGGGGGGGGGCACCTTCGCCGAATCGAATGGCAGAAGTTGCACTACTTGCACCAGTTCAAAAAGTGTAGCCCAATCGAAGACACTTACCAGGAACGCTTTATCATCACAGAACATCCGCTCGCACCAGCTCCAGACAGACGTAGCTCCGCTCTGCACGCGAGTTCCCCGCTCGTCTCATCGTCCTCCTCGTCGTCCTCAACTGGGCTACCATCGACCTCTACTGGTTTTCAGCCTGACGCCCAGTTATTTGTAGTTTGAGATAACTAAAGCAACGTTTGGTTAAAAGAAACTTTTCATACATCGTATTGATTCAAAGGTCTATATACACAAAGCCCACTGCGTTGCCCCCCCCCCCCCTTCTATGTTCAGCATTGACTGGCCGGAAAAGGTGGCAACCCTAGTGTACATATGCATAGTGACTCCTTTTGTTAGATGAAAATAGATGTCAATAGTTATAGATTGTGAATATGGTTGTGTGTTCTATATGTTTTGTATATTACTATTGTATAAATTTTGTGTGTCATGAGGGTTGTTCCACTAGGGTCGCCTGATGAATTATCCCTGAATAGGCGCTGCTGTTGAAATCCTTTTCTTATTCATCATCCTTGTGACACCGACCATTAACTGTGTAATGAGGTGCTCATTTGCATACACACATTAATTACATAAAATTTCCAACTTTCAAATTTTACTTTGTAGTTTTGTAAGTCAAGTAATTTATGTAGTTTTGTAACTGTTGCATAGAAAGCTCTCAGTTTAAACTGCTGCTAATCACTTTTTGTCATGTATCATCAACTGCATCTTTCAAAGTACTCAGTCTACTGTATATAATGTTCATCAGTAATGTTAGAATGTTTACCCATTATTGTCAAATGGTAAAACAAAATGTTGTTGTACAACATTGAGAAATATTTATTGCCAAGTCATTTCTTCATGGAGAACCTCGAGCAGTTAGCATCTTAAGCTATATAAGTGTTATCGCCAGCACCAACGCATGGCCTCTGCGATCAACTTCCCAAAACTGTCATGTTAACCTGGTTTCTCCTGAAGCTGTGCATCGATTATCCTAAGCTCATAGTCAATCCTTTCATTTGCACCTGATTTCTTGTTTTGTTTCCGTTTCGGTGCCCTATAGCATGTGGAAGATTGGCGGACATCCTGTTGGAAAGCATAACTTGCGAACTAATTACCTAAAATTTATGAATTAGCTTACGTTTTGGGGGAATTTTAGGTGAACCCAGTAATTGCATGTGTTCTCCCACAGGATGTCCACCTGCGAAAATGGCATCAGTGCTGCTACGTACAGCTTTATTCTGTCTGTACAGGGGGAAATTACACAGAATATATGTATATATTACTATACCATGGACATATGATTGTATGCAGTGCTCTAGATATGTTGTACAGATGTTCAGTAGCTCGAACCTTTCTTTAAACACATAGTCCTAATACTCCCCATTTTTTGTGATGCATCATTGACTGTGTATTTGGAATACACCAACTTAGCTGTATATATTGTTGATACTGTATCATGTTAAACATCTTATCCCACAATTTCCTTTACAGTTTGTACATTTTTGTCTACTTCTGAAATAACATGCGGTTGCACAGCGCAGATTACTGTTTATTGCGAGCTCATTTCTTCATACTTGTGGAGAACATCCAGCAATTCAATTCTCAAACAATGAAAATACTCCCGTCGGCAGCGTCGCGCGCCTTCTGCAATTATGTTTCCGAGGCTCTCATGTTCGTCGGGCGTCTGCTGCGCCGATCAGTGAGACGCAGTTCAGCATCAAGCCTTTCATGGTCATTTGAGTTCCTGGTACGTTTTCTTCTTGGTTGGGAGGGTGAAGGATGGGGAAGTGGAGTGACAGGCTGGGTCTCACAGGGTCGTGTCGGATCACCTTCACATGGTACATCAGGTGAAGCTTGAGCAACTGGGGAAGGCGGGGCATGCGGTAACAAAAGGGATGTTGCAGGTGGTGATGTGCAATAGGAGGTCAATCCCGAGAGGCAAACAAAATCTGTGTGGGATTCTGTCATCATATTATCAATTATTGACTGTGCTGTCTCACTGCTATTAGATGCAGGCAGGGGACACATCTGCACATTTCCAGATGTTCTGGATAGAAAGCATGATGACTGAAATGGACGCAATCTGGGAAACCATGTGAGGAAACATGGTTTTGGATGACGCAATTAAACACAAGGACGAACACAGCATAGGAGCCTGACGTTCAAAACCACGGATGGGTAGTATTTATATACATATTACTAGATATACTATTTAAAATATGATTAAATGTACATAATCTTGTATTTAAATATAGTAGGGACAAACATATCTATTTTAAATACATGTTTTGAGTATTTGTTTGTTTAAATACTTCAAATGTGCATATATCAAATGCGCATGGTTCAAAATTTCACAGCTGCGTGTACTGTTGTGATCGAGATGTTGCTCAGAGGCTACAGGTTATTAACCTGATTTGGAAGATTAGTACACTTTTAGAAATTTGGTTCGGGCCTACGTGGATACCGCACTTCTGTCAGCAGTCTGACAACATTGTCTGATCAAACAGGAGCTGCATGGATGACAAAATCATTTAATCATTAAAATCACCATGATGCGGGAATGCTCTTACTTTGTAACGGTCTTTGAATACCGATACAAACCGTTGCTCAGTCCACGTTGATCTTGTGCTCATTCGATGTATTTATGAAAGTATTTAGACATATGTTGGCACAGTTCCCTTAGAAGTCTGCCCGGGATGCACACTCCCCCAGAGCGTTAGTGATAACATTGCCCACCTCCTGAGGCCGACAACGGCGAGCTCTCCACTACCACCATTTAGGGCATTTAAATAATGCATTCACATTTTCCATTTAAATATTGCACTTGCAAAGTATGCCAAGTATTTCAATCCACCAAAATTTATTTTTGCCGATCCCTGTTCAAAACTAGAAAAAGAAAAGAAAAAAAGACAAGGAGGGGAATGTAGAAAAGCACCACAGTGCCCACTTGCTTACCTCCTGGTGTTGTATATGTCTTTAAGGAAGTATAGCTGCTTAAAATGTGTCGAGTCGTCGTTGTCTGCATCCACTCCTTCTATATCTCCCGAGCCTGCGCCGCTACTCTTCTTTTGCAATATAGCTTTGAGTCGTTTCGCGAATGCGTCTCGTAGGCTCTTCCATCTGTTTTGAACTTGAGTGACTGTACGGGGAGTAACGTGAGCAAAAATGGGAGCAATGTCATTAATTGAACCGCGTTCAATTTTCAGATTCGCACTTATCAGTGCGTTTTACAGTGAAAGCAGCTTAGAATTACATTACCGTTCCAGTTGAGCGTTTCGGCAACTTGAATCAACAAGAGGTGTTTTTTCTTCGGGTCCTTGTATTCACGACATCTCATGCCCCATAGAGGCCTCCGCATGTGCACTTCAGCAACTAGCTTTTCATTTAAGAGCGCTTTTGACATTCCTGATGAAACCATCCCAACTCCTCGAAGACGAAGGAAACACGACACGAAGCAGACGACAGAAACTTAGAACCAGCAATGAGTACTTTATTTGACATCGAGAGGCCAGGCTGAGGAGAGGAGATTGCAAAAAGAATACAGATGTTGTCAAGAAAAGCTTTTAGTTTTGTCACAGCTCAACAACAATCCGAGAACAGTGATATAATGAACATCAGGCTCTTCCGGATACAGGGAGCGTGTAGCGCCTGAGGCTTCCGTCCAGATGTGCCGGCCGACTCGGTGGCTCCTCCTGCACCCCAACCTCGGGGAGCCCAAGAACGGATGGGAAGCTTCAGGAAGATGGCTTCAGTTGCTTGTTGAGTGCGACATAATAAAAAACACGTATTCTCCGAGTGACTCTCTTGTCTCCATCGCAAACAATCATCGCAACAATCTGTTTTGCAACTGGGACGACTTGCCTTTGTTAGTTGCAGAAGAGGAATGTTCCTGCGTCCCTCAATTTCAGTTCATACGCTATATCCCTTGTCTGTTTCATTTTGCCCCCACGAACATGGTAAATGAAACCCCCGGTGCACACAACTGTACGCCGTACGCCATGATAGCTAGCTGTACAGGCGGCAGCTTCCGGCAAGACACCCAATTGGTCAGGAAAGAAGCGTCACTTCCGGCGTCAACCGTCCAGATCTACTCACCGCAGACGTCGGCGAAACTGGTCTGCGCCTATTGTTTTCGGAGTCCACGTCGACGCTTTGCCGTCGAGAAAACGTGAAATGCGGGTCGCCCTTTATGTGCTGTCCACACGTAGTTGCATCCTCATACGAGTAATTTGACTGAATCAAAACAATCGAAGTGGCTGTAATAGATGTCCCTTACAAAAATGGCTGTTGACCTTTTGTTTCCATTCTACAGAACTCAGTCAACAGAGAGCACAGACATTCAGTCGACTTTCTATTAGCCTTGTGTTTACCTCACATATTGATTTTATGTTGACTTATGGAACTTTAAGTCTTGTTGACATATTCACAGGAAGGTAACAGGTCCTTCTGTAGACTCTCCATATACTTTACACATATTTCCTGTGACCTTCATGTGTAAGTCTTGTTACAAAAATGGCTGTTGACCTTTTGTTTTCGTTCTACAGAACTTAGTCAACAGAGAACACAGACATTCAGTAGACTTTCTATTGACCTCATGTTTACATCAGATATTGATTTTATGTTGACTTATGGAACTTTAAGTCTTGTAGACACTTTCACAGAAAGGTAACAGGTTTTTCTGTAGACTTTGCATATCCTTTCCACACATTTCCTGTGACTTTCATATGTAACATATGTTTTCAATTTCTCTGTTGACTAACTGTTGACTCAGCTGCCGCTGCTCATAGCATTTGCCATGCACACGAGCATTGCTGAATAAAACCAACTGCAATTGTGTTCTGTATCATGCATGCAGCTAAAAGGAGAACAGTAGACTCCAAACGAGCAAAATGACTATATTGATGGCGTTATCACAGCATTATCACAGGTGTGTTGGAGAAACATTCCTTTCTCAGTTCTGTGCCCTCGACAATTTACTAAGCATTGCTGCTAGGCTGTTCTTGATGGGCCCCACAGGCTGGCGGAATTTCTGACATGTGTAACCTGCAAAGAATAAGGCATTAGTGAATGTTAAATGACAACAACAGCACTGCAATGTGTCACTTAACCACGTTGAAGTGTGGAAGTAAACGTGAAAAAGAAGAAGAAACAAAAAGAAGTTGCAAGAAGTATGCATTCCATTGGAAGACAGGCCTATTGCTTGCACCGAAAATTAGTGCAGGGAGTCTCTAGCTGTCACCTAAGCAATGTAAGTATTTGGAAGCTGTCTTTCTACTTACGTGTACTGTGCTAGCAAAAAGAAGCACAAATGTGAGAGGTACAATTAATGTGCGAAGCCAGTGTTATAATATACAAAACAAAAATAAAAATAGTACAGTGTATCTCGTAATTTATGTATCTGCTGTTAAGTGGTAGAACTATTCTTTGCAGTTCATAAAGACAGTACAGTGTATCTCGTAATTTATGAATCTGCTGTTAAGTGGTACAACTATTTAATGCAGTTCATAAAACAGTACAGTGTATCTCGTAATTTATGTATCTGCTGTTAAGTGGTACAACTATTTCATGCGGTTCAGTACAACACAGGGTAGGAGAACCGAATGGGACAGGTCATTGTGCAACGTGTTGGGCATACCGGTCACAGCATTTTTTTGTGTTTTTTTTTATTCTAGAAGTTTACTAACCGGCTCAATTCCATTTAGACAAGGCTACCCCTGGTACCCTACCCAATGGCCTAGATTCTCAATTATATCAATGAAGCATTCAGTTGCTGAAAAAATGGCCCAGTTGAAAACATTTAGCACTGACGGTGCTCCAAGCTATGACTGTTTATGTCCCGCACTCAGCGTGGCTCGTTGAGGCAACAACGCTACTGTCATGTTGTGATATATTATTTTTGATTCGTGGAAATGGTAATGGCTGTTCGACAAATGTCGAGTTGAATCCCCCGAAGCCATTTGTAAGTGTTTGCAGGGTGTGACGGTGTTTCTCAGTATCTTGACTACCTCGGATCGTCGCATTATGGGCAACTTTGTCATCCCATCTTTTTTCATCGGTTCTCAACTTGTATCAGAGGAAGTCTACTACTCTAGGTTACGTACTGGGTGTAGGGGGAGGTAATGACAGCATCGGCTCACCATTGTAGGCCTCACAGAAGTGAGTCTACGTACCAAGAACAGCATCCAGCTTCTCACGGTCCAATGGTGGCTTTGCATCACTGCCCTTGTTGGCATTCGATTGCACTCCGTAGAGCGACTTCCCAATAAGGTTCTCCCGTCCAAAGACATTGCTCAATAGCACCCGTGCATATCTGTTGGCAGAGTTTCCACATTGAGACTCGATTCTTGCAAGAGTGGTTGCATCCACGAGCACTCCGCATCCCATGTCAACCTGCAAGTGGATGCGCCTGAATGAGTTATTGATCTCTTCACGTGGTCCTATGATAAGTACCATGAGTGGACAGTAATCATTACCTCGATATCTGCACCAAGTGCCATGCTATCACACATATGCGCAGTGGCGTAGCCACGCGAGGGCTAGGGGGGGGGGGGGCTAGCCCCTCCCCCCCCCCTACCTGCCACGGACCGACCCACGCAAATCGTGCAAATATGAGCTTTTCAAAATACTTCCAATCTCGTGACACCACCTCATTGGTCATGGCAGCCTACATGTAATCGTATTGCGAAAGTCCAAATAAACTTTTTTTGTTCATCCGCACTTTGCAGTGTGCACAGGCATGTGTGTGTGTCGCACACAGGATCAACAAGGGGGGGGAGAGTTCGTACCGAGTCCCCCTACCTTGGCAGTCTGGCTACGCCACTGCATATGCGTCCCTTATGACTACAGTGTGCTGTATATGGCATTGAGACAACAACGATGAGGATAAGCAATTTTTCACCTTGCTGGCTTCTGCTGTCGGATTGGGCAAGAGCTGCTCCATCTGGCTCACAATCTTCTTCATGCGTCTTAGCATCCGTCCCATTTCTAGAAAAGCAGTATTTAGGAACAGGCTGGTTGGCCCTCCCATACAATACCGTATTTTTCCTCCGAGTCCTCCAATTTTCTTTTTAGCTGGTCACGTTCCTCTGCATTTGCCTTTTGCCCCTCCTCTGCGCCCTTCAGCTGTCTTTTCAGCTTTTCACAGTCCTGGCAGCTATCCTTCTCAGCTTCATGCTAGAACGAGTCAAGCAATCACTGACACAATAGCTCTAGGTGAAGGGGCAAACTTTCCCAAGCTAAACTTGGGAGCACTGGAATTTTGCAAACAGGGCAGGGTGAAACGAGCCTTCTCCGCATGTCAAAGCCATGAAAGCGATCACAAAACACTGCGGGCTTCCTCTTAATTTCTGTTTCCAAGCGCGCTCACCCATTACCAACACGGCAAAAATACGAACGCTAATTTGTAACAGTAACGACAATCCCAACAGTAACTAAGCTGAGGCACGAACACCCTAACTAGATTGATCAATACATCTGACGTCCGCAGAAGAGTAAGCTCGCTGCCTGCCAACAGAAGGCCCCGCAGTTTTGTTTAGTTGGAATTGAGTGAAACTCACGGTGATGGAACTGATTTCTCTTGCCACTTGCAGTGCCTTCGCATTCCGATGCCGTTTTCTTTCCATCTCGCTTTGTGAACCTGCATGGAATAAGTGTGATCTTTCTATAGTACTACACAAGCATGACGCCGTGATCGTTGATAACCAGCGTCTATTAGTAAGACAAAGAGGCGTCGCGCATGAATTTCGTCATAAACAGGACAGAAAAAACGCTATCGGCAGATAGCTTTCAAGATAGAAGTAAGCACTTACCTGCAGCTAATATGTAACCAGACGACGGGTGCTTCTTTGCATGCCACTTGATTTCAACCAACTGCCCTTTCAGTTCAGAAACGCTTTTGAGATTCTCTAACAGGTTTCGTTGCAACTCAGCGTCGCAAAGTGCACTGATAGGGTACACGTCAAACAGTATAGTGTCCGGCCACTTCACAATCACGTGCATCATCTTAAAAGCTCACTTGATACACCAAAACGAAAAAGCCGAGAGATCAAAATCGCAACCACAGCTGCACAGCTGCACGGCGGGAAAATCGTAGCGCGCACGAAGCGACGCAATGCGATCTGCTGTTGCAACGACAATTCAGAACAAATATTTGTTGTTATCCATTACCAGCTAGATTTGATGAAAGATTCAAGCGTTTAAAACTAAGAGGAAATTATGGTTATGAATAGAGTCCGTGTGTGATTCTTTCTTTTTTCTTTTTTGTAGTTACGATCCCCGGAAACCGAAACTACAACTGGCGATGATTGCAACAATCATCGCCAGTTGTAGTTTCGGTTTCTTGTTTTTGCAAACTTATGCCATTAGCGATTTCCATTGTTGTCTCTTTCTCTTGCGTGAGTGAACATTGTACACAGATACTATGTAGTCCAACCAGCTCGAATCTAGAAACGACGACATGCGGGATCTCTGGTGATGTGAGCAGCTTGTGCCCTGGTGCTGTGTGTGCTTCCCGTCCCGAACTAAGATATTGCAAGTGCGCCAGCATGGCGTCACAGCCGAAGAGATGCAAGTATCTGTACGACACGAGCGTAAGTCTCCCGCGAACAACCAACTATAGACTACAGTTGCGAGAAGAAAGCCAGAGGTTTCGTCAGCAGGAGGCTGCTGCTGCTACCACGGAGCCGAGAATTGACGATGATGGCCGTTTCTGTAATGATGGTGTTAGCAGCGATGGGGGCGGTGACTCTGCGGAAACAAGTTCCTTGGACAGTTGCGAAGACCGCGAAGGTCGAGCTTTTGCCCAGACCTCGAACTCTTCAAATGAGACAGATTCCGATGTCGACAGCTCCGACTTCACTGACAGTGACGACGAAACACAAGAGTCTGATAGGGAAACACCAGGCAATGTAAGTGCCAATGTAAGAACTAGCTGAATTTCGAACACGCATGTACATCAACTTCTCCCGAGACAGTCAGCAATTTAATATTACTTGGGGCGAAGTGCAGTACACGAGCATATAACCTGGGCAAACACGGCTTCATTTCTTCATTGTTGTTCTTGCAGGATGAATTGCTTTATGATGGCGCACGGATTTCCCGCAGCGAAAGTCTACTCCTCATCATGGCGCATTCGCTTCGGTACCAGTTATCGAAAGAAGCAACAGAAAGCCTCCTGAAGGTATTAGAAGCGCATCTGCCAACGGGTACCACCTTGCCGTTGACTAAGTATCTGTTCTTCAAGGAATTTGATGATGCAAAAAGTTCAATATCTGCAAACTTTTGGTGTGCTGCATGTGGAGCATACGTGGGGAAGGAAGAGGACTGCAGTGGCCCAGACCGTGTACTTAATTGTTCTATGTGCAACGAGCCATGTGACTCTCGGGAGAAGCTCCGGAGTGGACAGTACTTCATAACCTTCGACCTGCAGGCTCAACTGGCGTACCTGATGAGTACAAATGAGTCTGTGTTGCTGTCACGTAACTCCTCACAACACGACGTTGGAGACATCACCAACAGCACTTCATATGGTGCGCTACCCATATCAGAGAACGATATTTCCATAACGTGGAACACAGATGGTGCCCCAGTTTTCGAATCATCACAATACTCCATATGGCCGTTATTTGTGCAAGTGAACGAGCTCCCGTATAGACTGCGGACTCAGAATGTGCTACTGGCGGGCCTCTGGTTTGGAAGTGGCAAACCGCATCTGCAGTGCTTTCTAAGACCTTTTGTTGACACAGTGAACAACCTTTCATCATCTGGGTTCACTTGGACCAGCAAATCTGGTGGTCAACACACAACAAGAGTCTTCCCTGGTCCCTGCACAGTCGATAGTGTGGCACGGTGCCAGATATTAAACATGGCCCAGTTCAATGGAAAGTATGGCTGCTTGTGGTGTGAACACAAAGGGGAAGTGGTAGAGGTTCAGAGCGGCCATGCGAGGGTTTACCCCATTACAAATAATCTGCCTCGTCCAAGGACGCAGGAAAGTGTCATGCACAACGCTGAAATTGCAGAGGCAAAAGGGCAGCCTTTTCATGGCATCAAGGGGCACAACATCCTGTTCCTGCTAACCTTCTTCGACGTTGTGACAGGGTGTGTTGTGGATTACATGCACGCCGTCTGTGCTGGTTTTGTTCGAAGCACGGCATCCATATGGTTCAGCAACAAAGCAAGACATCCCTACCACTTGGGTGGAAGACTAGATGAAATTGACGGAAGACTTAGGAGCTTGAAGTCAGTATGGGAACTATCGCGTCTACCCCAGTCAGTCAAGAAGTGGAAATATTGGAAAGCGTCAGAGTGGCGCAATTTTCTGCTTTACTTTTCACCACTGGTACTCAAGGGCGTTTTACCCCGAAAGTATTACAAGAACTGGCTCCGTTTTGTGTGTATCATGCATCATCTACTTAGAAAGGATGTACCTCTTGGACAGCTGGCCGACCTGCAAAAACACATGGTATCCTTCCTGACGGAATACCAAAAGTTGTATGGTAAAAAGCACATGAAATACAACACACACCTAATGATCCATTTAGTGCAGTGTGTGAAGAACTGGGGATCTTTGTGGAACTACTCCACATTCACGTTCGAAAACATGAACGGCCGGCTGCTTAATCTGGTGCATGGAACACGCTACGCCGCGGAACATATTGCTGAAAGATATTTGTTTATGAAAAAGATATCAAGAAAGTTGTCGAACCTCCCAGTGCACCGTGACTCAAGTTGTGCCAAGCCTCTGCTTGATGAGTTACTGAAGGCATACAAGCCCCACAAGAAAATTCGTGGTTCCAGTAACATTGTACTATATGGCAAAGGGAAGGCATTGCGTGGAAAGCTATTTTTTAGAAAGTTCACTCGTGGCCCGTTCACCTTTTGTGTTCCTCGATTGGATAAATCACGGCGATCGAATTCTTATGTCAGGGCTGGAGAGAGGTTTGGACAGATCTTGGAAATATACGTTTGTGAGGAAAGAAGTGCGGCTCCGGTAGAAGCAAGAACGGCTCCGGTAATGTTAAAATTGCAAGTTTTCCGGACAAAGCAAACTTTGCTTCATGTTCTGCACAATGACTTCCGCATAGACAGCTTTGCATGTGTCGAACAATCTGAAGAAGTTCTCGTGATTGATGCGTCACAAGCCGAAAAATGCATTGCCTTGGCCATTGACAGGTCAATATACTTGTGTGCATTGCAGGATAATCTTGTTGTTGAGGCTACCTGACCATGCACCTTTCACAAGTTTCATCATCCTGCTCTATTCACCATTTATGCGATGTCTTCCATGACAAATTTTTGTGTGCATTATTGCTAAAGCCAAGCAATGTAAATACATATATATATAACTCTGCCAACATTAAATTTTGCTTCTTACGGCCTCCTTCTGCTTCCTACTGTCTCATTCTCAAATACTGTAAACTTATTGGAGTATCAAGGTGACAACATATTTGAAGGAAGTCCAGAAGAAGAACAGTCTCTGTTCGAAATATCGGCGGCTTCTGTCCTGAGGCAACTCCCTTCCAACATATTTGAACATTATTGCCACTACGGAGCAGCCCGTGTTGAAAATCTTGCACGTAATCAAAGAATTTGGCATGTCAACAAAATTTCAACACAGACACCTGTGGATTACATTTCTAGGAAGTACACAGAAATGCATTCAACAGGTTGTACATTCACAGTTAACAGGAATGTCTGTTGCCTTACTCAACAAAAAGTCAAAGTCAACAGCCTGTCAAATTAGGAAAGAAAACATACACAAGAAGTCTGTAGAAAGTAAAAGTTCATTTTTGTAAGGGGTAGCTCGGTATCTGTTCGTAGATTTGCGCCGTTTCTAGTTGGTTGCGCGTTTAGGAACAACAAATTTATTCGAAGACGATAAGATACCGATAATGCATCACCGAACAGCAGCATTTATCATTGTGAGCCATATTTCATTTCTTGAAATTTGTCGTCGTATTTGTTCAAAAATAAAAGCACAAGTCTGCATACTTGAATTGACCTCCTTGAACTGCTTACGTTGAACGTCTGCAAATGTTGTACTTATGTGCCTTCGCGCACCATGCTAGGCACAAAACCATATTTGATTAGAATAAATACTTCAAGAGGAAGTCATTCAAATACATTGTTATTTATAGCTATTTTTTCCATTCCAGTCATGGTATGTGGCTACACGAAGGATTCCGAATAAGAAAAACAACAACACCATGGCTAATAGAATGTTGCTGCTCAGGGAGTCATGGCCGAGGAGGTGAGCTATTAAGATCATCATAGGGTTCCGTTGTGAAGTGAGAAATTTTGAAGTAGTGCACGAATGTTATTTCGCGCACTTCTTTTATAAAAAAGAAACCAGAAAAGGAAAGTTATGCATGCATCATTTCATGAATTGTAATGTATCACTATTTGATATTCACATGTTTCCATTAAGGGAATGAACTGATGAAACTAAATTCATCTCATGATCATGCTATGTGTTTACATGGAAGTCACATTTTTAAGGCTTGTCATTCTTTTGTCTAGATGACGATTTATGTTAGCCTTGTATGAAATAACAGACACATATCAACACGTATGCAGCTTGTGCACATTAAAACCAGCCATGTAGAGTCACCTGTTTTTTTTTTTTAAATATTCTAACCTATTCATGGTTGCTCTTTGCTACTTGAAGGTTTACTAATTCCAGAAGCAAGAATTGCACCATTGTAAGGCGAATGGAAATAAACTGACATCGACTGAGATAGGTGTTCCTTCTTGGCCAGTGACTGTAGGATGACTCCAAAAACGTCACAACAAAGCCGATATTCATCTAGATCCTACAAGTAGCTAACTCCACATAGTAGCCAGCTTCACTGCAACATCAACACTACCTTGTGGGAGTACACATTACACAATATGTTGCATTCTGCTGTGGTATGATGACATACCGTTTGTCTCGCAATATGTGTATATAAATATGATAAGGGCCCTAAGGGCACACTGGATGGCTTAGGCCCTGCTGAATGTATATCCATACCTGGCTGCAACCTTGCCTATCAATGCAGGTTACAATACACATTTTGACATTTGGCCGTTATGAGACATCTTCGGCCGTAATGAGACTACCTTCGGCCGTATTGAGACTTTGGCCGTAATGAGACACTTGCGGATTAAAGGATTATCGGCCGTATTGAGACATCGGCCGTAATGAGATACAATCTAATTTCTAAGTAAACGAGGAAGCTTCCATTTTTGTTTTTGCCGAATATTAAGGCAAATCATTTGATTGTAATGTAAATAGATAAGAAAATTTAGGCTTTTTTGCATATATATTAAGCAATATAGATTTAATACACTTACAAGATTAAACTGTTTAAAATATGCTTTCACAGAGTAACAATAACCAATATTGGCCACGGTACGAATTATCTTATTTTACATTAGTAAAAGCCTATTCAGATTACTTTTAATTGTCGTATCCCTGAGTAAACGGCAATAGTTTAGGCGAGACATAAACAGTAAACGGTATAGTAGTAGCTTAATTCGAACAGGAAACATGGGTCTATGCCTTGCCCTCATACCTAATCTTTTGCACAGTTTATTCTGAACGTATTCAATGTGTTCATCCCATAGCAACAGTTCGTTAAAGATCACAGCGAAACATTTGATGCATTTTACAATATCAAGAGGAGCATTAAGATATACTATCTCTATTTAGACTAACAATCTTCTTTTTTGGTTGAAATATGATTTCTTTAGTTTTACTACTATTAATGCGTAAAGTGTTTCAATTAACTCATTTTCCAAGTTGCAAAGCATCTCGTTAGCAGTAGTGGCTATTACGTCAATATCAGACCTACTGAAAAACACACTTGTATCGTCCGCATACGAAATAAATTCACAATTGACATCAATGTTAATTTTGTCACTCAGATATCCAGTACCAGCTTTGGGTATCACAACTGGGGGCCGAGTTGTGAGGTTCCCAAAACGTACCATATTTTACAAAAGAGGCAAATGTGCTATTTTTATCTCCTCAATGGCAAACCTTAGGATCTTCAGAACTTAGAATGCAATTTTACCCACACCAGACAGTATGTGAAAAAAAAAAAAAAAAAAGAATCAGCTGCATATGTGAAATAGACGATAGGTGGCGTCAAACAGCGTGGAAGCGCAACATGGTCAAAATGCCCACATCTGAATGATAATTCATTAAAAAATAACCACCAATTATTTTCAACAACTTTCAGCGCCAATGTGGATCGTAGGGACGAGACTTTAATATACAGGATGTCCCTGAAAACGTGTCATTCAATTTTACTAAAACAACTACGCCACATAGAATCATGTGGTCAACGGCAATTCTTCTTACTAGATTTTTTTCCACCTCCTGGTGTGAATGTCGTGTAACCTAAGTTTAATTATGTAAATGTTTGCGAACTAAACTCGGATATTTGCCAAGTAAAGGTCACATTTTTACCCCACCAATGTGAAGAGCGTGTAGAATTTCCCCAAATTAATGGCAATTGACAGGAATATTCAGGAGCTATCATATCGGAAAAAAATAGCCGAAAGTCATGCTCACTGACTGACAGCGATTGCGCTCAAAAAGACCTCGCGTGTTACACTCAAGTGCCACGAGAAGCATGATGTTCGGCTATTTGTCATGAATTTGAGTAAATGCGGCACGCTCTTCATGTTGGTGGGGTAAAAAAAGTGGCCTTTACTTGGAAAATTTCAAGTTGCCTTTCCGCCATTAAAATCCTAATCATCATCAACTTGGCAAATTTCCGAGTTCACTTAGCAAAAATTTACATATTTAAACTGGACATGCACATCAGGAGGTGGCAAAAACCTAGTAAGGGCAAATGCCGGTGACCGCACGATTCTAGATGGAGTAGTTTTTTATTAGAATTCAATCACAGGTTTTCTGGGACACCGCGTATGTTTGAAAGAAAAAAAAAATGGAGAGGTCGACCGGACCACGCTGCCTGATCCGGCGTGAAATCACCCTATAACAACTGAAGTATGCTTCAGTGTATTCAGACGTTGCATTTATCGAGCAACGCATCCTTATTCATGAAGTAGTCACAGCTTACAAGTCATTTTTACAGGTAGGTTGCACTGGTTGTACACGCGTGACAGAGTAGAGTCCTGTGTACTTCTTTCCACAACGTGTCGCACAGTATAAATTTTAGGAGCACGACCTAATGCAGCTGAGGGTGCATGCGGCGTATTATGCAGTGCAGCATGACTACGAAGAGCGTGTCCTGTTCCTGGGGATGCTGGACAGAGAAGTTTATTGTCAAATGGCTACGCATGTCTGTTCAACAGTAGATTCCAAAGATACGATACGGTATTTAATTGAGAAAGCTAATCTCGAAAATATGCTAGTGCCATAATAAATGATGCGGATAAGGTGTTCTTTGCCACACCTGAGTCATCTCCTACCTGAGACCTCCTACATGAAACGGTCACAGACGTAACATGAACTGCGAAATATACCAATCTGAAATCTTTCACGTGCTTTAATTAACATTCAAGTGAATTTTGTTAGACGCGTAAATCATTTTATCATCTCATTCATGTGCTCTGTGGTATTATCAAATGGGTGTCTGTGCAGCAGTATATACCACAGAACAGATGATGTTTTTAGTGTTTCAATGGGAAAACTAATCTCGTCGATATGGTAACGCCGAAATAAATCATGCCGATAAGGTGCTCTTTGCCAGACCTGAGTCCATCTGGGCAGAGGCCGCTTACATGAAATAGTCATAAACGTTACATGGACTTAAAAAAAACGCTTACTATACTGAAAACATTCTCGTCCGTTAAAATTACATTAAACTGAGTATTGTTAAACACATAAATCATTTCAGCTCTGCACACGTGTTTTGCTGCAGCACCACCACCACCTAAACCACATTATCGAAAATCGTGACCGCTTTTTACAAGTCAGAAAATCCATTTGCTTCCTGTCAACACATCCTGCTGCGCTACAATCAGCAATAATCATAAGAACTCCTAATACAAGAAGGAATTGAGGAATCGTTAACACAGAAGCTTCAACGGCGAGAAACGCACATCAGAGAGAAACGAGAGCGAAAACAGTCTCACCTACAACAAATCGTCATCTGTTCGTAGATGACCATCACACATAAGGCATCAGCAGGGTGGACAATGGGCTTACGCATATGAATTTGTAGCGCGGAGATAGCTTGGAGAATCACCTGTTCAAGCAGCGTCCGCGTACCTTGCCCACTACGTCATACGATATTGTCTCGTTCGATGCCATTTCTTCCTGTCATACGTTTGACACAAAGAAAACATGAATTTAAAAAAAAAAACTACAGACACCCAGCCCAAAATGTGACAACTTACATTTGTAGACTGTGCATGATGTGAGACCATGAGACGCCAGACACCAAAGTGACCGTTAACCAAGTGAAAGAAAAGAAGCTTTGCACACGGAACCATGCA
Source organism: Ornithodoros turicata (assembly GCF_037126465.1). Classification (NCBI taxonomy): domain Eukaryota; kingdom Metazoa; phylum Arthropoda; class Arachnida; order Ixodida; family Argasidae; genus Ornithodoros; species Ornithodoros turicata. The sequence goes on from NC_088201.1 coordinate 126,844,059, forward strand.
CGTGTTTGTAAGGGGCTACCGAGGGAGAAGGAGGAAGACGATGGCATAAGGTAGAAGGAGAGGTAGAAGTGAGATTTGGAGTAAATCAGCGGATCACATTGGCGCAGCCGGCAGGATCATTCAGCAATGTGGGTGCAATTAGAACTCCAAGGGACATTAGAGAGCCCGAAGTTCACCAAGTGCTCTGTGGATGAAGAGACATTTGACCTCTCCCACCACCCGAGTGTGTCTGCTCTACTTCAACACATTATGGAAAGGACAAAGTCCGATCTCGCCACTCTCCTATCAAAGGGGACCATTAGCGTCAACATCAGGATGACCGACTTCGAGCATCTGGTTCGTCAGCCTCTCAATATTCGAGGCACGCCAAGCACGATTGTAACAGGCACCTCCGGTGAGGTCGACGGTGTCAGCATCCTCCAGATTATTCAGAACCAACAAGCCTAGATGGCACAACAACAGCAGGTTCTGCTCCACTTGGTCACGTCTCTGTCGCGGGATGACGGTCACCAGGGTGACATGCGTCCTACCACTTTCGACGGTCACTCGATGAGTGCTTCACGTTGGATAGCGACTTACGAACATGCTTGTGAGAAGAACGGCTGGACCTCGGACGAGCATAAAATCGATAATCTAGTACAATCTCTGTCTTCAACCGCCCTAAAAGTGGTACCAATATCTTGTGTTACAAAAGCGCACAGACACATGGGCGTTGTGGAAAGCCAGCTTTTTGTCGTCCTTCGCGTCAAATTTGGTTGACAGATGGGATGATGCCATCAGCTTCAGATACGACGGAGAGTCGCTGACACCGCACTAGCTTCGGTTGCTGCAACTCTCTCAACCCGAACTTCCGGAGGCGTCAGTGGTGGCACTAACGATTCACGGCCTGCCACATGAGCTCCGACAGATGGTTCAGACAAGAGGACTAAAAGGACCTGAAGACCTTCTGCCATGTTTCAGGGATCTGGGAATAGAAAAGGCAAAGACAGCTTGTCCAGCAGGTGTGACATCCCCTTTTGACGGGATCAATGCCAGGAGACAGCGACCACCTCAATTTTGACAGGAAGGGCCAAACAGCCAAGGCACCACCTGGAAATTTAGGACCGCGGCCGCAGCAGACGATGCTTCAGACAACATTCACGCTGTTACGGATGAAAAAAACGAATAAACGAGGGTGTTAGTTTCCACCCTCAGATGCCAAGTGAAGCCGTATACCTTTGTAATGCCAAACTCCTATACGTGCCGATGTTCGTGAATGATACTGAAGTTCACGCGCTTGTGGAGAGCGGATCATCAGTCACGTTTGTGAACAGACGTCTTATACCACCTGAATCGATCACTCCAGGAAGACCAGTGCGCATAGTACCCTTCGACGATACCAATACGGTGTATAAAAACTGGACTTCGATCACCCTTCGTTTTGTGAATAATCAGGTCACCACACACGCGTTGGTAATTACCGATGTGCCCTACAACTTCCTCCTTTCTCGTCCAGACATGAAGGAATTGAGAATGGATATACATTGGGACGACACAGTGTCTGTACGGGCAGAGATACCGCAGTCGAAGCACCATGTGCGGCACGTTGACATACGCAACCAGGATGACGGCGCAAAATGCTACCCCAACCTTATTTCCGAGTCCGGATATCCCTCGCCCACTTGTGCAATCCAGGTACCCTTTAATCTCTCTGATAATGCGGTCGTCAGAAGGAAGCCATGCAACATCACTCGTGAGAAGAAAGAATGGCTGAGGAAGGAACTGCAAGAAATGCTGGACGCGGGTATCATACGCCCTTCAACATCGACGTTCGCCTCTCCTATCACAATAGCACCCAAGGCAGACGGGACCTTCAGGCTCTGCACGGATTTCCGCTTCATTAATAAGCGAACCGATATCTTCCAGTTTACTATGCCGAATATAGACGACATCATAAATGACACAGGCGGCAGCACAACATTTTCCACCATAGATTTATGCAAAGGGCTCTGGCAAGTGCCTTTAACCGAAGAAACCAAGAAGTACACATCATTTGTCACACCTTTCAATCTCTTCGAGTACAACCGATTGCCATTCGGATGGAAAAACTCGTCCGCTTGGTTCCAGAAGATGATGACCACAGTTTTGGCGCCCTTTATCGGAAAATTTGCACATGTATACAGCGATGACATACTCATCTATTCGAGGAATCCCGAAGAAGGTTCGTCGCACCTGAAGCAAATTCTGGACGCCTTAAGTAGGACAAACCTGAAGAGCAACTTGAAAAACAACGTCTTCTTCAGAGGTCAGGTAGCCTTCCTTGGCCGCGTATTTGACGGAAAGACGAAGACAACCAAAGAAGACTCAGTCAAGAAGATCCGAAACATGCAGAAGCCAAATGACACGGATGAGGTTGAGGTATTTTCTTGGTCTCGCTGGGCACTCTCGAGCTTTTGTCCGTGACTATGCTAAGAGGACAAAACGCCTCACAACTCTAATTAAAAAAAGAAAAGAAAAATTAAACGTGCCATTCGTCTGGTCAACCGAATATGAAGAGGCACACATTGACCTACTACACAGCATATCTTCCAACCCAGTACTAGCAATTCCCGACTTCAGCCTTCCGTTCGAGCTCCATACAGATGCATCACAATATGGGACTGGCGCGGTCCTATATCAGCGTGATGTGTCAAAGCCCGCTCAACAGCAGCTAACTGTCATCGGCTATCATTCTTACACATTGACCAAGCCGAAATAAACTGTTGTACAACGCAGAAAGAACTACTGGCTGTACCACTTCTGTAACTACTTCTGCACCTACCTTGACGGCCGACCGTTTAAGCTTTGTACTGACCACCAACCAATTGTAGGTATCCTGACGTCCAGTGAACTGGAGGGCAGGCTGTCAAGATGGGTTTCCGAGCTTCAGCACCTGGAAATGGTAATACAGTACAAGCCGGGCAAAGCCCTGACTGATTCGGATGCTCTGTCACGCTTAGCCTTGGACGCTCTTGCTGCAGCTACGTTCGACGACACACTGATGTGGGAAGGTACGGAAAACATCCAGCTCAAAAATGGTCGCTACGTGGAACCCCCACAATGCGCAAGAAAATAATACGAATGTATCACGACAGTCCGGACTGTGAAGGCCACGACGGTGTGTCTCGCACGTATCGGAAGTTGTGCCAGCGGTTCACATGGCCAAAAATGAAGCAGGATGTGAAAGACCACATACGATCATGCGACGTTTGCCAGAGATGCAAAGTGAAGTTCCGACAGAGAACTGATTTGATGGTCCTACCCGAACATTCGGAAATACTGTTTGAGGTTGTCCATCTTGATTTTGCGGAACTCCGAAAAAAGTCGGAAGGTGTAAGGAGGACGCAAGCTTTTTTACTTGCTATTGATGAAGCAACGCGAATGGTCTGCACACGCCCTGGTTGAGAAGACAGTAACAGCGTAATATCCATAAAGCAAAGATACGTATTCGCAGCAACAAAAGTCGTTGTTTGTGACAACGGGTCTGGTTTGACAAGCAACCGTCTCCAACAATGGGCTCAACAGAAGAACATCAGCATACCTCACCTTATCACCCTGCTGCGAATGGCATGGCTGAAAGGGCGATTCGCGACTTCAACCAGTTTATGCACATGTACCATGAGTTTCCTGGCGGATGGCGATCTTGTTTGGAAGTGGCCACCAACCATCACAACAGGTCGTACAACAATGCTATTGGCTGCTCTCCGTACTTCGCGCATCAAAACAAAGCGCCACTTCTCAAATCCGGCCGCAGCGTGGGTATCGCTGAGAATCTTCCGATCACGGAGCACCGGAGGGACCGCAACAACCAAGCACACTACAGGAAGTGCGTGAAAAAGAATTTCGACCAGCGACACAACCCCAAAATCCACGACATTCAAGTCGGAGACCTTGTGCTCGTTCGCAAAGGCCTTCCGGGAGCACACACAACACTTCTGGGCCCGTTTGAGGTTTTACAGATAGCCGGGAAACAGGGCATTCTGAAAACAGTTGGGTATACAGGCGACACCGGCCGCTTTGAACTGGCGACCATCAGTAACATCTTCAAATACCATCCCAGGAGGGATGAACCTGTGGATCCCGGGCCCATGTAGGGGGCTACCGAGGGAGAAGGAGGTAGACGGTGGGACAAGGTAGAAGAGGAGGTAGAAGTGAGATTTGGAATAAAGCAGCGGAGCTGCAAGGATCATTACAGTGTTCTCAGAAGGCAGGGCCTGTATAATAACTGAAAAACTATTCGCGTCAGTATAGGCGTAAAGGGCTGATGCTCCAACGCAGAGCCTCAGTTTATCCGTCACGACGAAATCTTATGCGTCAGGATATATGAGTAAATCATGTTCCCCAAGCCATTTACGCATAAAACTCCGCCCTTGACGCTTACAGCGGGCGCGTTTGCGTGTAATAGGAATAAAACAGAGCTTGACGGATACGGCGTCAGCCACTTTGTCGAAATTTACGCTTAATAAGGGTAAGATTGGACGTAAATTTATTCGTTTCGTTTCTGAGAGTGCAGCATACCTTGCGAAATCCTGGAGCACATTATCTTTAAAGTGACAGTCGCATCCGTTTCGGGCGATTTCGTAACTTTAGTGTCATTTTATTCCTTATGGACTGCTGAACACGCCATCGAAAACCCCACACCAAATAGTGGCGTTGTTCGGCTGTTATTCGATGGAATACATGACAAGAGCAGACGACGGATGTTGTTGTATTCCGCTAATCCCTCTCTCAAAAAGTGTGGAAACGTATTTATCTAAGAACCAATCAGGGCGCGACCTCCAGAAGCTGGACCGGGACGCTTTTGATCCGCCGTCGTCTGCAAGCTCTGCAAGGCATTTGGATGTCAACATGTCCGACGCGAGCGAATGTTACCTGTCGTCGCTATCCAGAGATTTCCTCGCGAGGACAGCAGTGATGCAGTAATAGAGGACAATGATCCGTATTCTACGGATCCTTTGCAACGACACTAGAGATATCGAGACGAAAATGGTCGCGACGATCATACGCCGTTCGTCAGTTCGAGCAGCTTCTCGATTCAGTGCTTGACAGACGCCCACTTCAAAAACAACAGCCCAACAGCTGCCTCTGCGGGTTTTGCAATCAGAGGAGCCGAACGTGTACTGTGTTGCCGTGCAGTGGGCCCGGTAGCGACGCTCTGCACTAGCACATTGTTCTAGTGCATTACGGAGCATCCTCTTTTTTTCCCCGACCTATGCTACCGGCTGCAACTTCCTGCTCCAGCAGACAACAGGTAGAGTAACATGGATTTTTCAATTTCTTTGAGGGGCACTGGTTATCACTTTCAAACGACAGCTAGATAGCTCGAAATCTGGCAGCCATCGCTACAAATTCCGTATCAAATCTTGCGTCTATCTCTTCCTTTTGTGCTGTATTTCACATGAAATGCATGTTTCTCCACAACTACCACCCCACTTTTTATCGCCTTAATTCCGAAAAGCATCTCATTTGAACCAGTCCCACACTGCTTATTATATTACGTGAAACATCTTGTTGGGCATGTTGGACTACGATGTTAACTGTACAGGACAAACACTAAAAAGGGTCACACACAAACCAAACACACTTTAGTGGCATACTTTGTATATATGTTGCTTCATGTTTATATCCTGTGTAGAGTTTAGCTTGGTTGTCTTTCATGGCACAATGTATATTTTAGTGCCTTTACCCTTTTTAATTGACACAGCAGATTTAAGGATTTTTTTTCTCACAGGTGTCTATGATTCACCAGCTGGATCTGCGGCTACCTGGATGTGCTGTTGCTCGTCCAATCGCCATATGAGGGTACTAACAGATTCAGAAGGATAACATATTCCATTTTCATGTTATAACTTACCTTACTATGGATACCAATTTTTTTACAATGCAGTATATTGGTGACACTATGAGTTTTGCTACTTGCCTGTATTCGGAGCAAACTTGCGAAGTGGAGTAGTTTGTACTGAGCGAGCATCCTCCAACAGGAAGAGATAGGGAACACGAACACGCACAGCAAGACAATCTGCTTTACTAGCAACTAAGTAAAAGATTACTAGAAGAAGCTGCCCACAGTTTTTCCAGAAGAGATCCCAGATTTTCCAGGTCTTGCGCCTATGTTCTTAAATTTTTCTTCAAGTAAAAGATATGTCTTTGTTGTATTCTGTCACGCAGTTGCTATAGTGAAGTAGATAGTCTTGTTGTGCATATCTGTGTCCCTGTCTCTTGCTGGTTGAAGATGACTGCCTGGATTCGTAGGACATGAAAATTATGTGAGTGTACATGTGTTCGCAGACTTATTCCATTTTATGCAGGTTTCTTTCATATAAATTGCTGCTCTGTGCATCCTTTTGCTCCACAACAATCCCGTGTTGTAAACTAACAAGCTGCAAGTAAATCTTTCCGATCAGTGCAGTTGTAACTCATGTCAAGCAGCATAACATTGAGACCTGTCTCATTCCTGCTGTCCATGTCTTGTTTCAGCTCTGTAATGTGGTGTAGATGTACATTGCACTGCACAATAAAAGGATAAGCAAAGCATGACAGAAATTTTGCTTTATCTTGAAAACTTTACAGTGCAACAATAGAGCATGTCTGTTTGGATTTAACGTATTGGAGAATGGACAGGGACAAGGACAACAAACACAGAGTGTTCAACTAGTAACAGATTTATTTGGAGTAGGGGTGTTTGTCCAAATAAACCAGATGCTAGTTGAACGCTGTGTGTGTACTTGTGTGGGTTCTCCACCATGTTCAACTTCACAGTGATTCATTCTGGTGCAGGGCCTTGGGTCCCAATTTGCTTGTGGGATGGGTTAACGTACCAAGAGCTAGCAGCCTAGCCAGGAGGTCCAAGGTGCATGGGCATCAGATGTGCAGAGGGGAGGGTCAACCTAACGACCCTCCTGAGGGATCCCTGAAATGCAACAGCAGTACAAGTGAGAGGCAAATGAAACAGCAACTGACTCACACAAAATATATCCGCAACCGCAATAACAAGTAGTTTATGAAACACTTTCTCCCTGATGCTGCTTTGGACATCTTTGTCCATAAATGTGAACTGGTAAAAAATACAGCGAATTGGTTGGGAAATGTGAAGGAAAGTGCCCCTGGAGGACAGCTATCAATATTTTGACTGTTGTCCTTCTGTGCACTGTCCTCATCATTACCACAGTATTTAAACAAATATGATGGGAGAATTAGAATTACAAGCCCTGTGCAGAATATGACAACACCTGAACAAAAGACACATAATACAGCATCAAAGTTTCACCTCTCAGTGTGGTTAAGTCTTAATTACATGTAGGAAATAGAAACAGTTACGAGCATGAGACTTGTACTGTCCAAAGTTGTACCACATCAATGCACTCATGTCATTCACAGCAAGAAATACGAAATTCTGCTTTGTGTCTTTAAATACTGCATGTGATTTCGTCAGGGTAGACACTTTCATATGTCAAACATGCGAAGCGCCTTTGCAACATTCATGCCCTAAAAGAGAATGGCTGAGCGCAGGAGGGTGCTTCCCAGTGACCTATTTTTTACCCAGGGCTGGCTTGACCATGTGCTCTGGATGCCGCAACTGCAGGCAGTTGTTGCTTTCAGCCATGTGCCTCTTGTTGTTATTATGACGTGAGTATTGCTGTTTGCGCAAGATGGGCCCTTCAACAAGGGTTCTATAGTCTTGTTCGACGTAAGAAAGAAACAAAATCTAGTTCGTCAGTTCTCAAAATATTACTGCACGGCAGATAGGATGGTTGGATGCAGACAGGTTACGCCGAATTGCTGCGCCAGATAATGTAATTGTATCTATTTCACTATTGTCAATTGCATCTTATTTTTGTGTGAGAAAACTCCAAATTTTACTATTGCACCTCCTTATCTCCAACGGCACATGTCTCAACTCAGCCATGAGATACAAGCATTCTTTTGGATTTAATCTAAAATGTAGATGAGCATCTGTATAGTTTATGGGCATACTGTGGAAAGTATGTCCTACATCACATGCACACGAGATTTCGCGAGGCTGCGACTGTAACTGTTTCTTTGTACTCCTCACTAGACAAAGTGTATTCAGATGAGATCTGCCAGCACAGGACTTAAACTTGGTTTTCAGAATCTGAGCTCCCTGTTGTTTCGGAAAGGGGGAAGCTCAGATCCTGAGGGTCAGCCGGGCTGCACCAAGGGAGATTAATTTGCTTTTGCCATGCTATACATGCCACAGTGATGTGACATGTATAGCATGACAAAAGCAAATTAATCTCTCTTGGTGCAGCCCGACTGACCCTCAGGATATCAGCTTCCCCTTTCCGAAATAACACAACATCAGCAGTACGTAGACTGGTAGAAATCCAGCGAACCAGTATAAGGAAGTATAAAGGGAATTGCCTCAAAACGAGAGCCGCTGATATTTCTCCTAGGCACCGTCCGGATCATTGGCACGGTATTTAAAGGGTTACCTAACCCGTTAAATACCATGCCAATGATAAGGATGGTGCCCAGAAGTCGAACAGACTCTGTTCGAAATATCAGCGGCTCTCGTCCTGAGGCAATTCCCTTCAAATATCAGCAAACTCGCCAAACAATTATGCTTCTACAACATATGCTTTACCATACCACGTTGACGCAGCTGTTATATCAGGATCTCGAGGTGCTGGTGTGGAACAGCTGATATCGCCAAAGGATGCCAGTTGCACACTTTTAGCTGTGCTCGTCTCCGCGTACCCCAAGAACGACTGACACTATTGTTGGAGGGTGCTAGAAGGTGGGAGGCTTGCCCTACTTGGCATCAGGAAGTGGGTCTGAGTACCTGCAAGGCAAGGTTGCAAACAGTTGTGGGTTTCTGAAAAGTGTAACTGTATCGTAACGTGGCATCAATTCATGATAAAATGACACTATAATACTATTTGGATGAGTCACATTCTACAGCGGAGATGTTGTCTTATGCAGTCTACCGTTTTAGGCAGTGATAATCCAATATTGCTCTGAACAAGAAATATTATTTGATGCTAATAAGGGAGTACTATTTATGCTCTGTGCCATAGATGGAACCCCATTAAATTGACGCACTTTTTATTGTGGAAAAAAGTTACCTGTAATCTGATTAACTGAATTTGTTCGATAAATAAGATCAAATGCCCCTAGCTGAAATTAATCAACTTATTCTGCACCGATTTGAACCAGTGGGTGTGTTCCAAGTGCGCACATACAGCATTTTACGTTTCACGCAAATCTTAACTGCAAAAGCGTCATGCAGTGCTACTGAGTGCGCAGGTTGGAACAGCTATATATCTTTCTCGCATGGTTTGTGGCTGAGCCCCTGCTCATTTTATCGTTTTACGACGGGCCGTACATCCTAGCTGGCACACACGAATTCCGTGAAAGCGTCGTCGTAGTACCATATCTTCAAATCATTATAGCCCATTGAGGCTGCGAAAGAAACATCACTTACCTCGGGCAATGGCATGCTGAGTAGTTGCCTTTGTTCAGTGGATATCGGCACGGCGTCAACTCAAACGCTTTCTTGTTTACTGGAATCCCTACGCGCATTCGCTTAATGTCAGTGGACCTGTAGACGTCGTCCGAAAAATGCGAAGAACAGACGCGTAGTTTTTCTCGTATGTCAGGGTTTGCACAGGAAATTGCATCTTCCCACTTTCGCTTCGTCTCGCGGTCCCTCGGCTCGTGAAACACCACTGGGTTGGCTGTAGGCGTCTTCATAAAACCAGGACCGTAACAACGTGCACCGCCTGACATGACCACTTCGGAGCTTCCAGACGTGAAAGAAATGTCAGCGAATTTCCCATTATTCACAAGTGTCGAAAGCAGAGCAGACGAACTTGGAGACAATAACAACACGGTCGACTGCTCACAGCCAGCGCAGCCAGCTCTCACCAACTCCCCATAGAGCCCATAGTATAGCTACATTCACACAACACTGGGCACACGACCAATAAGAGTGCAGCGATTGCTCCCTCAATCCTCCAATCAGAAGTCTTTCCGTCTGGCTTGCTGCCCGACCGGTTCTGGCTGTTGCTGACTTCTGCTTTCCATACTGGCCTGTATCGGCTACCCCTTTCATGCACGTCGTAAAGTTATTCCGTGATTCCCAAACAACTGTGAAAAGTGTCGTAATGAACAGAAATTTATTTATACTGACACAATCGGCAGGTTGACACATATACATGCACTGAGCCTACTGAGTCCATTGCGTAGCGCTTCCTAGCACGCTGGAACAAAGTTCAAACTTGCAAAACACGCATATCGACACAGCTTATTCCCAGCAACGAACAACTGTCACATACTTGCGCACAATTGCTTGATCATCATGTCCTTGCCTGCTACACGTCAAACATAAAATGCTGCTTCATGAATCGTATTTTCTTGTTACCGCTATGCAGATCTGATGGCGCTCGAACATGTTCATCAATCCAGAATTCACGACAACACTTCAGTTTGAAATCCGATTGGCTGTTCGTAGACCGACGCTTGTGGCGAGAAACAGTACAACACGATCAAAGACACCATAATACACGGATAAAACGGCGATCGGCGAACGCACTTGCCTCCCAACGAAAGACACCGCCAACGCGGCGCCCACCGTTCAGATTTCAAATGAAACCGCCGAAGGAGAACGCAGCACGCAGGCGAGGAAGCGCGAAGTGCCGTTTTCAAATTCTGGCAACCAATCCGGACACGCTTGTGGCGTCCGACCAATAGAGAGGCACGGATTGCTCCGTGCGCAGTAACACGCATTTTGATACAGATTTTGCAAGAGCTGTGGGGGGCTGGCGCAGCCCTCTGGTTCGCTTAGATAAATACGTCACGTTGATGTCGGTCCCGCTGGAGCCTCCGCGGCTGCGGAGGCGGCTCTGATCTTTAAAATTCGTTTATTTAATATCTAAGCAGGTCCCAGTCATGAAAATTGGTCAAATAGACCAATGAACGAACATTATGGTATCAATTTGATACACCCGTTTCCGGATGCGACTGTCACTTTAAAGGGACCGAAAAGTGAATATAAACCTATCGAAACTTTATGTTCAGCGAAAAGCTTGAACCTTCAAAAGTTCAATTATCAAAGAACTTCGCTGAAATCGCTGTAGTTTTTCTGTAATCGAATTTTCCATAATTGCATGTCCAGGGACCTAGTAGGAAACCGAGCAGTCTGTCAACAATTGCATGACCCCGCGCCACCTGTCGAGGACGCATGTAATACGCGCACTTCCGGGCGCTAATCCGGCGAAAACGAAAATGGCAGTGGGCATTTGTGACCACTTTCTACGTCGAGGATGTCGAGCCTCTTGAACATGAGTGCGCTGGAATTCCGCATTCGAGAACTGTCGCTCACACAGAACTGTTGTTCGTGCGTTAGCGTGGTGGAAAGTGTGTTCTTCGCAGCAGAACATTCCTCGTCCAAAGATTAGTCGGAGTCACATTCTTCCTCAGCAGTAGCTCCCCGTGCCGTGAACATGAACTGCTTTGTGAAATTTCCATGTATCAGGGAGAAGCACCCGTGTAAGCCGAAACAAGCGCTGTTTTTTCGTCGTGCAGGTGTTCATGTGTGAAATGCAAACCGACGGATACTACGGATGGATACTACGGTCTTTGCTGCCGAGAGGTAGGGAATGCGTGTGGAAGGCAGACAGACAATTGCATCAGAACTAACGAATATTTCGAAATACTGTGCCTTGACACCGAAGTACTGCAAGTGTCTTTTACGTACATCCGAGAAACCGAAGAGCATGGCAACATACACGGCAGCGCCGTGTGGTCTTTACGCGCTACTTAAACGGCAAACTGGACGGAAAACCCTTATTTCTGCAGGAAATTCCGTTATACCACTTGTCTTCCATTCACAAGAAGGATATGGGGGAATAGAAAGTACTCCACTGGATCTCGATCTGCGTCATGCATGCAATTAGGGATGCTTTCCCATCAGTGTGCAGACTTGTAGAAATGTTGATGTCAGCATATTTTCATTTCGTGCTTGCTGCAAGTTTTTCTCATTGCTTTTTCTTTGCTGTCACAGCATACTATAATTACTAGTTTGTTCCTGGAGGGCTAAGTAACCTGTGGGCATAGATGTATTTGTAGGTTATACTCATGTCTCAATTGTATATGGGAGGAGTAAGAAAGATAATTTTATTTAGTGTCATTCAGCTGAACTGTGTTCATAACCTTTTAGTATACTGTGGTGTCGGTCGGAAGGAAATAACTACCTTTGTAAGAAAGAATCCAACTTCCATGGAGCCTGCATGACGTGACCGTCCATGAGGAGATCAACTTCTTTCTCTTATTTTCGATGACCATCGTGCTGACCATCTGGTCCGCATGCTCATGCCGATATGGCCGTAACAACACAACATTCTCCCCCCCTACAAAAAGTCATTGTGAAATACCCAACGCAGACGTATACTGAAACGCGACAAATAAAAGTGAGTCTTAATGACCGACGGGGTCCCCGTATCTTTTTGGAGGACGTCTATGTCTCGGAGGCAGCAGACGTGTCTGCTGTCCTGCACCTTCGTTCGAAGGCAAACGTGATCCTGCCCCTGGCACATCAGTTGGCGCACCGATGCCAGTAGCAGAGGGGGTAAACTTGTGGTGCCGCTTCTTGATTGGCCTCGTGTTGTGACTGGGATACAGGGACATCGGAGGCATCCATACCCGTAGTAATGTAGGTGGGATAATCCAGCCTGAAGGATTCCGTGGAAGGTGTGGGGTTGCTGCTTGCTGGTTGAATAGCCACTGGTGCGAACTTTGATGCGTTCCATGTGTTGCCGTCGGCTAGTTGGAACGTGTACCTCCCTTTTTGTCGGATGATTTGAGTGGCTTGGAGAATGACGGCATTCCTTTTGGAGTGAATCCTGGTTTGCGTACCCGAACGTAATCTCCTACTTTATATTTTGGCGCTTTGGCACTACGTTTCTGGTCCGTGTAGGTCTTGCTCTGTTGCTGATGCCTGCGCACGCGTTCACGTAGATTGGTCATTGCTGCAGCAGGATCATCCTCAAGTAAAGATGACGGTATCCCAACGATGTCCAGTCGTGTCCGTGGTTTCCTGCCATGTAAAAGTTCAGCAGGTGATTTTCCGGTAGTTGCATGCGGGGTACATCTGTACACTCCCAGGTACTCGGTGACGGTTTGTCGCAGTGTCTTCCTTCCAAGAACGTGGCTTGAACATAGTTTTTCAGAACTCTATTAAACCTTTCAACAAGCCCGTTTGCACGTGGATAATACAGAGATGAAAATGAATGTTGAATGCCTCTATCCCTGAGGAACTGTTCAAACTGATGTGAAATGAACTGGGGTCCGTGATCGGACACCAGGTTGTCCGGATAGCCTTCACGTGCAAACACTGATCTCAGGAAGTCCAAAATTGTTGATGCTGTCACATTCGCGCAGAACTTGGCCTCTGGCCATTTAGAAAAATAGTCCACCATCACGATGACGTATCTGCAGTCAGGAGGAGCTTTTTCAAAAGGGCCCATTATGTCCACAGCTACCTTCTCCCATGGCCTGCTCGGAAACGGAATGGGTTGCAGTGGCGTATCAGCCGTCTTCGCACTTTTATCGGCGTCTTGACAAATATTACACGACTTGACAGCATTCTCAACTTGTTTATCCATCTGTGGCCACCAGTATTTCTCCCTTAAACGCTGCTTGGTGCGCACGATGCCTGGGTGCGATTCATGGGCTAGCTGTATGAGATGTCCCGTGAACGCTGGTGGTACCACTATGGGATCTCCACGTATTAGGAGGTCTTCGAGTACCGTGAGTTCGTCTTGAACTCGAAAAAATGGCTGATGACTTGGCATCAAGTCTTGCTTTAACGGCCATCTTTCCATCACGAACTCCATGACTTCTTTCAAGATCGGATCATTCCGTGATGCTAATTGAAGGTCTGTCTTCGGTACAGACGTTTCGATTTGGCCAACAAAGTCGTGTTCTTGATTAAGCTCTTCAGTCTGGGCATCGTGTGACAGAGGCAATCGCGACAGCGCATCTGCTATTTTGTTGTCGGTATCCCGGCAGTACTCGACTGTGAAATTGTAACGAAGAAGGCGCTCTGTCCATCTACTAAGTCGCAGTGGACGTCTTCCTGTGCCGCGTGCCGATAGCAATGTCACCGAGGCTTGGTGATCTGTGCGAATAAGAAAAGGACGACCCCAAAGGTAGACGTGCCAGTGCTCGCACGCCCATAGGCATGCCAGCGCTTCTCTTTCCGCTACAGCATACTTGCGCTCTTGCGAAGAAAGGGTACGTGAAGCAAAAGCAACTGTCCGATACATATTGCCTTGCCCTTGTTGCAGAACAGCTCCTAACCCGTACGAAGAAGCGTCTGTCGTGACGATTACTGGTAGTGTAGGGTCGAACGGGTGGACGACACGGTCTTCTCTGAAGAGTGACTTCACAGCATTGAAACTGTCATTGACAATGCGTCCAGCAGCTCTTCTGTATGTGGAAGAGGGAACAGGTCTGGTATGATGGCTTTGTTCACCTCACGAAGGTCCACACAAAGGCGAATCTTTCCATCCTTTTTTGGAATTACGACAATGGGGGAAACCCATTCTGACGCCTCAAGCCTTTCTATTATGTCTTCCTTTTCAAGGCGACGCAGCTGTTCCGTAACAGCGTCGCGAACTACCAATGGAAGTCGACGTAGTTTAGCAATTACGGGTGGGACATCTTGACGAACTTTCACCTTGTGGGTAAATCCCTTAGCCAAACCCAGCTCTGTTGAAAATAACTGTGAAAAGTCCTGTGCAAGTGAGTCTGGTAGCATTGATGAAGCGAAGGACGTTTCATAGCAGGTGAGTGTTCCACCTTCAATATGTATGCCGAGTCCTTGGATGGCGTCAAGTCCCAATAACGTGGTTCCTCTGGAAACTACGAAAAAGCGAACAGCATGGTGCTTGTCTTCGTAAGTAACGGCAGCCTCGAAGCACCCCTTTACATCAATATTCCGTCTTGAGTAATCCACTAAAGCAGTACGTGGTGGAACCAGAGTGAAACGATGAGCGAAATGCCTCCTGAAGAGATCTTCTTGCAGAATGGATACTGACGATCCCGTATCAATGAAGAACTTTAGCGGTACAGTTTCAAGACGCGCTTCGATGAAGAGACCTTGCCCTTCCTTTGAAGGTACCACGATATTTAGAACTTCATCCTCCTCTGTAGAAAGCTCCTGTACTTTCGTCGGTGTCTTCGACGCTCGACAAACTGTGGCGTAGTGACCAACCTTGCCACAGCTGTTGCAACGCTTGTGAAACGCTGGACAATTCGAAGCATTTGCGAGATGCTGCGTTGACCCGCACCGATAGCAGCGTAGTCTTTGCGCTCCGTCCTTGCGCTGAGAGTTCTGGGAATGATGCAGCTGGCGCGTTTGTCCTTTACTTTGACGCCCTCGGGTCTTCGACGCCGGAGCGTTGCCGATGGCTTGAACGACATCACCATGTACGAAGGACTGGGTTTCGTCCGATACCCTTTTACAATGCTTGGCGATGTCCACGGCACGAAAAAACGTTAGAGCCGATCCGTCAAGGAGAAGCCTCCCACGTATTTGCTGCGAAGATACTCCTTGTACAAATTGGTCTCGCAAGTTGTATTCAGTTTGGGCGCCAAAGTTGCATGAAGCGGATAACTCCCGTAAGGCCAAAACAAAATCGTCAATGCTCTCGCCCGATATCTGAGTTCTTCTCCTGAAGTTGTGGCGTTCCGTCACCACGTTGATGGTGGTAGCGAAGTAAGCATCTAAAGTACGTAGGGCCGTTTCGTACTCGTCAGGAACAGGCGTCACTGTACCTGACACGGTACTAGACGGTGTTGCGCCGGCTTCACGTGATGCAGTTTGCGTAGCTTCGTGTACTACTTCTGGAAGCGTATTATAAATGCGAAGGCCTTCTATCCCCAAGCAATGTAGAAGGATTTGCTTCTTCCTTTTTGATGTGAATTCCTCAGCTCCTGAGGCTCCCAAGAAATTGCAGAAAAGTTGTCTCCATTGCGTCCATGGAACGTTAGGCTTGCCGGGAGTGGATAAGAACGTGGGCGGAGGCGTAATACCGCCGAAGCTCATGGTGAATCTTCAACGTGGTGCAGTTCCTTCTCTTCTCAAAACCCTCGTCGCCAATGTGGTGTCGGTCGGAAGGAAATAACTACCTTTGTAAGAAAGAATCCAACTTCCATGACGCGACCGTCCATGAGGAGATCAACTTCTTTCTCTTTATTTTCGATGACCATCGTGCTGACCATCTGGTCCGCATGCTCATGCCGATATGGCCGCAACAACACAACATATACTTCTTAGTGACCACGTTTTCAAATGTCAATTAATGTTTGAGCCAAGATTGGGATTTAACACTTAATTAACTCTGTTTTGCTGAATGGAGTACTTGTAACTAATTCATTATCACGTCACCAACGAACATTTGTAAAAAGGGAGTTGCCTCGGGACAGAAGCCGCCGATATTTCGAACAGAGACTGTTCTTCTTCTGGGCACCGTCCTCATCATTGGCATGGTATTTAAAGGGTTAGGTGTGGCGTGTTTAAAGGTTCATGCGAATTGTGGGTCAACAGCCCAGAGGGAAGAAAGGGTCCGTACGGGCCTCTACGGCCGGAGTGAATGGCCGTGAATGGCCATTCACTCCGGCCGTATAGAAGCCCGTAGACAGTAGACAGCGTGATAGCTGCAAACTCAAGTGAAGATTTATTCAACAGAACAAGAAACCGAAAGCATGAGTAGAGAAAGGCAGTGCCCGTGCAGTGTACGGTGAACCACATTAATCTCTGAGAAGGTAAGATCGGAAGAGCAATAAAGAGAAATGACAGTTGCGTCCGAGATAGGGGAACTCTGCAAATTTAGGACCAATATGATGTGGTAACCTTGCATGGCTCACTGCCGCTCTGACACACATTGAACAATTCGAGTAGTGGGGCTTCAAAGACAATGAACGTTTGCTGTTTCACTGGGCATTCAAGTGTAGAGGATGCATCTCTAGATAATTAATTAGTGTTCCTTAGTCATAAAGTCATAACTACATCTCAATAGGAAGTATTCTTGTACCATTCAAACAAGCTAGTAGTTCTCATCGGTTTCTTCTCCTCTTGTTGACGTCATACTAATTTTCTGCACCTGTCCAAAGACTAAAAAAAAATGTCACAAAGTCTGCAACACGTAGTGCTTCCATCTGTGGACGTTGCATACCTGCTTTCAGCTATTTCTGTCATGTCAACTTGAGTGCCTGAATCACACACACACGAAGCAGTCTTGCACCACTTCAACACTGGAAGGCCCCTAAAATTAAATTCGTTGATGTTGACAATGTTGAGTACGTGATAGCTGATACGACAATGTTGAGTACGGGAAGTAGGATAACATAAGTTAAATTGAATACGTCATCGCTATATTATAATTTATACATGTGTGACGCCTGTACGTACCTAAGACGTTGTGTTGAACTCGTCACCTCGGTGAACCAAAATCACTGGGTACTGAGCATCAGTGTGCTTCGTTACGTCTTCGCAATTCGCCTTCAACGGCATATTCGTAGTCATCGGCAGCAAAATGAGCTCAGCACACACGACACGACTGCTACATCTAATAACCGAGTGTTTCGAACCACATTCGTTTTCGCGCACACTCCTGTTGAATCTTGTGGTAGAAAACGCCCGCCGCCGATGGTGAACGAACATGATTTTTGCATGCCCCAACACAAAAACTACACCAGGCATATGTAGGTCTCTCGAATAATTGACACAACAGCCACGAACATGTCATTCACTTCCTGCTTCGCGCGACCAACATGACCACCCACGACGTAAACAATAAACACGATAACACAGATGACCTTGCAGATGGCGCGACGGATCGTAGCTCGTAGCGGCGAAGTAGCTGAATGCTTTATTAACGTAAAACCTATGGAAGTGAGCGTCATTTTTAAAATGACGTCTAGCTGTAAGATAATGTGCGTCAACTTTGTTCTCTACAAAATTAACTCTCACGTGGTAAGGGTTGACCAATCCCTGGGAGCCCTGGACCCGAAACCCAAGTTGCTCTTTTTCGCCGTTCGCTCGCAGCACCGTCCATGTTCCGGCAATCTTCAAAATATTTATACGTAAAAAATATGCCGAATTGAGAAGTAATGCTTTCTGTGTCTTATCAAACAACGATGTTGTGCACGACAGTGGGCAAAAATATGGGGGTTATTTTTCACTTTTCGGTCCCTTTAAACATCTTGCGGAACATTTGAATTCTCATGGGTTCTTCTCTCCATAGCAACATGGTTTTCGTAAATCATTCTCCTGTTCAACTCAGCTTATCTCCTTAACACACGACCTTCTGATTATTCTCGATCGGGGATCCCAGGCAGATTGTATCTTCTTAGGTTTGTCAAAGGCCTATGATCAAGTACCTCACTCCCTTCTTCTTAATAAACTGCGTAGCCTTAATATCGATCACCAAGTTTTATCCTGGCTAATATCCTTCCTTACTGATCGAACACAGTACGTAACAGTTAACGATTCGGACTCCCGGTGCCTCCCAGTAACAACCGAGGTTCCTCAAGGCTCTGTTCTTGGACCACTTCTTTTTTTAACATACATCAATGATCTGCCTAGCTGTGTCTCCTCATCCGTCCGTCTATTCGCAGATGACTGCGTCATCTACCGCGAAATCACTAACAGTTCTGACAAAAATAACCTACAGTCTGATCTAGCGCAAATGTTTGCCTGGTGTACTGAAAGGGGCATGGAGCTTAACCTTCACAGATGCAAGCATATGCTCGTGTATAGGCGGCAGCAAGATGCAGCCATTGCTACAGCATTAACCATAGACAGCTCCAGTCCGTAACCACATACTAATATTTAGGAGTGTTACTAACGACTGACCTTTCTTGGAAATCGCACATTGAATATGTCACTAACAACGCCAACCGCACCCTCGGATATATTAGAAGAAATTTTTCCATGGCTCCTGTAGATCTAAAGTTTGAATATGCATCATCTGTCTGGGCCCCAACTCATTCCACAGTAATCCTTCAACTTGAGAGCATTCAAAACCGCGTGGCTCGTTTTGTCCTATGTAACTTCAACAGAACAGCGAGTGTCACATCTGTGAAGGCTTCATTATCACTTGAACTTCTATCACTGCGTCGGAAACGGAGGCGTCTCACTCTTTTTCACGCCATTTATTTCCACAATCCAATACTAAAAGAACATTTGCTCACTGCACCATGGTTTATCTCTTCGCGTATTGATCATCAACATAAGGTGGGAATACCGCTCTGCAAGACCGATTTATTATCTAACTCTTTTGTATCCCGAACAAGTTTGGACTGGAACCACCTCCCGTCTTCAGCGATATGTATTAATCCTACCAATTTTCAATTGTATATTGCTAATCTCATATAACCACTCCCCTCTGTAGTGCGTGGCCCTGAGGGTATAAATAAAAAAATAAAAAATAATGATCTAAGAAACATGACTCGGAACTCTTTATTTTTCGGGGGTTCGGTTCAAGTGCCGGTTCAAGGTTATCGGTTCGGTTCGGGTTCAACACAAACAAAATAATAGCTTGAACCGATATTAATCGATTCGAACCTGTTTTCGTGTGCTGTGCTAATCAGTGTACCAAATGAGAGTAATATCAGGTTCCGGCGATGGCTTGCTCCTCCTTCCTTCCTCTTGCTCCCTCACCTCTGCACTTCATAGGTACAAAGAACCATGCAGTTCGCAGCAGATCATCCTTTGCTGTACCGAAAAGTACTTTGAAATGACGTGCAGCGTACAATTGCACTTCATTGCAAAAGGCTATCGCCAATTTCTAAAGAAAAAAATAGAAGAAAGCGGTCATGTGCTAGATAGAAGTAAAGGAGTCCCACGCGCACGCCGGCAAAAAGAGGGTGAGAGGCCGCTCCTGTGTTTCCTTCCTGCATGCTCTGGACCACACTCCAACTTCTTTCCCGGGGTCGATAGAGGTCTGCGTTGCTTGCGGATGTCACTGTGACCTATTAAAATTTACATCGCCTTCACACTGCGATGCTGAATGAACGGAAGCAGCCGAGGCAACAATGCAAAGTGTAGCACATCTTTGTTTGTTTTTTTACGATTTTCACACCTCGGTCACAAAAATGTACAGGAATGTCGTGAACCTTTTGAAGGTGACGCTGTAGAAGGTGCATGGACTCACCACTTCTTGGTTTATCAATTTGTCCGCTCTATGAATTCGGCAAGATTCTGAAAGATGCAGGGAGCTGGAGCGCGGCAGTCGAGTGGGAAGGTATAGGTATTGTTACTGTCTGCCGAACCAGTTACCGCATCATATTTTTTTCGGTTCAGTTCCGGTTCGTTCAAGGGGAGGGGAAAATGCCTACGGTTCGGTTCGGCAAAAATAACGCTTTTTTTGCGGTTTTCAGTTTCGATCCCTGCTAAGAAAGATGAGAACGAAAAGACAGAAGGGTGTGCATGCGCTTTATCTCACTATAGACGGCTGCTTTACGAACACATGTATCTGCCAATTCTGTTCCCGGCTATGAAGTATTGCTTTTTTTATTCCGTGTTAACGCCGCGAAGCAATGGTGGCTATGAGCGGCGTACCGATGTGGACAGATAGAAGGAGTGGGGAACAGGGCGTTAGTATGCGTCCTGGGCCGACTTCAGGGTGAACTGTGCCGACGCTCGTCTGCGAAGTCTTCAGAAAATCCAGGTAAAACTTCAGACAGCAGCACAGCCGCGGTGGTATGGTTCGAACACACCACCTCCCAGTCCTTAGCACGACCTTGGGTACCACAAACGAGCGTCGGGTTAAGAGACGCCGTAACCCGCTCGGCCATGCCGCTGATATATAAACTATCGTTTCCGTGATCTATGTTGGAGCTAATGGCGAACAAGTCCGACACATTGGACACGCTCATGTTCTTAGGCATCGTGAGGCTTGTGTTGCATTCGTATGTTGTGTGCTTCAGCGACAGAAACGTTACTTCCCATCATACCATCATATTGAAGATGTTTATATCGACCTCCCTATGTACCTTCTTCTCCAACGAAGATGAACTTTCAGACAACACACACACGCGCACAGTGCCTTTCATAACATGTAGCAACATGTTCTACGACACTGTTAGCTTACGCATTGTTGTTGTATTCCCTTGGTAGACTTGTTTTTAATAATCTTTCATTTGGTATCTGTGTACTGGACTAGGCTTTCAAGTTATTTTGCTCGAAAAAGTAATCACTTGGTCCGGACTTGGTCACCTATGCTGCGATCCGTAACCTGAATGACACCTGCCTTTTGGTCCTCTTAGAGATCTACAACAAATCATGGAGGGATGGGCAAGTCCCTGTTCAGTGGAAGGAGGTCCTAGTGGTCCCCATACTGAAACCGGGAAAACACCCCTTGGATCTGGCGTCTTTTCGGCCTGTCAGCCTTACCAGCTGCCTAGGCAAAGTCCTGGAGCGCATGGTGCTGCACAGGCTCGAGTCGTGACTTGAGAGAATATCTGTTTTCCCCCAGGAAATATCAGGCTTCCGTAGGCGCCGTAGTTCTATGGATTCGATGATGGATTTGGTCTCTGCGGTGCTCGGGTGGAGGGCTGATGTGGTGGGCGGAGCGTGACCGGAGGGCTGCGTGCGCGCTTACCATTCATCCTGGGCTGACTTCTTTTACCATTTTCCTACTTGGGCCGGCTTCCTTCCCATGACAGGTGGGCGGAGCGTGACCGGAGGGCTGCTGTGGTGGGCGGAGCGTCACCGGAGGGCTGCGTGCGTGCTTACCATTCACCCTGGCCTGACTTCTTTCGCAATTTTCCTGCTTGGGCGTCGCGTGGCCGGAGGGCTGCGTGTGCGTTTACCATTCAGTCTGGGCCGCCGACCTTCGTCATTTTTCAGCCTGGGCCGTCGACTTTCGTCATTTTTCAGCCTGAGTCGACTTGAATCGCAATTTTTCCAGCTACAACAGGTGTGCAGTTTACATGCAAAGGATAGCTATACACAAAGGTACAGGTGAAAATATATTTATTAAAGTCATTAGGAATTATGTTATGACTCTGCGTGAATGGGAAAAACTTAGCCAAAAATCTGAAATAGAAGGAACACAATACACGTAACAAAGAATATTACAGGTATGATACATTAGCATTGAATAGGTATCACAAATCAAACACAATATTTTTATTAGTGGAAGTTTTCGATGAATCAGAATTGATAGCGCATTTAAAATATTCTTAATCAATACGATTACAATCAAAATTACAAATTGTATTATAAAACGTCTAATATTCCTATACGTGAGAACCATCAGTGCAATAGCGGGAAGTTCTGATAGTTGTATGCAATTAAATGTGAACAGCAGAGACTCTGGGACACGAACACGAGAGGAAATAAAATCTACACCTCTACATTGGTTAATCAAAACAACATAGTAATCTATCATTCAGAAAATGAAAAAATCAAACTCATCAGGAAATAGACATGTTAAAAATGAACTTCACCACATAGCACGCTCCTAGCTAACAATCAGAACAAAGAACGACACGAACACAAGAGGAAATAAAATCTATACCAATACAAAGAAGATATTCCACTTCACCACATAGCGCACTCCTAGCCAACAAACGGAACAAAGAACGACACGAACACAAGAGGAAATAAAATCTATACCAATACAAAGAAGATATTCCACTTCACCACATAGCACGCTCCTAGCCAACAATCAGAACAAAGAACGACACGAACACAAGAGGAAATAAAAGCAAACTAATCAGAAAATAGACTTGTTAAGAATGAACTTCACCACGTAGCACGCTCCTAGCCAACAAAGAACGACACGAACACAAGAGGAAATAAAATCTATACCAATACAAAGAAGATATTCCACTTCACCACATAGCGCACTCCTAGCCAACAAACAGAACAAAGAACGACGCGAACACAAGAGGAAATAAAATCTATACCAATACAAAGAAGATATTCCACTTCACCACATAGCACACTCCTAGCCAACAAACAGAACAAAGAACGACGCGAACACAAGAGGAAATAAAAGCAAACTAATCAGAAAATAGACATGTTAAGAATGAACTTCACCACGTAGCACGCTCCTAGCCAACAAAGAACGACACGAACACAAGAGGAAATAAAATCTATACCACTACGAAGAAGATATTCCTAATCAAAACAACACAGTAATCTATCATTCAGAAAATCAAACTCATCAGAAAATTAATATTCCAATACGTGAGAACCATCATTGCAATAGCGTGAATATCTGTCATAACATTTCGAGCGCAATAGGGAATCTCAGTTTCATATTCCAACATTACTCAACTTTTAATTTCTTATTAAGTGAATAGCATAGACGTAAGGAAATAACGAGAAACAACACAATCATCAGCTACAATTAATAGAGAGCCAAACCTGCACACCATCCAACAAATAGAGAAATAATAGCTAATCAATCTATCAATGGCGAAATAGCACAAACTTAACGCTGAAGAACAGAGGAACACGCGGCGACACGTAAACAACAACAGAGGAAAATAATCTATCATTGAACCATCATAAAATCAACCAATATACAATTTTCATTCTAACAAACACTACGAACCTTAATGGAGGTATCCAAGACGTAGGAAATATGCACTGTTTTCACTTTTTTCCTCAAAGCCGGGAGACTTTATGTCTCTATCTATATGGCCAAAGCACTGCGCATGCTTTATCACTCAAAGGGTTGGGGGCTATATTCCTTCGTCCAGCAAACAGAACGCTCTAGAGGTCAGATAAGAGAGAGTTCAAAGGCGATATATTTTATTGTGCAGCGCAAATAGATGTCGATATCACTCGCGGGGGTCACTATCTTTTCGCATCCTTTCACTGAAACGGAAATCTTTCGTCAATGTTGTTGTCAAGTCGGCTAAGTTTGTAGAGGTGCGATATTGTTATTGAAGATGTAGAGAAAGTCCAAATTATTAATTGGTAGCAACGATACTCAATCAAAAACGAGAAACAAATTTATTATCTTGCAACAGAAATTTTCTAATGAACCACACAGAAATATCAAATGTGAAATGCAACTCAGAGTTATGAGGCATTCTTATCTTAGAGGTACTTACTTATGTCAATCGATTGAACAATTTAAGCAAATGCAAGACAATAATTATTTCAGGCAGTAAGTTCACAACTCAGAGTATCAGACGAGTGAATACTTGAAACAAAGTCAAAACAATAATTCTCACGACAGGTGGAGATTATAGCATTCTAAACCAGATAATAAAATTTTAATCAATAAAATCAAAATAGATATGCTTTTAATTAAGTGTAGACGTGCACTTGAAAACAGAAGATACAATTGCTCTACTTTGAAAAGATGCACAGATTTTGTACTCGATACCATAAGTCATGGGAAGATGTGATAAAAAACTGCTTCGAAAAGGAGGAGCCGCGAAACTATTTCATTATCGCTGCATTTCAATACGTCCTAGACATGGTCGTATTCGGAGATATGGTACAAACTACAGAACTGAAGGTGCAAGAATTTATATGCCAAATCTACAATACTTATAAAAATATCTGCACATCAACGTCGGAAGGGCCATTGGGATTGATGGCGGAGTTTTTGAGGTTTGCCAACCAAGAATTGAAATACACTAGACCAGATGTAATTGTAATCGTTGCAATGGGCATTGCGTACATCAAGAAAGCAGTCGGATCAAATTATCATATACAAGCGGTCTATATCGCACGATTTATTACGGATTTGTTGAAATTACACATATCTGAGATGGAAAGTACATAAAATGTTATCACGTGATATATTCCACTACCACGGCAACGCAATTATTTTCTTCTACCAGTCTCTGCAACGATGTCGAATCAACAGAAGTTCAATATTGTCGTGCAAGGTCTGATGTATTATCACCTGTTGAAACTCAACAAACATATCAATTGCGGTGGACCACCCGACGATTTTCATCTAATACTCTCTTGTATGCCATTCAAGAACCTTCATACAAAGAAAGGAAGCATCAATAAGAGACTGTGCACGTTCATCGCGACAAAGCGCAAGTTGTTGAAGCAATACAAACACGGCGACAACATAGCGCCTGCATTAATCAACGCTGGATTCAAGCGCCCAATAATCAGAATAAACTATTTAATGTCTTCGGAATTCATCAATGAAGACAACAAACGAAAACTTCGGAGTTTGAAATAGAACTGTAATTTATCGAAATAAACAAGTGTATAAATGAAACAATAATTGTAATCTTTGTCATCATTATAATGAATTCTTCGCATCACAATGAAAAACACTTTACATTTAGCATAGCTAGATTGAGAACAATGATCGCAAAGGAAACGAGTATTCCACAATTTGTGTAAGAATTCTCATATGGAATGAGACCTGACCACCAAATAGGTTTTACTCGACTACACTCTGTACAAATTCAACACCCGATGGATAGAATTGCCGGAGAAGGATTGGTCATTGAAATTTATAAACATGATACATCGGTCTATGATTACAAAAAAGATCACTAATCTCATGTGAAAACTTATCATATTTCATGAATTAAATTCCACAGTGCATGTATATTTCTCAATCAGTTGCACTATCCCAGATTTAGTAACAGAAGAAAAGATGTCTTTGACAAGCAACCCGATTGGAGTGCGGAACAAATAAATAAATATTTTTGTCAACACAGTTGTCCATTGTTTGAATACGAAAAAAGGAGCCGTCCAAGGCTTGCAGTGGGGGCCAAGATATGGCAAAACGGGAAATAAGGCAAGATAACTGATCGCGGCGGGCCGTGCGCGACAACTTTTACAATCGCATTGGGGTTCACTGCCTGGGAGATAATACGAAGCCTTCGCGAAAAGCGAATCTATTATCAGATGCCACAATGCAAACGAAAGATTTTACGAGCACGACGTACAGGCCAAGTCTACATTTCTAATCACATAGTCTTCGTAACACACGGCACACAAACGTATATGAAATAATTTCCAAGTGGCAATCAGATTTTGGGAGAAGCGGATCACACAACAGCAATCAGAAGTGCTTAACCTATGTACAATGAAGATGAGTGTTATGCATAAACACAATGGAAGATATGTTATATTAATTATAATAACCGGATTAGCGCAGGTCACACATAAACATAGATCCAATTCACAAAATATACTCGAGATTTCCCGTAACCATACAGAAAACCTATCACACTTAGTGTCATGGCATCTGGGCACTCCAAATGGAAAGGCCATACTTTAATTTTATAAGTCTTTAGCTCATAACGTTGTAACACGCAATTTCCACACTAAAGATAATTTTCTTCTTTAAATTTTCAAAATCAAAACTGCACGCTATTTCTTGCATTTTTCTAAAGATATAGATTAAAAAGTTGTGCATATACTCACACATACTATACAAGATATTTGATTGTGGATTAATTGCTGAAGTTTATCGATCCACATTAAGGAGAAGTGTTGACTACCACACAGCGGTAAGAGTTTAATCACAATTTGAACAAGTGGTGCGATTTATGATCAGTGTTGTAGAATGTGTAATTTCACAATACGCAAGCTTTAGGTCGCTCACTTCGACGAGCACTCTTTCATGATGTCAGGGAATTTAATCGAATGGATTGATATTTTCTGTATACACTATAACATAATGCGAATTCTTTATGTCGCGGATATTAAAAGTTACGAATATTTTTCGAACGAAAATTTACTTAAGACTCGAAGAAAGGGTCGCCCGCGTCGACGAAGACGTTTCGGCAACACGCTCGCGTGCGGTACCGCGTAAACGCGTCGTGCGTAGAATCGCGTTCGGGTTCGGGTACGGCATTAGGGAAACGCGGCCCGGTGTGTTGCCGAAACGTCTTCGTCGACGCGTGTGACACTTTTGTCGTAACTACAAAACAAGTCTGTAGTTACGAAGGGGCGCCTGTCGTTACAACAAGCACTTTTTTCGTGTGACGTACACGTTTGTCGTCACGACAGACTGTTCTGTCGTTACAACAGGCGGTCTTGTTGTATCTACAAAAGAGTCTGTAGTAACGACAGGAATGGATGCTGTACAACAAGCAGCCTTTGTCGTACGGCAGACATATTTCCCGTCCCCGCAGATAGTCGATCTCGCTGTGGCAACAGGTACTTGTCATGCGATAGACAGCATGGGAAAGCGGCACCTAGTAAAAAACAAGAAACGAAAAAACAAACAAACGAAGTGACAGCCGTTGTGTTGTTATTATTGCTGTTATTATATTATTATTGATGCTGTTATAATTGCTGTTCTTATTGGTAGCTTGGTGTGTCGTCACATTTGTTTGCCTGTGCACGGCTCTGGGTGCCGGTAACAGCTGAGTTGCCGGCAATGGTTTGAGGGCGCGCGGGCTCACTAGCATCCTCTCTCACAAAATGACGTTCACTACATCTATGCTTGACGACACCACAAAAAGAAGAAAAAGACAAGGAGAAAGACAGCAAGTTCCGGCACAAAAAACAGCGTCGCCGATACGACAATTTTCCAAAATTCGATTAGTTATGTGCTAGGAAAGTTTGTAGGAATTTAGTTCTTATTATTTTGATGTACTGGTCCTTTTTACGCCTCACGCGTACATTAATTCGTAACGGATATTTCCTCTCCGTGTGGCTTCCGATCACAGGGGTGGCATCGAATGTATTGCTCCGTAGACGAAAGCGTGCTGGGCGAACGCAATGCATCCTGGACAGGTCCTGGTCGTACGTCACAGCAAACGTCAAGGCACACGTGACACACGTGAAGATGGCGGCGCCCGTGATCGGCGGCCAAACCGTTTGTAAACAATGCGGTTGTTGTTTCTGGGCGACGTTTTGGATGTTTTTCGATGACGGTAATTATTTTGATCCGATAATCTCGCAGTAAAACGCGCAGTTTTACACATAAATCCTCGTATTGTTTGCAACTTCCAAAGATGTGATGACGACCGCGCGTTAAGACTTACCGAGCCGATGCGATGTACTTAAACTAAGGTGAAATGT
The DNA here is from genome assembly GCF_037126465.1 of Ornithodoros turicata. Classification (NCBI taxonomy): domain Eukaryota; kingdom Metazoa; phylum Arthropoda; class Arachnida; order Ixodida; family Argasidae; genus Ornithodoros; species Ornithodoros turicata. The sequence continues at coordinate 126,872,089 of NC_088201.1, forward strand.
TGCGGAAGAAGCACCGCATAGTTTACGCTGGCAAAATACGGCCATCTCTTGGTGTTAAGACGGTGAAAATATGTCGGTAAACGGCAAAACGACATGTAAACAAAGTCACATGACCTCAAAATGACGTTTTCTATGACGTGCGACCAGGACAAGATGGCGGTTTTGCCAAAAGCACCCGCTTGAGGGTAGCTACAGCAATGGCGGTTTTGTGCCACCCCTGTGCTTCCGATAACGGCTAATATAGCGCGCCACCTGTGCGCGTAGTAGGCCTGATCCTAATTCTGTTTCTGGCAGTTTCTGAACAGGACGGCGCCATTATTTGTGTCGCTTGGTGTCGTTCCCTTCGTTGGCAAGTTTGCAGTTATGTTCCTGTATATTCAATGTGAGAACGAACCGGAAAAGCACGTCGTCGAGCACAATATCATTGTGAACTTCCACGCAATAGAATACTACGACAAACGAAACTTTTTCGGGGCATTTTGGAATGCGACGAGACGACACATGTTACACGACAGGTAAAGTGGTTTCCACAGATCATTTTCAATAAGTTTTCTTACTTCTTTGTCGTAAAAACATTCCAGAAACAAGGCAGGATGAATGGGCGGCTCTGAAGCAGGTGTAAAGTGGATCCACTTGCAGAAGAAAAAAAGGCAAGAACCGGCACTTGTATTGCGCTCCGAAATGATTTATTCTGGTGTTCTAATGGCTGATTAGAAGTGAATACAGGTCACAGATTTCGCTCGTCGCACGGTGTACGCCACTATTCGCTGATCGAAACATGTCGTCTTTGCGGCTTTTAGGCAAGGCAGGGCAAACAAGCACTGCACGAAAGCATGCAGAAGAAGACACTGTTTCTGCCCCTGGATTCCGCGAAAATCAGTGAACAAAGACAACGAGAGTTCGAAGACATGGGACGTTTGCAGACAGAAGTGGCAACGCTGGCGCAAATTAATCGTATGCTGCAAAAGGCCATCGCTTCAAAAGTTTTTCACAGTGGTAAGCAGAACTTTTCGTATGTATGCTAGCTGCGCCAACTTGTTTGTTTTCAAGTTTATTTATGAATGTACATGTGGTCTTTATTCACAAGTGATTTTTATGATGCAGTTTTGATGTCTTCCTGCACTTACTGGTGGGTGAATACATTTGGGCAAATTTTGTGAATATATATATCACTAGCATTCTTTATCTATCAGAGAATATAGAGATAACTTTTAAAGCTAAGTGTACATGCACTAGAGGTACATACATGCACTACTTCACACTGTTGCTCCGCTCTAACGGGTGCTGTTGACCAGATATGACTGTGTTTTTGTGACTGCGACCTTTTTTTTCTTTTTCGTTTTCTTACTAGCAAAAAATACTGAAGCCATAAATGGGAAAGATGCTCGATTACTTGTGCCAATGTGTTGAAGTGTCATTTCTGCTAAATTTGACAGGACAATAATTTGTCGCAACTTTTAGTAATAAATGTCAGAGGTAAGAATTACACGGTTACAAACATCTGATAGTAAAAACAAAAAGCTTGTGCAGTAGGCTCCATATCACACTTTTTAAAAGTATAGTAAATGCTTGTGAGCTCCTTATGTTTTGAACAGTAATAATTCAGAGCGCATGTGTTCAGAGTTTCAGAAATATGAAATCGACAAAAAAAAGTTTCTTACAAGTAGTTCGCCGGGGGCTAAAGCGTCATGTACTGTAACTACAAGTCCAATTATACTTTCTATTAACTAGAAACTACTTTGACAGATTCCGATAAGACCTGTTTGAAAACCTCTCCACTCTCAGTCTCTCTAGCAGCCATGACAAAAACGGTACCAGATGATTGGAATGCCCTCACATTTTTATAATTTTGTGTACTGTCAAGGTCTAGCCTTTTTCCTAGTTTGCATGCATAGAATCGTATATGAAAGATATACGAATATGACGTTTAACAAGTACTGTCATATTATGACACTGATATAGTCCCTTTTTTTTTTCTTTCGTACAGGCTACAAGAGGCCCGGTACATCTTGCTACAGTGAACAGTGCATGCATGAGTTTTGTAAGTGTACAGACAATAAATAGATGTACTCTTCTTCATACACAGGTTCTCCCACATCTTGCACGTTTGCATGCAATTATACATAGTCGACACTTGTTACTGCCGATGCTGGATGTGAATGATACAACAACACGACAAGATTCATACGACACAACAAAGTACACCAGACGTCAGAACAACACAAGAGAGGCATCTACAAGAGACGACAGAACGACACACGACAAACATCTACGACAAAACTGAACACGACAGGAATCTACGACAGACGACAAGGTCCCAGTATACGACAGCCTTGTTGTTTGTCGTATTTTTCTGTCGTTTTTTTCGACTGGGCTCCAACGGAGATTGGCGCTTCTACTTGTCTGTGTTGGTGTCAACCTTGGCCCGCCAGCAATGGCTCCATGACATCACTCAATGGTCGCTCCTCCATGCAGTGGACCCGTCATTATCATTTAGGATGCCAGGTGGCTTCCCTCGCAGCTTTACGACACTCCAGCGGCGTCTACGACTCAACATCGCCTTCACCCCTGTGTTCCGAGCTAAGCTGCGTTACAGTGTAGAGGACGATGGTCTTCCCCCACGCGAGCCCCGACCGGCGATGATGGTATGCCACGGAGAGGCGATGACGGTGGCCTGTCTCCATGGCAGCGCCGGTGGAACTGAAGCCGGTGCTCCAGGTGTGTGGCCATCTTCGTCGTTTTCCACGGCCCGCTACAGTGCTCCCCCCTCAGACGCGGAGCGGCGACAAGGTAAAACGAAGGAGCACGTCGACACAGGAGGCAGAGAGCAAGAGCGACCGTGGATGACGCGCACTACTGGACGTGTTCGTGGTACGGCACAACACCCGTTGCGAGAAACTGTCGATGAGCGGGGCAGATGAGGGGTGAAGTTGTTAGGCGTAGGAGTCGTAGCCTGGGGTGCCGCAACCGGCACGGGAGCGAGAGCTCGTAGGGTCCCAGGAAGTGAGGCTGCGGTAGCCGTGTTGACTGCCGAGACGCCGGCTGAAGCGTGCCGTGGCATCGGCTGCCGCGACTGCCGAAACCGGCAAGGGAGCACGTTGCTCAGGTGTCGCGGCCGTCTGCGGATGCGAGTTGAGATGCGGAAATGAAGCGGGGTGTGGTGAGTGTGCCGGGGGCCGTGGACAGCGCAGGCTGTTCCCTGGAAGCCGTGAAGCGATGGTTGGTGGGCGGTCGTGTCGTTGCGTGGTCGTTCGAATCGGTAGCGTCGACGGAAGCGAGATGTGAGCGGTCGGCGAATCGGTGGAGAAGCGAAGGGCGGTCGTGATGCTGTCGTTGTGAGCCGAGCAGTGGCGGTCTTTTCCATGGATAGCATGCCGTGGTAGTGCTCGTCGATGGTGTCATCAGAAATTTGGGATGGTATTGGGCTTGGTATTGGTAGAGGGGGTGGTGTTCCTCTACATGAGTCCTGTCCGGCGATAATTAAATGTACCAGCGGACAGGTGGTCGTGGCCTCACGCTAGGACGGTGCCGGTAGACTGGCTGCCAGGCGCAGTCCCGCGTGGCAGCAGATGCGCGTCGTCGTCGTCGTCCACGGGCCGCCACATCACTCCCCCCTCAGACGCGGAGCGGTGCATGGGGTTGAGGTCCGCGTCGATACCATGAAGAGGAGAATGATGACGGCTCGTAGATGGTGGACGACTGTGCACACGGCTTGTCCTTGTGGCTGTTGATGCAGCAGCAGCGGGATAGCGGAAACAAGAGCACTGCGATCCGGGCGAATTCCAGTGATGGGATGTGAATGCCGATTGGTTGAGTGGTTGGGTGCCTGAGTGGTTGCTGATTGTGTTGATTGTCTGCTCAGTGCGTTGAGCCCTTGTTGAGTGCGCTGAGTGATTGCTGCCGAGCGTTGATTTTTGCTGAGTAATTGAGTTACTGAGTGCTGATTGTTGCTGGGTGAGTGCGTTGCTGAGTGGGCGACAGTACCGCGACCGGTACGACAGCGTGAATGCCGGTTGCCGCCAGAGAAGTGCCGGGGAGGTCCATCATGAAGCAGGTGGACGCCGGAAAGTCAGCTTACTGTGGTCTCCCTGCGGGTCCCCGGTGGAACAGTGGTCCCGGTGCGCCTTGCCTGCTATAAGGTGGTTCGCTGCTGGTTTGCCGAAAAATTTAGGACGTTGCATGGCCGAATTACGCCGAACATGGTGTTCGTTGTTCGGGTCACCAAATGTGAGGTGGTGTTCCTCTACATGAGTCCTGAGCGGCGTTGATCGAATGTCCCAGCGGGTAGATGGTCGTGGCCTCACGCTAGGACGGTGCCGGTGGAACTGGCTGCCAGGCGCAGTAGCGCGCGGCAGCAGATGCGTGTCGTCGTCGTCGTCCACGGGCCGCCACAACAGTAACACGGCGCAGTGCCTAGCTTGCCACACCCCCAGCTACGATCCTCCATATCATCGAGGACTGTGACCGGTACACGTGTGAACGCCGGGTGCTTCGACGCCAACTTGAGTTCCTTGACCATAGACCATTCAGCTTGTCCAAAGCACTTGACCCATGGAGCTCCCCTGCGCATCAGTGCCGGGCTCTTCGCTCCCTTTTTGCTTTCATGCAAGACACTGGACTCCTCGAAGAGCTCTAAACAGAACTCCAATAGTCTGTCGTCGCTTCACTTTCATCATAATTCATCCTCTCATATTAACCACTGTGAAGTGGGGTAGGGTTCTGTGGCTACCACGGGGAAACATCCCATTTCATCATCACTTCTCAATTTATTGTTGTTGTTGTTGTGCTCGAATGACAACACTAGTGAGCTCCCAATGTCGCTTACTTTGCCCGGCCTCAGATATTTTCTCCCGCTCTGGAATCTCTTTTGCTTGTTTGTATATCATTCCTGTATATTTTTCTTCTCTAGTATCTATCACCATGGCTTCTATGCAATGGCGCCATTTGGACTTGATGCTGTTCAGCTTAATTGGGCGGCTCGGTTCAGGTGCAGCTAGTATAATTTTGTGGTGTCGTAAGCAGGGTGTCGACCAAATCCGAAGTAGTAAAGAGGGGTTGAGAACGGAGCCGGTGTCCAAACTACGGCACCCCCTGCCCTGAGCCCTGCGCGTATTTTTCCCTGCGCGGCGCGTGTGCGGAGGGTTGTCCACGTGATTATCGGTGGGGGAGGGCTGCGCGTGCGCTCATCGTAGCATATTTTTCAGCCTGGGCAGACTTCTTTGGCCTACTTCACATATTTTTTCGATACAACAGGTGAGCGGTTTACATGCAGAGACATGCAAAGAAGGGTCATACACAAAAAGTACAAGTCAAAATATATTTATTAATGCCAATCAAGTTGAGATATATTTATTAAAGTCAATAGTGCTGGGAATTGTGATGCCAATCAGGTGAAGGAGAAAAACCTAACCGAAAAACCTTCACGAACTGTAACAGGGCGCTGCTCGGGTGGAGGGCTGATGTGGTGGGCGGAGCGTGACCGGAGGGCTGCGTGCGCGCTTACCATTCATCCTGGGCTGACTTCTTTTACCATTTTCCTACTTGGGCCGACTTCCTTCCCATGACAGGTGGGCGGAGCGTGACCGGAGGGCTGCTGTGGTGGGCGGAGCGTCACCGGAGGGCTGCGTGCGTGCTTACCATTCACCCTGGCCTGACTTCTTTCGCAATTTTCCTACTTGGGCGTCGCGTGGCCGGAGGGCTGCGTGTGCGTTTACCATTCAGTCTGGGCCGCCGACCTTCGTCATTTTTCAGCCTGGGCCGCCGACTTTCGTCATTTTTCAGCCTGAGTCGACTTGAATCGTTATTTTTCCAGCTACAACAGGTGTGCAGTTTACATGCAAAGGATAGCCATACACAAAAGTACAAGTGAAAATATATTTAGTAAAGTCATTAGGAATTATGTTATGACTCCGCGTGAACGGGAAAAACTTAGCCAAAAATCTGAAATAGAAGGAACACAATACACGTAACAATACTTATTACAGGTATGATACATTAGCATTGAATAGGTATCACAAATCAAACACAATATTTTTATTAGTGGAAGTTTTCAATGAATCAGAATTGATAGCGCATTTAATCAAAGAAGATATTCTTAATCAATACGATTACAATCAAAATTACAAATTGTATTATAAAACGTCTAATATTCCTATACGTGAGAACCATCAGTGCAATAGCGGGAAGTTCTGATAGTTGTATGCAGTTAAATGTGAACAGCAGAGACTCTGGAGGACTATGGGACACGAACACAAGAGGAAATAAAATCTATACCACTACATTGGTTAATCAAAACAACATAGTAATCTATCATTCAGAGAATGAAAAAATCAAACTCATCAGGAAATAGACACGTTAAAAATGAACTCCACCACATAGCACGCTCCTAGCCAACAATCAGAACAAAGAACGACACGAACACAAGAGGAAATAAAATCTATACCAATACAAAGAAGATATTCCACTTCACCACATAGCACGCTCCAAGCCAACAAACAGAACAAAGAACGACACGAACACAAGAGGAAATAAAATCTATACCAATACAAAGAAGATTTTCCACTTCACCACATATCACACTCCAAGCCAACAAACAGAACAAAGAACGACACGAACACAAGAGGAAATAAAATCTATACCAATACAAAGAAGATATTCCACTTCACCACATAGCACACTCCTAGCCAACAAACAGAACAAAGAACGACACGAACACAAGAGGAAATAAAATCTATACCAATACATTTGTCAAACTCATCAGAAAATAGACATGTTAAAAATGAACTTCACCACATATCACACTCCCAGCCAACAAGCAGAACACGAACGACAAGAACACAAGAGGAAATAAAATCTATACCAATACATTTGTCAAACTCATCAGAAAATAGACATGTTAAAAATGAACTTCACCACATAGCACGCTTCTAGCCAACAACCAGATCTAATGATATCTACCCTGATTTGTAGAAGACGGGTGCCGATAGATGTATGGAAGACCATGGAATACGAACGACAAGAACACAAGAGAAAATAAAATCTACACCACTACAAAGAAGATATTCCTAATCAAAACAACATAGTAATCTATCATTCAGAAAATCAAACACATCAGAAAATTAATATTTCTATACATGAGAACCATCAATGCAATAGCGTGAATATCTGTCATAACATTTCGAGCGCAATAGGGTATCTCAGTTTCATATTCCAACATTACTCAACTTTTAATTTCTTATAAGTGAATAGCATAGACGTAAGGAAATAACGAGAAACAACACAATCATCAGCTACAATTAATAGAGAGCCAAACCTGCGCACCATCCAACACATAGAGAAATAATAGCTAATGAATCTATCAAAGGCGAAATAGCACAGGCTTAACAATATAGCACAGACTTAACGCTGAAGAACAGAGGAACACGCGGCGACACGTAAACATCAACAGAGGAAAATAATCTATCATTGAACCATCATAAAATCGATCAATATACAATTTTCATTCTAACAAACACTACGAACCTTGATGGAGGTATCCAAGACATAGGAAATATGCACGGTTTTCACTCTTTTCCTCAAAGCCGGGAGACTTTATGTCTCTATCTATGTGACCATAGCACAGCGCATACTTTATCACTCAAAGGGTTAGGGGCTATATTGCTTCGTCCAGCAAACGGGGCGCTCTAGAGGTCAGATAAGAGAGTTCAAAGGCGATATATTTTATTGCGCAGCGCAAATAGATGTCGATATCACTCGCTGGGGTCACTGTCTTTTCGCATCCTTTCTCTGAAATGAAAATCTTTCGTCAAAGTGGTTGTCAAGTCGGCTAAGTTTGTAGAGATGCGATATTGTTATTGAAGATGTAGAGAAAGTCCAAATTATTAATTGGTAGCAACGATACTTAATCAAAAACGAGAAACAAATTTAATTACGTCAATTTTTGTAATATCTTGCAACAGAAATTTCTAATGAACCACACAGAAATATCAAATGTGAAATGCAACTCAGAGTTATGAGGCATTCCCATCTTAGAGGTACTTACTTATGTCAATCGAGTGAAGAAATGAAACAAATACAAGACAATAATTATCTCGAGCGGTAAATTCACAACTCATAGAATATCAGTCGAGTGAATACTTGAAACAAAATCAAAACAATAATTCTCACGACAGGTGGAGATTATAGCATTCTAAATCAGATAATAAAATTTTAATCAATAAAATAAACATAGATATGCTTTTAATTAAGTGTAGACGTGCGCTTGAAAACAGAAGAGACAATTGCTCTACATTGAAAAGATGGACATATTTTGTACTCGATACCATAAGTCATGAGAAGATGTGATAAAAAACTGCTTCGAAAAGGAGGAGCCGCGAAACGATTTCATTATCGCTGCATTTCAATACGTCCTAGACATGGTCGTATTCGGAGATATGGTACAAACTACAGAACCGATGGTGCAAGAATTTATATGCCGAATCTACAATACTTATAAAAATATCTGCACATCAACGTCGGAAGGGCCATTGGGATTGATGGCGGAGTTTTTGAGGTTTGCCAACGAAGAATTGAAATACACTAGACCAGATGTAATTGTAATCATCGCAATGGGCATTGCGTACATCAAGAAAGCAGTCGGATCAAATTATCATATACAAGCGGTCTATATCGCACGATTCATTACGGATTTGTTGAAATTACACATATCTGAGATGGAAAGTACATAAAATCTTATCACGTGATATATTCCACTACCACGGCAACGCAATTATTTTCTTCTACCAGTCTCTGCAACGATGTCGAATCAACAGAAGTTCAATATTGTCGTGTAAGGTCTGATGTATTATCACCTGTTGAAACTCAACAAACATATCAATTGCGGTGGACCACCGGACGATTTTCATCTAATACTCCCTTGTACGCCATTCAAGAACCTTCATACAAAGAAAGGAAGCATCAATAAGAGACTGTGCAAGTTCATCGCGACAAAGTGCAAGTTGTTGAAGCAATACAACCATGGCGACAACATAGCGCATTAATCAACGCTGGATTCAAGCGCCCAATAATCAAAATAAACTATTTGATGTCTTCGGAATTCATCAATGAAGACAACAAACGAAAACTTCAGAGTTTGAAATACAACTGTAATTTATCGAAATAAACAAGTCTGTGAGTGAAACAATAATTGTAATCTTTGTCATCATTATAATGAATTCTTCGCATCACAATTAGCATGGCTAGACTGAGAACAATGATCGCTAAGGAAACGAATATTCCACAATTTGTGTAAGAATTCTCATATGGAATGAGACCTGACCACCAAATAGGTTTTACTCGACTACAGTCTGTACAAATTCAACACCCGATGGATAGAATTGCCGGAGAAGGATCGGTCATTGAAATTTAGAGACATGATGCATCGGTCTATGATTACAAAAAGGATCACTAGTCTCATGTGAAAACTTATCATATTTCATGAATTAAATTCCACAGTGCATGTATATTTCTAAATCAGTTGCACTATCCCAGACTTAGTAAAAGAAGAAAAGGCCTCTTTGACAAGCAACCCGATTGGAGTGCGAAGAAAGGGTCACCCGGGTCGACGAACCCGTTCCCAGAAAAAGCAACACGCTCGCGTGCAGTACCGCGTTAACGCGTCGCGTGCAGAATCACGTTCGGTTTCGGGTACGGCATTACGGAAACGCGGCACGGCGTGTTGCCGAAACGTCTTCGACGACGCGGGTGACCCTTTGTTCGAGTCTTAAGTAAATTTTCGTTCGAAAAATATTCGTAACTTTTAATATCCGCGACATAAAGAATTCGCATTATGTTATAGTGTATACAGAACATATCAATCCATTCGATTAAATTCCCTGACATCATGAAAGAGTGCTCGTCAAAGTGAGCGACCTAAAGCTTGCGTATTGTGAAATTACACATTCTGAAAACACTGATCATAAATCGCAACACTTGTTCAAATTGTGATTAAATTCTTACCGCTGTGTAGTAGTCAACACTTCTCCTTAATGTGGATCGATAAATTTTAGCAATTAATCCACAATCAAATATCTTGTATAGTATGTGTGAGTATATGCACAACTTTTTAATCTATATCTTTAGAAAAATGCAAGAAATAGCGTGCAGTTTTGATTTTGAAAATTTAAACAAGAAAAATTATCTTTAGTGTGGAATTTGCGTGTTACAACGTTGTGAGCAAAAGACTTATAAAATTAAAGTATGGCCTTTCCATTTGTAGTGCCCAGATGCCATGACACTAAAATAATGTGATAGGTTTTCTGTATGGTTACGGGAAATCTCGAGTATATTTTGTGAATTGGATCTACGTTTATGTGTGACCTGCACTGATCTGGTTATTATAATTAATATAACATATCTTCCATTGCGTTTATGCATAACACTCATCTTCATTGTACACTGGTTAAACACTTCTGATGGCTGTTGTGTGATCCGCTTCTCCCAAAATCTGATTGCCACTTGGAAATTATTTCATATACGTTTGTGTGCCGTGTGTTACGAAGACTACGTGATTAGAAACGTATAGACTTGGCCTGTACATCGTGCTCGTAAAATCTTTCGTTTGCGTTGTGGCATCTGATAATAGATTCGCTTTTCGCGAAGGCTTCGTATTATCTCCCAGGCAGTGAACCCCAATGCGATTGTAAAAGTTGTCGCGAACGACCCGCCGCAATCAGTTATCTTGCCTTATTTCCCGTTTTGCCATATCTTGGCCCCCACTGCAAGCCTTGGACGGCTCCTTTTTCCTACTCAAACAATGGACAACTGTGTTGACAAAAATATTTATTTATTTGTTCCGCACTGCAATCGGGTTGCTTGTCGAAGAGGCCTTTTCTTCTTTTACTAAGTCTGGGATAGTGCAACTGATTGAGAAATATACATGCACTGTGGAATATAATTCATGAAATATGATAAGTTTTCACATGAGATTAGTGATCCTTTTTGTAATCATAGACCGATGTATCATGTCTCTAAATTTCAATGACCGATCCTTCTCCGGCAATTCTATCCATCGGGTGTTGAATTTGTACAGAGTGTAGTCGAGTAAAACCTATTTGGTGGTCAGGTCTCATTCCATATGAGAATTCTTACACAAATTGTGGAGTATTCGTTTCCTTAGCGATCATTGTTCTTAGTCTAGCCATGCTAAATGTAAAGTGTTTTTTCATTGTGATGCGAAGAATTCATTATAATGATGACAAAGATGACAATAATTGTTTCACTCATACACTTGTTTATTTCGATAAATTACAGTTCTATTTCAAACTCTGAAGTTTTGGTTTGTTGTCTTCATTGATGAATTCCGAAAACATTAAATAGTTTATTCTGATTATTGGGCGCTTGAATCCAGCGTTGATTAATGCAGGCGCTATGTTGTCGCCATGTTTGTATTGCTTCAACAACTTGCACTTTGTCGCGATGAACTTGCAGAGTCTCTTATTGATGCTTCCTTTCTTTGTGTGAAGGTTCTTGAATGGCGTACAAGAGAGTATTAGATGAAAATCGTCCGGTGGTTCACCGCAATTGATATGTTTGTTGAGTTTCAACAGGTGATAATACATCAGACCTTACACGACAATATTGAACTTCTGTTGATTCGACATCGTTGCAGAGCCTGGTAGAAGAAAATAATTGCGTTGCCGTGGTAGTGGAATATATCACGCGATAAGATTTTATGTACTTTCCATCTCAGATATGTGTAATTTCAACAAGTCCGTAATGAATCGTGCGATATAGACCGCTTGTATATGATAATTTGATCCGACTGCTTTCTTGATGTACGCAATGCCCATTGCGATGATTACAATTACATCTGGTCTAGTGTATTTCAATTCTTCGTTGGCAAACCTCAAAAACTCCGCCATCAATCCCAATGGCCCTTCCGACGTTGATGTGCAGATATTTTTATAAGTATTGTAGTTTCGGCATTTAAATTATTGCACCTTCAGTTCTGTAGTTTGTACCATATCTCCGAATACGACCATGTCTAGGACGTATTGAAATGCAGCGATAATGAAATAGTTTCGCGGCTCCTCCTTTTCGAAGCAGTTTTTTATCACATCTTCCCATGACTTATGGTATCGAGTACAAAATCTGTCCATCTCTTCAATGTAGAGCAATTGTCTCTTCTGTTTTCAAGCGCACGTCTACACTTAATTAAAAGCAAATCTATGTTTATTTTATTGATTAAAATTTTATTATCTGATTTAGAATGCTATAATCTCCACCTGTCGTGAGAATTATTGTTTTGATTTTGTTTCAAGTATTCACTCGACTGATATTCTATGAGTTGTGAAGTTACCGCTCGAGATAATTATTGTCTTGTATTTGTTTCAATTCTTCACTCGATTGACATAAGTAAGTACCTCTAAGATGGGAATGCCTCATAACTCTGAGTCGCATTTCACATTTGATATTTCTGTGTGGTTCATTAGAAATTTCTGTTGCAAGATATTACAAAAATTGACGTAATTAAATTTGTTTCTCGTTTTTGATAGAGTATCGTTGCTACCAATTAATAATTTGGACTTTCTCTACATCTTCAATAACAATATCGCATCTCTACAAACTTAGCCGACTTGACAACCACTTTGACGAAAGATTTCCATTTCAGAGAAAGGATGCGAAAAGATAGTGACCCCAGCGAGTGATATCGACATCTATTTGCGCTGCACAATAAAATATATCGCCTTTGAACTCTCTTATCTGACCTCTAGAGCGCCCCGTTTGCTGGACGAAGCAATATAGCCCCTAACCCTTTGAGTGATAAAGTATGCGCTGTGCTATGGTCACATAGATAGAGACATAAAGTCTCCCGGCTTTGAGGAAAAGAGTGAAAACCGTGCATACTTCCTATGTCTTGGATACCTCCATCAAGGTTCGTAGTGTTTGTTAGAATGAAAATTGTATATTGATCGATTTTATGATGGTTCAATGATACATTATTTTCCTCTGTTGATGTTTACGTGTCGCCGCGTGTTCCTCCGTTCTTCAGCGTTAAGTCTGTGCTATATTGTTGAGCCTGTGCTATTTCGCCTTTGATAGATTGATTAGCTATTATTTCTCTATGTGTTGGATGGTGCGCAGGTTTGGCTCTCTATTAATTGTAGCTGAGGATTGTGTTGTTTCTCGTTATTTCCTTACGTCTATGCTATTCACTTAATAAGAAATTAAAAGTTGAGTAATGTTGGAATATGAAACTGAGATTCCTTATTGCGCTCGAGATGTTATAACAGATATTCACGCTATTGCATTGATAGTTCTCATGTATAGGAATATTAATTTTCTGATGTGTTTGATTTTCTGAATGATAGATTACTATGTTGTTTTGATTCGGAATATCTTCGTTGTAGTGGTGTAGATTTTATTTCCTTTTGTGTTCTTGTCGTTCGTATTCCATGGTCTTCCATACATCTATCAGCACCCATCTTCCACAAATCAGGGTAGATATCATTAGATCTGGTTGTTGGCTAGAAGCGTGCTATGTGATGAAGTTCATTTTTAACATATCTATTTTCTGATGAGTTTGACAAATGTATTGGTATAGATTTTATTTCCTCTTGTGTTCTTGTCGTTCGTGTTCTGCTTGTTGGCTGGGAGTGTGCTATGTGGTGAAGTTCATTTATAACATGTATATTTTCTGATGAGTTTGACAAATGTATTGGTATAGATTTTATTTCCTCTTGTGTTCTTGTCGTTGGTGTTCTGCTTGTTGGCTGGGAGTGTGCTATGTGGTGAAGTTCATTTTTAACATGTCTATTTTCTGATGAGTTTGACAAATGTATTGGTATAGATTTTATTTCCTCTTGTGTTCGTGTCGTTCTTTGTTCTGTTTGTTGGCTAGGAGTGTGCTATGTGGTGAAGTGGAATATCTTCTTTGTATTGGTATAGATTTTATTTCCTCTTGTGTTCGTGTCGTTCTTTGTTCTGATTGTTGGCTAGGAGCGTGCTATGTGGTGAAGTTCATTTTTAACGTGTCTATTTCCTGATGAGTTTGATTTTTTTCATTTTCTGAATGATAGATTACTATGTTGTTTTGATTAACCAATGTAGTGGTATAGATTTTATTTCCTCTTGTGTTCGTGTCCCATAGTCCTCCTGAGTCTCTGCTGTTCACATTTAACTGCATACAACTATCAGAACTTCCCGCTATTGCACTGATGGTTCTCACGTATAGGAATATTAGACGTTTTATAATACAATTTGTAATTTTGATTGTAATCGTATTGATTAAGAATATCTTCTTTGATTAAATGCGCTATCAATTCTGATTCATTGAAAACTTCCACTAATAAAAATATTGTGTTTGATTTGTGATACCTATTCAATGCTAATGTATCATACCTGTAATAAGTATTGTTACGTGTATTGTGTTCCTTCTATTTCAGATTTTTGGCTAAGTTTTTCCCATTCACGCGGAGTCATAACATAATTCCTAATGACTTTAATAAATATATTTTCACTTGTACTTTTGTGTATGGCTATCCTTTGCATGTAAACTGCACACCTGTTGTAGCTGGAAAAATTACGATTCAAGTCGACTCAGGCTGAAAAATGACGAAAGTCGGCGGCCCAGGCTGAAAAATGACGAAGGTCGGCGGCCCAGACTGAATGGTAAACGCACACGCAGCCCTCCGGCCACGCGACGCCCAAGCAGGAAAATTGCGAAAGAAGTCAGGCCAGGGTGAATGGTAAGCACGCACGCAGCCCTCCGGTGACGCTCCGCCCACCACAGCAGCCCTCCGGTCACGCTCCGCCCACCTGTCATGGGAAGGAAGCCGGCCCAAGTAGGAAAATGGTAAAAGAAGTCAGCCCAGGATGAATGGTAAGCGCGCACGCAGCCCTCCGGTCACGCTCCGCCCACCACATCAGCCCTCCACCCGAGCACCGCCCTGTTACAGTTGGTGAAGGATTTTCGGTTGGGTTTTTCTCCTTCACCTGATTGGCATCACAATTCCCAGCACTATTGACTTTAATAAATATATCTGAACTTGATTGGCATTAATAAATATATTTTGACTTGTACTTTTTGTGTATGACCCTTCTTTGCATGTCTCTGCATGTAAACCGCTCACCTGTTGTATCGGAAAAATATGTGAAGTCGGCCAAAGAAGTCTGCCCATGCTGAAAAATATGCTACGATGAGCGCACGCGCAGCCCTCCCCCACCGATAATCACGTTGACAACCCTCCGCACACGCACCGCGCAGGGAAAAATACGCGCAGGGCTCAGGGCAGGGGGTGCCGTAGTTTGGACACCGGCTCGGTTCTCAAACCCTCTTTACTACTATCCGAACCTGAACCGAAAACCGTACACGAACCGTTATTTTTGCCGGAACCGAACCCGAACCGCAATTTTCATGACACTGTTGAACCCGAACCGAAGCAGAACCGGAAAAAATAATAGGGGTAACCGGTCCGCAGCAAAACCATTCGGACATCAAAGAAATCAGCATCAGAGTTCACGTCCCACAATAACTCAACCCGCTGTACTCAATCCCTGAACGAGGACACATTGGTGTCCTCGTTCGACATTGGGACGAATCGTGGATTTCGCAAATTTTCACCTAGCAGTCAAACGAGCATGTATAGTAAGTATACTTTCAGAGTCTTTTTAACACGTTGAAACCAGGGAAGGGTATCGGACGTATTTTCGTTACCGTTATCATTTTCGTTACTACTATGTTTTTGTTTCCGTTATCCGTTTCCGATAGCAGCCTTTCAATTTCGTTTCCGTTACGTTTCCTTTACTGTTTCCGGTAATGGAAAGCCTCTTACAGAGCTGCCGGAGGACAGCCAGTCCGGCTCTGTCAGCGTCTTGTTTTGCCAAAGTGCTGCTTCGGTGTCACGCGTACACACTATGCAAGTACTTTTACGTCGTTGAGAAGCGTACATCTTGCAAGATTTTTTAAAGAAATATAGGAACATGTCTTAAGTCTTCAGTCCTGTGAGTCCAGCAGCTCCAAGATGGGCAAAACCTTCATTCAATGTCGCATTCATAAGCGGACGCTCTCATTAGTAAATAATACTGCCATAGCCACGGTGCAATGAAAACAAAAAAAAAAAACAGTAAAGAATCAGTAATTCAAATTCGTAGGCTGTCATCCTCGTGCTATGGTGGAGTATGATCATGTGTTGATGTCATGGAGTTATGAATACTGAGACGAGGTAAGCGAGGGACGCACCCTCGAGATCCAATATTGCGCTTCGTTTCCATGCTCTCGTGTAGTATTTAGAGCATTACAGGGAATGAAGTCATAAAGATACAAAAGTAAAATGAGGGGTCACTCAAATGTCATCGCACAACAGGAATAGCCATTACCCGAATTGAATACAGGATGATAATTTTCGTTTCCGTTCCTGTTTCTGGTAATGGAGGACCGTGGTATGCGTTTCCGTTTCCGTTATCGTTACCATCTCCAATTTCGGTAATATACCGTTTCTGTTTCCGTTACCGTTACCCTTCCCTGGTTGAAACGCAGCTGTCCTTGTGAGCGCCGCGGCTAGCGCCCCCCGCACGCGCTGCGGCGTCTGCTCTTCACAGAGGAGACGCCACGCGGAAGAGTGAAGCAGGAATGGAGTTGGCCAGTTGTGTACTTCTATAAGACGAATATGTGATTAAGCAAACGCCCAACATATCCCTTTACAGTGAGCACTAAAAATTAAACAAGTCAGAAACATGAGAAGTGAAGAAGGAGCGTACGCAGAACGGCGCCTGTTTGATTTGTCGTGGTTTGAACAGTAAATGTAGTTCTGCTTACTGGTAGAGCGGTTTGTGTCGGACACATTGTGTTTGCGTTGTGGATTAACTGGTACACTTCTGTGAGCTCGGACAGAGGAAGGCTGGCAGACTTATTTTCGACATGCGCCAGTACGGGGGGTATGTTTATTATATAAAAAAAAGGAGGGAAAGGTACGGTCAGTACGGTTTCAGATCGATTCACGCTGCGAATGCAGCGTGCCGGCAGGTACCGTCGTCTAATCTTAAAATGCTGTCAGGGATGGGCAGTATTTAAATACATTGTAGTTAAATACTATGTAAATACCTGTATTTATATTTTGTATTTATATACAGACTAGAAAAATGTATTTATAATCATATTTAAATATCAACTTTCGGGTATTTATTCTTCCAAATACTTTATAAATACTCTTATATACAGAAAATACAGAATGTACTGGCTCATATCCTAAAATTGTCCTGCATATGACCTATCGAGAAGACGGGCGAGTTTCTCGCGCAGTTATGCCGTGTATGCGCCAGCATGCGCATGCGACAACTATTCTAGATGACAAGGGGGGGGGGGGTATGTTTATTAAGAAAAAAAGAAAGGAAAGATTAGCCAGGCAAAGTTTTTCATTGCTGTTGCGGATAACGGTCGCGACTACCCAATTATCTCATTGTACGAAGCATCCTCGTCCAATTTAGTACAAGCCTTTTTTCATCGGCACCTGTGGAGATGCTATTCTCCTTTGCGAAGCTGATTGTGCGGCCGAACAGGCGATGCTTAAAAGATGCAGTCTTCGAGAAATTTCTAATATTAAAATCGCCATGATAATCTAACAAATAAATGTTATTGTTACTTGCGGATTTCTTGTTATAATCATCATTATTCCTGTAATTCCAGATGCCATCTTACAGTATTTATGGTAGTAGTTAGTTACGGTATTTAAATACTGTATTTATATTTTGTATTTAAACACTCACATTGAAAATTATTTATGAAGAGTATTTAAATACCTCTTTCAACAAAGTATTTTTTATTTAGATTTAAATACTAAAAATGTATTTATGCCCATCCCTGAATGCTGTCCATCTCATTAGGCTTCCTTTAAGTGTATCTTGCTGGCAGTGTGCATGTGAAAAAATATGTTTTGGGAACAGAAAGCAGCAGGACTAAAGTACTTCATCAGCGTGGACGCTATTTGCAAGTGTTCATCCATTTCTCCTTTCTTTCGCTAAAGGGAGTACCTGACCACTAAAAACGTCAATAGAGACAACTGCAGTAAGCTATTAGTCACGCATTTCCTGATAAAAGCAGCTTTATGGGATATGTAAAATGGAAGCGCTGAACCGGTTCGCGGACCGGTTCGGGACTGCGAACCGGTTTTGAACCGGTTCGATTTTTGGCGTGGCCGAACCGGAACGAAATCCAAGCAACGCGAACCCGAACCCGTATTTTTTGCGTTTCGACACCATTGTCGTAAGCGACATTTAACTGCCATAATTACTCTTACCATTTCGAGAGGTTCGCCAGTCGTTATCCAGTTGTATCCTGTATTCCACGTAATAGGAACTGATTGCCATTCCTATAGTGCAGCAAATCAAGAGACACCGAAGAAAGTTGTTGTTTACCTGATGGATGGAATGAGTCAAAATATACAATGGAACCCCTTCCGCACAATATTTCATTCTCCGAAATGCTCACACATGCTGACATGCTCATACATTTGGCAGTAGCTGCCAATTCCTTACTCACACCGTAATTACTGATTGTTGTATTTGGTATTTATACGCTTTTCTCGGACTGCTTCCGCCTCTCACTTCCGGAGCTAAGTAATTGACATCCGTTGCGTAACAATTGGGGGCGGGGGAGAGATTGAAATATAAGGTCAGTGAGGTGGTGTTTTTGTGGGAACGCTCTCTATAACGTGCGATAATCCCTGCATAAGATCACACAGTACGACTGAGTTGCAGAAGCGTTTCATCGAAACTCCCGACGGACAAAAGATGATCCTCCTCCCAGCTATTCTTATCCTCACTCGTAAGTAATACGATAGTGTTTATGTGCCCGTTCGTTAGGCGTATTTTAAGCAGTATCTGCCACATCTATCAGAACTTTCCTGGGCGGAAACATTGCACAAGTGATGTACCATCGACGTAGCATAATACACAGACCTCATTAGTAGCAGGCGTGGAGGTACGCCAGTGGGAATGTGAATTTTAAAGGCAGCTGTAAGACAGCAGACGTATAACCGACGGAAATTTGTCTATTCGATAGCCTAAGCGGTTAGTACTCTTACATTACACGTCTCGTCCAAGTCGCACTCACAGTCTTTCAAAAAAATTAAACTGAAAATTCCGGGCAACACTGTGCCGAAGATGCCACCAACTTCGCATTGTTCGTCAACTACGGCGACAGTTATATTGCATGTGCGTAACACTGAGTCTAAAACTGTGAAACGTCGGCTACATGTCGGCTGGGTTGCCATCAGGAGCCGCAAATTATTATTGGTGACGTAGATCACGATTGCTTGAGGAACTGGGGATTATTCCCCACCAGACGTCTCTCCAAGCTGTTTTATGGCAATTTTGCCAGCACATTAACTATATTAAGCGTATATACACAGGGTATTCCACGACAAGGAATCACTAAATTCATAAAGATATATTTTACTAATTATAAAACTACTTGGAATACAGTCATACAGACTGTTGCCACAAATTGAGGCTATTAATTCCACGCATTAATTAAGTTAATTTGCATAATTAAACTCGAAAAATTACCATGGAAAGGCAGCATTTTCTTCGTGAATTCGCAAACCTATGACCGTAACACACTATTCCAATCAGAATCACGTGTTTTTTCACAAGATTTCTACAAAAATTTGACAGCCGAAAATCAATCGCTGGGCGAAGCATGCTCGGTGAAATTTGCGTTTTTCTGGAACTCTTGGCTTCACCTTTATCGAGCCGAAGTGGAAAGAAGTAACACGGTTTTATTCAGATCGATGCCTTGTCACGCAGCCTGTCATTATCAGTTGTTGGCGATTGATCGCAGACACGTTGATAAAGGCGAAAAGTCTGATTGTGCCGAAAAAGGCGAAAAGTGTGACAATCACGCATGCTTCTCTATCCCATGTTAGCCGTCTTTGATCCTCCACTGAGGATGGCGCTGGTGTGGTGCGGACACAAGATGGCGGTCTTGTTCGCCCTTTAGGCTCAGTGTCTCTACTCTGAAGCGAAGCTTACTTAGTGACTCTAAGCGCGTCAAGTCATTCAGCCATATAGAGCCGTTTATAAGGACAGTTTGGTCATTCTCTGATTTTTTGCCGCTTCGTGGGCGGAGCCTGTTTTGATGTCAGAGTCATCGTTGGGCCTCCCAAAAAGCAGGAATCCAAGCGGAATCCGTCCAGAATCCGCTTATCAGCCATCTGGGGCGCCATTTTGATGTTGTCCTCCAGCAGGTCAACACGTGATTTGTCGCGCTCAGTGTAATGTATCCGAATCGCCGGCTTACGAGTGACCCACAGCCGCCTGTGATGTGGCGGGAGGGGGGGGGGGGTCTTTGTTACCAAACTGAAGGAATTCAAGGACAACGGGCTTTCGAAGTACGGACGTGTCTTCTATCCTTGCATCATAAGCAGCGCTGAGCGTCGGCCACGGGACAACAATAGGGCACGACCAACGTCACTTAGATGAAGAATGCCTGCTTATTGCCTCCTCTCCCTCCTTGGCTAAGTGGACATCTACAGGGTGTTCAGAATCAAGCTTTCACGAGCGCTACGCAAACACAGCGATGACAGGAAACCGGATGATAACTTTACGCTACTTGTGTAAGAAACAGGTGCTGCTAATTATGTAGCACATGTTTCTTACTCAAGGAACAGAAAAATAGCACCAGTTTTCTTTTGTTCGCATATTTGTAAAGTGCTAGTCAAAGCTTTATTTTGAACACCCTGTATATCAAATTTCGTCTGCTACTGCGTGTCGACGTTCTGCGAATTAAAGAACTCGCAAATGATTGCATCTAACTTGGAACTTGTTGACAAAAAGTGCGACACATTTTCCAGAAAATCAGTCTTGTGGAAGATATTGGACCGTTTTACGCTATATCTTGAAGATTTCTCATCTAGTACGCGGGGACGTTCAATCACGGCTCGGAAACGACGGTGGTTCGTCTCCATGGCTACGACCGCTGAAAGGTCGTTCACACGATCCTGATTGGCTGACTCTTAGTTGTTACGTCATGTCAACGAGTGAGCAGGCTTTCTCTATCTAGGTTGTGTTGGCACGGCGAGGGAGGTCGTTCAGCCGTGATGTCGCATGACGAGCTTCAAGTTAGGCTCCTCCTAATGGTCCAATTCTCTCTATAAACGGCTGTAGTGACTCAATATTGAGGCGGGCGTCTTCCCACCAGCGATCGTGGCATAGTGGTTACAATGACGGCAATCCATGCCGAGACTGGGAAGAGACCCAGGTTCGAATCCGGGCGCCGACTGTGCTGTCTGGGTGTTTTCCCTGGGTTTTCCTCAAAGGCGTTAAGACAAATGTCGGCACAGTTCACTGTGACGTCGGCCCGGGACGCACTATCCATCTGCGTTCGTCGTGACGTTTCCCACCTGAGCGTGGCCGCCTACGGCGAGCAGATCCACAACGACCGCGCGATCTGGTCGCTTGCGCCAACAGACGATTCTCGGCAGCCACTAAAAAGTGCAAACTGACTTGATGTCATCGCACGCCAGGAGGAGCATGGGCGAGATCGCCGCCGCTGCGCGCATTCTGGTAAACTGATTATCTCAGGAAATTCGCCATTCGCAAAGGGAATGTAGAGTTTATTCACTGACGTGACCCTTTCAGAGGGTACTAGCTTCGAAAAGGCGAAATCCCGAAGTATGGTTTCGGTTTTTGTTCACTGCCGTATGTTATTTAGAGGAGTACTAACGTTGAATAGACGGAAATTACTTGGATTGTGGTACAAATATTCGCATAGTACCGTAACTTCGAAACACCAAATGTAAGTTGGGTGTGATGTGGGTAAAGGCCTGGACAGTCAAATCCTGATGACCTACATTATGGCGGCGAATCTGCTAGCGACAGTGGCGCGCTGATGCGGATGACGTCATTTGAATAAACCCGTTTTGCGTGACGATTCCTGGAGGTAGTCATGTTCATGTCACGTACAAAAAATACAGGGTGCCCCAGCTAAGTGTATACAGATTTTTTTAAAAATATATATCACACTTTTTCCAAGATGAAATCAATTGCAATATAGCATATGCTGAAGGGCACTCCCAAGGAGGGCATTAGCAAAGTCCAAAGGCAATGTCTTAATTAACTTTCATTAATTAACTTGTTAATTATAAAAGCTACAAAGTTGTCCCAATGAGAACATCTGTTCCTTTCGGTCACCTGATATCGTAGCCGTTTCCAGAACAAAAATCCGTTCGATAGATCGCCCACAAAAAAATTCGTGAAGGAACGCCGTCTTTTTTTTTTATTTTGTTCATTGCGCTTCTTAAAAGACGCGTCTTTCCTTCATCCCCAATGTGAGAGGGAGAAAGAGCACACTATCGCCTCTCGCGTCCTGGAAAAAGATTAAAAAGAAACAGAACATGCAACCCAAGATAATGCCAGTTCCGATAGAGTCCCCCGATACATTTGTTTTTGTTTTGTTTCCGCAAGTTACAGCTCACCTTCGACGCATGAGGCGGCACTGTGCTCCTTCCCCCTCTCACGTTGGGGATGAAGGAAATACGCGTCTGCGAAGATGCGCAATGAACAAAATAAAGAAAAAAATGGCGTTCCTTCACTAATTTTTTGCGGGCGATCTATGGAACGGATTTTTGTTCTGAAAACGGCTATGATATCAGGTGACCGAAAGGAACAGATGTTCTCTTTGGGACAACTTTGTAGCTTTTATAATTAACAAGTTAATTAATGAAAATTAATTAAGACATTGCCTTTGGACTTTGTTAATGCCCTCCTAGGGAGTGCCCTTCAGCATATGCTATATTGCAATTGATTTCATATTGGAAAAAGTGTTATATATATTTTTAAAAAATCTGTATACACTTAGCTGGGACACCCTGTATGTTGAAAGTGCATTCCTTTAAGAGTGCCACACACAAGTATCACTATCTTGGTACAAGGTACCACCTTGGTAAGTTACTACCTTGATAAGGTGGCACTCACACACACACATATAAATGGGATGATGGTGTGGTGGGTCATTCTCCGCCGTTGTGGCGGTACACTGCCCATTGCGCTTGTGGAAAAGCCGAGAAAGTGATGATGATGGAAAGGTGTCCTATTATAGTTCGTCCATTAGTCCAGTGCTGGAGAGGAACTCATGATAAGTTGATACAAGATTTTCTCAACAGCCCATATCGTGCTATATACATACAAGTATACCGGGTGTTTCACGAAGTTCCCCCGGCTGAATACTCGTAAATAGGTGGAGCTATCGAAAAGCTTCCTTTTCAGTGTGGATCCCTAAGACGGCCAAAAACTCAGCAGTGAGCGGCTCATTTGCATAGTCTCATTACTTAAATAAATCATCTTTCTTTTTAATTTTGCTTCGGACGCTTTGGGAACCTTCAGCGAAAAATGTTTCAGCGAAAACCTGCGTCGACAATTAGTGATTTTCAGAGTAATTTTACAGGTTTCGGCTTCCATTTTTCTTGCGCGGAGCAGCGTACCAATGCACACTTCCGGTCAGCTATCCGGCTGCCAATTGCGTGTTAATCCGTCTGATTCACACATGGGGCGAATGAGCTAAAGTAGTAACTAACTTAAAACTAACTTCCTCCTCGTTTAACCCTAGTAGTAACTAGGGTTAAACGAGGAGGAGAAGAAAAAAAACGTCATTGGTGATGTCATAAATGTCAGAAACGGCGACCGCGCTTCTATCCGGGTCAGTGCTGACCGGTTTTCTTTTCTTTCTTTCCTTTTTCTTTCCCCCCTGCTTTCTTTCTGTCAAGTGATGAATAAGGGAGGACCTCGATGGTTACTGTCGCGAAACCCCCGTTCTCGAAGTTCATGTTCTCGTATTGCCAACTTTAGGATGGGATGCATTCATGTTCTGGAAACAAGGAAAACCAGGGAAAATGCTGCTTCGCAAGATGACATACCGTGATTAAGAACATAACATCACTACTTAACCACTCAAATTCAGGTTTTTTTTATATGTGTCCGAGTCGTGTTAGCGAACGAAAGACTGTCTTAGCAGGGTGGTATGTTGGTTGCTTGCAATGTTATGGCTGGGTTAATCACAGTTTGCCGTTGGCTTCCCGCGCGCGACTGTGCATTTTATAGTCAGATAAAATTTACGCTAGTCACGGCTTGTTTCAGTGAAGGCTCATATGTTGGCGGACGCAAACTTAACCTGCCTTGTCGGTCACTATATGGTGACAAAACAAAAGGCGCCGAGCACGGATGAACTCAAACTAGCGTGTCTGCGTCGTCCACGTTTGTAGTCTGCATCGGCTAATTCTCGTTTAGCTCGATGATTGGTAAGTTTACCATAAATTGTGGTGGTTTATGACACCGCTTGGCTATGTTGGTGTGTAACGCAGCCAATGAATGTTCAACGCCTGATGCCGCGACGTGCGGGCGACGGCATGTTGCGCTAGATTTCACTGGATTATATCTGACAACGTATCGGCAAGAACACTCCTCCAGCTGAAGAACACATTAACTGAATGGCTAGCAAACTTGCTAGTCGAAGTGACGGGCATTAGTGACCATAGCGAACTAGTGACATAGCGAATAGTAATATAGTGACATAGCGAACAGACTTAGTGATCATAGCGATGCAGCGACCATTTTGAAGCGTGAACTGAAGCAGCGCTTAGTGCTGCACTGTGTTTATACTTATTGCCGCCAAGAACAGAACAACAAACAGTCACCACGATAACGAACAGCTTACAAAACACCCATGACTTGAAAACCCGAGACGAGGTAGAGGACGATAACAGACAAACAAAAACACGGTCCCAAACTCAGTTCAGTTGAGCTCAGTTCATAGCTGAGTTTGAGACCGTGTTTGTGTTTGTCTGTTATTGTCTTCTACCTCGTCTCGGGTTTTCAAGTCATGAATCGTCACCACCAGCTCGCTTGCTACCTAACTTTCCATTCGTTACAAAACAGAGACATGGACAGAACAGCGTTCTACTGGCACCTGAAGTTTATTCTCATAATCCACCTCCTCCGGAAGGTCGCTTTAGGGAAAGCGAGGTCGAGCGGGGAGACGTTGACCGATTTTTGGTTAACTTTGCTCGGGGTGTTCACTGAGGATGGCCTCCACAATCTCACGGCCTAATCTTGAACAGTGTCTGCAGACCAATGTTCGTTTACTGTATCTGATAAATAAAAAAAAAAGCAAAAAGAAACTTCTTCCACCGCTGCGGTGGGGTTCCGAGTGAAATATAGCAGACGACGTTCCTTTAAACCAATCAGCGGCTCGACTTTCCTGACGTTAAAATCACGCGAGCTGCTCGACGGCTCGTTCCGGGCATTGCTATACCGTTGCGCACGGTCGCGATTTTCAAAATCGAATTCTGCGATATTTGTGCACCTGTTGATAGAATTACTTCGCATGGTGCATTGTAATAAGCATCCGAACCGCTTGGTTTAAAAAAAGTGGTGGTGATTAAAGTTCTTTCCAAACTCCTTTAAAGGTCCCAGTAATGTCCCTGGACATTACGTGGACGTGTACACTCTGCAAGACTGCGAGGCAATTGTGCATGACGCCACGGCAACGTTTCTAGGACGCTTTCGGTTACCTGGAGGAACCATGAGCCGAGGAGTTTGTCCATTGGGAGGAGCCTCTTTTAGAGCGTTTTTGGTGTCACACATTCACATTGGTGTCACACATTTGGTGTCACACGATTGGCCGCACCAATAGTGCCGGCATTTTGGAGCGGATCAACCGCGTTGAAATTTCCCAGTGCCTTTCACACCGCCGTTTTGAGGCGGAGGTACGGCCGGTAGGGCCCTGGAATCTCCCCGAGCCGCCGCGGCTCGCCTTTCATTCTGGTCAAGTAGGTGTAGCGATGTGGGGTCTGACGTCACGGCGAGCTCTCCCATCTCTGGGCGGAAAAAGATCAAAGAATGGCCAAACTCCCCCGATAAACGACCCTGATGGGTCCTATGGCAAGGCTCCATCTCACAGCGCTTCACGACAGCGGAAAGATGGTGGCCAGCACTTTGCGCGCGTCAGAACCAGAGCGTCGAACCGAAACGTTTTTGCTTTCTTTCGGGTTCGGCCATAAAGGTTCGGTTCCGGTTCTGCTCCTGAGTTCACATATATCGGTTAGCTTAAAGGTCAGATATGCCGATTTTGAAGTGCCGCAGAACTGAGCGATACTCGCGCTGTGTGTTCATTACCGAACACTGAATATGTGTGAGAAATATCTTGCTCCAACTGTTCGCAGTTTTTTAGAAAACAGTTTTTTTAGTTCTCACGCCCGGCCGTCAGACCGTCGGCAAACCCTGCGCACGGGCGCACCGACGTCACTGCTCTCGGTTTATCTGTCTTTGGCTTGGCATGGACTCTTGGCTTGGCCGCTTGGCTTCTTTCGTTTCGTCCTCTGTGCGTCGTACATAAGCGAACAGCTGTTATGTTCTTGCTAATCCGGAAACAAAGCATGTGGATTTTTTTTTTTTTTGGCACGGCGTCGTTTGCAAAGTGCACTTCCTTGTTCTGACCTTGCCTTTTATGGGCTGAAGTAATATGATACGTGATATGCAACGGCGAAGTTGTCGAAGATGCGTCGGTGCTACGCTGTTAGAACAATTCATCGGAGCATTCATGTGTTACCTATTATAAGCTGCCAAAAGACCAAGCAGTGCGAAACTCTTGGCTGACAGTGGTGCCTGCTAATTTCCACTGCAAGGATTTCGTCCACGAATGTTATCATAGGTTACGCGCGACTCCAGAGGCAATTTGGAATCTCGACACGAAATCGTCTGATGAAAATCTGAGGTGCCCGACGCACAACATTTTGAACGTGCCACGGAGGATCAAGGCAAAAAACGAGAGCAAAAAAGGTAAGTCGAGGTTCAGATATAAGAAATAGCAAGCTTAATGAATCGATTGTGCAGCTGTCCTACTGCGCTTACTCTGATATAACCACGATTAACAACACAATAGTATTGATAGTATTGATAATTAATAGTATTGATAATCTAACTTCTGAATTATCACAGGTGCACGCTGAAGGCGGAAATGAAGCATGATCTGGCTTGCATCTGGTGCATGAAGAAATTGCTGACACGTTAGTTGCAGTCTACCTCCACCAACAGGTATGACAATGTGATGTTATAATTTGAGTATTCACCTATGTTCAACTTTTCATGTGCACTCGCATGCAGACATCTTGACACCACTTTTAAATCTGCCCTCAAAGTTACAACCTGTGCTTTCAGGGTGGAAAACAAAGGTCGCCATTCCGATTAGCTGCTATCTCCCAGTTCAAGCACTTGTGCTGTCTGGACACTGGTTCCTGTGGATGGGGTGTTACTAGCTTCACTGTCTGATATAGAAGCTACGTTACATTAGTTCAGTTAATTTGTCTTTTGCACATTTTTGTTACTGTTAGCTGGATTACTGTTGGACATACAATCCTTTGACACACCGAAGCTGATGTCGCCTCTGATAGCGTTTTAGAATTTTCAGTGTCATCAACGTCCATTGAGGAAGGTGCCTTTACTGTCTGTGAATCTTTAATTGAAGAATAGCCCAGAATTCATGTTAACATTGTCTACTCATATTAATTCACTGTCTATGTTCTGAGAACTAAGAAAAATGGAAACTATTTATTTGTCACAACTTCACACTGGATGTGGTATTGGCTTGACATGTAAGCTAAATACCTGGATTCTACAATAATTGTGTTCAACTTGGTGCATTACCGTGGGCAATGCCACATTCACTACATTTTTAGTGGGTCCGGTGCACAAATACTGTGTGCATACTGCATACATACATACTGTTCGATAGGCAAAAATACCTGAGCAGTGCTGTGTAGTCTTTTTACTCAATGCCCATACTCTTACTGCAAAGTCAGAGTACGTAGAACAGCAATGTGCAGGTATGCTGAGATAGCGATTCACAACAGAAAGAAGACTGTTGAGAGCATCTAAATTTTAATGAGACGAGACTTTCGTGCACAAGGCTGCTCTTGTTAATGTCTAACATGAAGTTACAAAATCCCAGAATATATAAAAATGTTGTAATGTAGAGAGCGAGGGTTGGTACAGACATAAAAATAATTATACAATCGTATATAATAAAATAAAAAGGGGGTACAACTCCCCCCTCAACTCAACTCGACAATTCAATAACTGTACTTATTCTCTACCTTACAACATGTCATATATTCTGGAATTTTGTAACTTGATGTTAGACCTCAAGAAGTACAGCCTTCTGTGCGAAAGTCTTCTTTCTGTTGTGCACAATCATTATACAGTAAATACGACTATCCATTTCTTGTCATTAAAATATTTTTCTTTTCTTTTTTTCTGCAGTGGTGAGCATCCATAAGGACACATGCCAGAAAGGGAGTCTCTTTGGGATGACAAACCCTCATCAACTCATGAGGATACAATGGTTGACGAATGGTTCTCAAGTACATCGAAACTTCAACAAATAATTCATGAAAAAGCCAGTCAGTGCTAGCACCAGGAATTGAACGTGGACCGTCCTGCTACCAGTCAGAGATGTTACATTTCAGGCGCTCATTGACTTTTGGTGAATTACTTGTTGACTTTGTCCCAAGGTGGAGCTCGCCACTGCTCATTTGCTTATCTGTTAATATTGTGGCGTGTGTTGCGTTTTTCTCTTTGTGCGTTCCAGACTCAGAACGGTTAATTTGGATCAGGTCAGGTACGTTTCATTTAGACATGGCAACCATAAAGTGGTGTTTCTCAACACAACTTAGTAGTGGCCTTCATGCATTACTGCTACGGCCATTAAGCGTAAATGGAAAGCTGCACATTATGCATGATGTAAAACCCCAAGACTAGGGAACACGAAGGGACAGACACAAACACGTCCCTTTGTGTTCCCTAGTCTCGGGGTTTTACATATGCATCATCTTCACCAGCTCGCTTGCTTCCTAGCCATTTTTTCTGCACATTATGTTCACTCTACTTTTATCGTGTGCTATATAATCTTGTTCAATTTCTGTCAAACGACGTGTAATGCTATAAAAAAATTCAGTACACTGCTTATGTGGGTTGAATGGCAGCGCATGAATGCAGGAAGAAAACTGTCATGTTATGGCAAGTGTTTACGTATTGTACATTTAACTACTAATTTTATTGGTTAGCTTTCGCCGGCATATCATGTCAAGCCACGTTGTATTATTTTGGAACGTGTTCTTAGTAGCCAGAGCAGCTGATACACAGTGAGAACATAGCCATTGTGTGTTTGTCTTTTCCACCGCAGCCCTCGGGTTTCCTCCCTGATGGCTACACATGTCAGGGATAGGTTTCAGAACCGGTAGTTCCCGCCAAGTGTGAATTGCTTTTCAGGGGATCATCACGCTGGCAGATGAAACATATGGTTCAAATTATTTGCAGGACAGGAATTGCGTAGCTTCACACAAATACTACTACTACGACGTAAGAGTGGTTTCAAATCTAGCTTTTTTGTGTTCCTGACATTATCGCACGAGATGTAGTACCCACTATGATCCTTTATATGGGGGGGGGTATGTACAGTGCAGTCAACAGATGCTATTTACAAATCTGTGTTTTCTACTGTGTTGAAATGGGGTAGTTTGTATCTGAGAGCCATAGTGAAACACAGGCAGCCAAGGACAGACTTTTGATGCCCGTGAGAAACATGGCAACACATTGCAGGGACTCTGGATGCTGCCTAAATTTCAGAACACACAGCTCAAGGCAGCAGTTAAATAACAAGTGGTTAGAGAAATCCAAGACAGTTGCATGTGTAAGCAGTCCGCTGTTGGATTTGCTTCTGTCCGAGATACGTTATCTCAAAGGGAACGCACGGACACATTCAGAATGATACTAGGGCTGCCTGTGAAATAGAATCAGGAGAGGGGAAGATATATAACCCTTTTTTCTTGTCTGTTATTCTATTGGTTAAATTGTCATTTGCTTAGCAGCATATATGTGTATATTCCAGGGTCTGCTAATAAATATATCAGTTTAGAGCTAGCAGTCGCATTGCAGATGTCTCATCCTGTCCTTGGCTGCATGTGTTTCACTATGGCCATGCTTGCTATTGCAAAAACAGAAAACAAAAAAAGACAATAGAAAAACACGAAAAGAGCGACCTAAAAAGCTGTCTGTTCTAGAGCTCAAATGGAGACAATGCAATGAGGTAACATGTTCCATTCATGAACTGTGCATAGTAGTACATATCACAATGGCAACCGATTATACAAATTTTTCTTGAAGTACTTTGTTTTTTTTTAGCTTTGTTTGCACAGTCTATTATTGGAGCTTTATGTGATTCCCCTCTTGAGATACTTTAAGATTGCTGATGCTGTGCAGTTTAATTTTGAAACTGGTACTGTGCTGAGGTACAAAAACAGAATTGTCATATCTGCATTTGAGCGCACAGGAATAATTTGTAAGTACTTTCCTTGTTGACATTAATATTTGCACCAGGTCACAACATTGTTGATTGATGGAAAATGTAAATAAATATATTTATTTGCTTGCCAAACAATGCACAAATGTCTTCTTTTCTAGTGAGATATTCCCTGTTCACCAGACATAAATGTGGAAAAGTTCAAGGGGCACAATGACGGTAGAGTCTAGCATTGCTTTTTGCCACTTCACATATATTCACTGTTATCGCCACCGCTCGAATCTCCACATCACGCCCCCCCCCCCCCCCCCCAGGATATTATTTAAATTGCGAAAAGCAAAAAATAAATAAATAAAACGATATGCCTAGATTATAGCGGTAACACGTCATCTGGAAATGGAACGTATTCTTATGTAGCATCTTCATGTGACAAATGAACTAGTTACTATTGCTCAAATGAACTTCCAACGGCCCATTCAAGCCTTAAGACTTTCCTTCTTGGGCGTCACTAGGTTGATGCTCTAATACATACATATATACGAGGGGCATTCAAGTCAAACCGGGACTTTCATTTTTCGCAAAAGTAAAATGAACTTACGGGTGAGAAATTAGTTTTATTTTTTCCACGTAACCTCCAGCAGTGCACTAATGCACTTGTCTCAGCGTTTCACGAGGGCTTGGATGCCAGCAGCGTAGAAATCCTTACCGGCGTGTAGC
Source organism: Ornithodoros turicata (assembly GCF_037126465.1). Classification (NCBI taxonomy): domain Eukaryota; kingdom Metazoa; phylum Arthropoda; class Arachnida; order Ixodida; family Argasidae; genus Ornithodoros; species Ornithodoros turicata. The sequence goes on from NC_088201.1 coordinate 126,903,131, forward strand.
AGCCATGGTCGGACCGCATTCTTGACCTCGTCGTCGCAGCTGGGCCCCAAGGAACGCCTTCAGTTGCCCGAAAAGATGGAAATCTTTGGGGGCGAGGTCTGGACTGTAAGGGGGATGTCGCAGCAACTCCCAGCCAAGTTCCTGCAAGGTACGTGTCGTGAAATGTGCGGTATGCAGGTGTGCATTGTCCTGTAGGAGGAGGACTCCTTTGGTGATGAGGCCCGGCCGATTTCGCTTCAGCGCATTATGCACACCCCTGAGAATCTGGCAGTAATGTGCACTATTGATCGCACTATATGGACTACTTTTTATATCGAGACATGTTATACGCCGGTTCTTGAGGATCATGCGCTCCACAAGTTGGATGTTCTGAGGAACTCTGACACTGGGCTCTGAGCCGCCCCGGCCGGGGTCGTCCTGCACTGATGTACGGCCGTTTCAGAACCGTTTGCACCACTCAAACGCTTTGTTGCGGCTAAGTGTATCGTGGCCATAGTGAGCCTGAAGTATTCTGTGAATTTCACATGACTTTACGCCTTCATTCACGAGAAACTTCATGGCAATTCGCTGTTCGATGTGCGCGCTCACCTCGTTGTCGGCCATCTTGTCCATCGCGTGTCTTCTGTTTTGCACAAACTTTGGACCACCACGTGGTGAACGCGGAGGCCTGTCGCGTGTGAAAATGACCAAAAAGAAGTAGCGTGAGTCATTTGTACACCCAGGAGACAGAAAGTCCCGGTTTGACTTGAACACCCCTCGTAGTTGGAAGGACTTCACTCGCCGAAACTTGCATTCACCTCCGTGTGCTTCCTTTCGCCTTCCTTGCGTCTGCGTTCTGACAGACTGGCGCCACTTCAGCCAACGTCTACACCTGTAAAATCGAAACTATAGAAGTACGCCACGCCGCAGCCGCCGCTGTCGTCGCCAAGTTGCAAATGGAAGGACTGAACTGCTGTGACAGGGGAGTCGCACACTTGCAACAGCAGTGCAGTGCAGCGTTATTGAACATAGTTGTCCGTTGGCTTTGGTTCTATGTCCTATACGATGTTGTTACAATGCACTGCTGCTGCAAACTTTCGAAGGTAGAAATGACAAAGCATGTTTCTTCTATAAGGCGGCGGTGGGAGAACAGCTTCCTTCACCCTAGGCCCTGTAAGTCCCGCGCTACCGAATGGACCGCCAGATCTCGAGGTTTATGTCACATAAAACGGATGTCCGCCACCAGACGATGGGATAGATAAGAGGCAGCACATACCAACCCGAACCGAAGCTGTATCCTGAACCGGTAATCGAAGTTTTTAGATCGGTTTGGTTCTGGTTCAGCTCCAAGATGACACTAGGAAGTTCAGTTTCAGCTTCAGCTTTCAGTTTTTAATTAGAGGCGTTGGGGAAAACCCAAGATAGCAAAAGTGGAGCCAGTCATATAGCCTTCTAATTGCATACTCTCTTGCGCAAGACCGCATGATCGGCCTGGAAGTAAAACATCTGTGCTGACCTGATAGCTTTTTTATCAAAAATTGTCGCTTATAAAGAAACACCAGATGTCTTCCAGAATGTATAATAACGGATATTGGTATCCTGGCTGTGTTTCCTAGCTTTGTGGCCTCTTTATTTCTGATCATTCTTCCTTTGCTGCCTGCAGAAGTTTACGGGTTTAAATTATGCGGTTCCGCTGGCAACACTGGCGAACTTCCAATATTGCTTCCCTCGCCCAGACGTTACACTTGGGATTTTTCCCCTCTCACTCCAGTATCTTTCACTGTATATCTCAATATGCTTCATTCTCAGTATACTTCACAGATATCTACGTCCGAATATGTCATATTAAACATTCAACTGACTTAGTTACTCTCGCGGCTTCGAAAGCCTTTGTAGCGGAATTGTAGTTTCTATCGAAGGCAATTGTAATAGAATGTCACTCATACTGCTGTATGTGAGGAGAAGAACGACAATAAAGTAATTTAGCTGCTGGATCATATTGAATCACAACTACCGACGGACTCAATGTTTCATGCTCCGAACAAGTGTCGAACATTTGGCAGTACTCGCCAAATCGTTACCCATGCCGTAACTACTCATTCTTTACTTGTGTATAACACATTTTCCCGGTCTGATGTGCATGTGGGTCTGGAAGGAGGGACAAGGGCACGACCGCACGACTTGTGGATGAACGAAACGAAGGAAAATTTAATACGCGTGATGGTGAGTCACGAGCAATGATGGCAGATAGCAGTCATGGTCTTCTGCGTGCACCACAGGTGGCCCCCCTCTTCGGTGTTCCGAAGGAACGTAGGGGACAGTTGGTGAGCGGTGAGGACCACGAAGATTGTTTCGGAAGGCGGACGGGCAGCAGGGTGGGAGAGGTAGGTAAGGTCGACGTCCGGGAGAAGTGGCACCTCGGGAGGGTGATCGAGGAATGCGGGTGTAAGGCAGTCGATGGAGACGAATTCTGGTCTTCCACTGATGTCGAGCATAAACGTCTTAGGGGATCACCGGAGGACCTTATAAGGGCCGGTGTAAGGGGGCTCCAAGGAGCGGCGAATTTTGTCGGACGCAGGAAGACATGTGATGTGGCGTGTAGCTCGGTGGGTATGAAAGGAGGCTTTGCAGAAGAAGTACACGTGGGCGTGAATTGAAGCGTGGAGAAAGCGTGACGGAGGTTTGTGATGAACGTGGGCGGATCAGAAAGTGGGGCTGATGTATGGGTGAACACTTCGGCAGGAGGGCGCAGAGGGGAACCGTACACCATTTCAGCTGAAGAACAACCCAGGTCCGATTTGACGGCGGACCGCATGCCCAAGAGAACAAGGGAAAGTTTTTCTGTTCAATCGTGGTGACCTTCCTGTGCCATGATAGCCTGCTTGAGCTGACGATGAAAGGGTTCAACCAAACCGTTGCAGGCGGGGTGATAAGCTGACGTGCGAAGTCGGGTTGTTCCAAGCAGTCTGGTAAAAGCACTGAAGAGCGCTCTCTCAAACTGTTGGCCGCGATCAGTGATGACTTCGGTGGGAACGCCGAAACGGGAAATCCATGAGTCGAGAAAGGTGGTGGCTGCCGTTAGAGCTGTAGTGTCGGGCATGGGTGTCGCTTCGGGCCATCGTGTGAATCAGTCCACACAGGTGAGGAGGTAGCGGTGACCTTTACAAGGCGGGAGGGGTCCAACGACGTCGATGTGTACCTTTGCGAAACCGTCGTTGGGTGGCAGAAAGGTGGCTAGCGAAGAAAGTGTGTGTCTCTGACACTTGGTCTCTTGACAAGGTACGCATGATCGCACCCATCGACGGATGTCTTGCTGTGCCCCTGGCTAGATGAAACGTTGGTGAATAAGCTTGTAGGATGCGCGAGTCCCAGGATGCGCGAGGCCGTGGATGTTGTCGAAAACGAGCCCGCGTAGAGATGTTGGGATGACGTGGCGGGGTTCGGAAGATGTGGTATCGCAGAGTATGGTATCGTCGCATCCTGGTACGCTGAACTCCGTAGGCTTGAAGCTTGTGGTCTGATGCTGTGTACGCAACCGAGATATTTCGGGGTCCGAAAGCTGTTCTTGAACGATGAGGTCGGCGCTGATTGCAGTGGTGCTGGAGACGGACGGAGTGCACCCGACTCAGCGCGTCAGCAGCGGTGTTGTGGGCGCCCTTGATACGTCGTATATCAGTGAAGAACTCTGCGATATATGCTAGATGTCGGATTTCACGGGAGCTGTACTTCTGGCTGCCTGAAGTGAACGCACCGACGAGGGACCTGTGGTCGGACCAGATGGTGAAGGTACGGTTTTCCAAAAATTGTCGGAAATGGCGAACGGAGGAATAGGCTGCCAATAACCATTTGCCGAAAGCGCTGTATTTCGATTCCGTTGCGTCGAGCTTTCGGGAGAAAAATGCGAGTGGTACGCGTGTGCCGTTGACCTACTGTTGTAGCGTGCTCCTATAGCGTTATCGGAGGCGTCGACAAAAAGGGACGTTAGGGCGCCGAGCACAGGGTGGGCGAGCATCGTAGCGTTCGCTAAGGCAGCCTAAGCGCTAAGGCAGCTAAGGCAGATTGGAAGGAAGCCTGCGTTTCGTCTGACCAGTGTAAGGGTGCCGAGGTACGCGACTTCTTCAAGAGGTCTTCCAAAGGGCGTAGTATGGCAGCGCAAGATGGGACAAAGCGTCTGTGTAAATTTACCAAGCCCAGAAATCGGTGAAGCTGCTTGATGGAGTCGGGGCGGGGAAACTCCTGTATAGCGCTAACTTTAGTTGGGAGAGTGCTGCTGTAGACGTAAGAAAATTCCCGCCTAGCAGAGCATAAAAATGGGCTCGAAGGACTTGAGGGGGAACCTGATCTCTTCTTTCTAGAAGGTTCGGAGGCTTACGAAAGTCGGCGGTACCGGCAGAGACCAGGGGGCTTCCGGCGGTGTTACGCTTTTAGCTACGCAGCCTTTGAGACTCTGGCGTGTCCTCTGCGGCGGTATCGAATTTTCCAAAAGAGAGGGTGACTAGGAATGTGAGCAAGCAAATGTAGGAAGTGCCGAGCCGTTTCACGTTCACGTGGAACCTCAACCGGGACTTCACCAGCTTCAGCCAGGACTTGCCGTGTTTCAGCTATTCTTGGAACTCCGACTTCGAGACGGCACCCAGTATACGTATACATTTTAATGCATTAGCATTAGCGGCACAATGGAAAAAACTGTATGTATGTGTGTGTGCGTGTGTGTCCATGTACCGCTGCCTCGGAGAGGTTTCGCCATATCATACATGGACACACACGCACACACACATACATACAGCTTTTTCCATTTTGTCACTTCTTTTTACTGAGCGCCCTCTCGAACTCGGAGTTCCAAGAATGGCTGAAACACGTCAAGTCCTGGCAGAAGCTGGTGAACTCCCGGTTGAGCTTCTACGTGAACGTGAAACGGCTCGGCACTTCCACGCTTGTTTGCTCACGTTCCCAGTCACCCGCTCTTCCGGAACATTCGATACCGCCCTGAAAGCGACTTCTATCGAGTAGCGCAGAGGACACGCCATAATCTCAAAGGCTTCGTAGCTAAGAACGTAACACCGCCGGAAGCCCCCTTGTCTCTGCCGGTACCACCGACCTACGTAAGCCATCATTTTCTTTCTGCAGCAGATCGTTGCTTTTACCCTGCGGGAATGGGCAGTCTTCACTCGCAAGCAGTCATCCAAGCTTATTCGGCGCTGTAAACACAACGCGGACAGCAACACGTCCAGCCGCTTTGTTGATATTATGTGAAACCCCGTGCACATATGGAATGGTTTCACATAACATCAAGAAAGTGGCTGGACGTGTTGGTGTCCGTGTGGTGTTTACAGCGCCGAATAAGCTTGTGGGAACAAGCACATACCATAGCTAGCACTCTCCTTCAGAGGTACAGCCACCCACGTCTTCTTAACCTTCAATGCCTTGAGACGGTACTGCTTCGCGCCTTCCCTCTCCAACTGGACACGGTCTGCATTCTCGTTGAAGTGGATGATTGCCAACTATGTCCTACAAGTGGAGTACATTACATTCTTATGATACCCTTTGTCACCGTGCTGGACTTGGCTCCTAGCTCGTGGGTCCATACGCTTCATACCTAGCCACCATCCCCTCGTCAGAAAAAGCGTAGGACTTCGGCAGGAAGTGGATGAGGACACTGTGAAAGGCCTCCAATCCATATGTCTGCTCTTGTGAGGACAGGAATGGGATATCCTTCCGGAGTACAGGTGACAACAGGATGTCCTGGACTCGCCTGTACGTCTCTGTGTCTACAATTGTGTGTTGTCAGGTGCTTGAAATGTTCATCATATACACTGAAAGGTTACAGCCCCTACGTTTCTGCAGTGATAATTTCAAATATACTGCGAACGACAAACTGATAATCTGCAGTTGTCTACAGGCAAAAAAGAAATAAAAAAGGGGCATGTGCTGGATTTCTTAGTGCGTATAAAAGTTCACAACTGATAGACAAACAGTTTCTCAACAGAAAAGAATCTAGTTATCTCTCAGATACTAAAAGTCCTTGACCCTATTCTCCAGGCATAGTGCCATGCATCTGCTGTGCTCATGTATTTGGTATTTGAGTTTCGCATTTTTAACACCTTTGCTTATGCCAGAGAGATGCAAAAACACCCACCAACCATGGCTTCCAGCCAAGCAGGTAGGCAGTCAGACAGGCCCATGCCTGCCTGATCACTAGCTATGAGGTGCTCTTGCACGCATGGGCAGGGGTTGTAGATCATCTCTACTTGCTCTGTTGCAACTGCTTTTTCTTGAATTGTTTGGTGAGAATAGCATATTCCATAGGGCACAGCAAATAATTCTAGGTTACATAATTTAAAAAAGTAAAATTATTTGCAATACCACAACGAAACGTGTGGTCTGCAACAACAACAACAAATAAGTTAATGATAATGAATGGGAAAATTCGCCTGTGGTCTGCAAAAAATCATCACTTCTGCGAGATTTCTGTGAATCGTGTAAAGTTAAGGGCTTTCAATAACAACTACCGATACATTAATATGAATACAGGAGAGCTACATATAAAAGTTTACCCTTATTGGCACGCAGTACTCACAATAACTTGATGTAAGGAAGGATCATTGTGTCTGCCTATGTTCACATTTCATTTTAGTAAATTTTAAACAAATTGTTCTCTCTTGCCCCTTGCTGAAGGCAGAAGAAATAATTTACTGCGTAAAGAATAAGAGATAAATAATACTCAAGACCTTACCACCACCGAGATCGTGGATCAGAGAATGGGAATGAGGCTGCAGTATAAGGTGTGCAACATATTTTTTTTTCTGTTTTCAATTGTGTTAATTTTGTTGTAAGATTTTGGAATTTGTGGTGTACAGTCGGACCTCGTTTTATGAACCCTCGATATACGAATTCCCTCAACTTACGAACGGCTCCACAGGGAAGCGAACCTTTTCCGTGCATTTTGACCTCGTTTTACGAACCTCGATATCCGAACTATGAATGGATTATTAGGGAACGGACCCAAATTAGCCAAACCATTCTGACCTCGATATACGAACGGGCGTTATGAACGTACAGAGGACAGGCCAATGGACCTGAGGATAATGAAAGTTCCTCAGTACTCAAGGTCAAACATACAATGTCCCAACGCCACTATGTTCCACAAACATGATTCACCATTTCCTGAAAGAATAATTCTGGGGTTTACAGCCAAACGGTTGTGAGTTTGGACCAGGTCTCCGAGATGGAAAAATCTTGCCATTCTAAGAGAAGGCGTCCAGTCCTAACAGCCGGTGCCAAGCGTGATATTTTCCGTTGGAAACAGTCTCATCCGCGCGCGATACGGTACTTTTAGGACCGGGTGGATGAGTCAAGTGTCAGACTTCTGTCATCTCTTCTAAACAGGATAGACCCTGCAGAAAGTATGGTGCAAAGCATAATTTCGCAGTATTTTCAAAAATAAAACTTATTCAAATCAATTTCCTGTGGTTTTGTGAGGTATTTGTGCACTGCACACCTCGGACCTCGATTTACGAATACCTCGATTTACGAACGATTTTCTGAGAAACGAAGGGTGTTCGTAAAGCGAGGTTTGACTGTATTTCACCCATAAGTGTCAGTAAGGAAAACTTTTATTACTTCGCTGCTCTGTATATAATGTTTTACAAACTGCAAAATGTCAGTGTTTACCTTCTCTGAGCCATTGTCGTGGTTCAGAAAGTGCGCCGTGGTAGCAAATCGGGTACAACGGGTTGTCGTGCTCATGGATGTCAACAATGTGGTTAACTGCTGACACCCACTTTGCAAGACATAGGTCCCCATCATCCCCGCTTGTACGCGGACACCAATACGCATGTCTCGTCAAGCTATCAATCCAGAGCTGCACAACTTGGTGTTTCGTTGAGCGACTGAGAGCCAAGAGCTTTTTCATGACTCCTGCTGGATGTTATCACGTGTGACATAAAACTCCCTCCAGAAAATTACACCACTCACCTTTGACAACATGCCACACATCAAATCTGTGCTTTATGTGTGGGCACAGTCGCCTTAGCATGGCTTTGATGCCAGAATGGCGGTCAGTGACCAGGGTGTCCACAGTCATGTCATGTACCTCGAGAAAGGCGAGGTATTTCTGTAGACCATAGGCTTCCATTGCATTGCTGCTGCTGACCTCAGTAGACTGCATAGGAGGAAAGGTCAGGGTCAGACATTGTATGTGAGGCACTACAACGAATTGCCATACTATTAATGAGATACTTTTGTGAGTAATGCGGCAAGTATTTTATTAATTTTTCCAAGCAATTTGTGAGTAATTTCAATACGAGTGAATACTCTGTAATAGATAGTAATTAATCGTTTTGACTAAGCTTGATTTATAGACAGTCTTTCTTGTCGTCCATGCTATTGCACTACAATAAGTGATGGTCACTGAATGTAGCATTTCATATGTGCATTCTAAGTTTTGCCTGGGGGCACTTTAGTCTCGTCCTGCTACAGCCTGCTGTATCCACACTTCACATTAGATAATCAAGTAGGCAAAAGCGAGTCACTTTTGAATTCCCAAATTAGACTGTAACATGACCAAGCTCTTCTATTGTAGGTGCTTTTTTGTCCATGATAACTTTTGTCACAAAACTTTTCTGGTGTCCACAAAACAACTTGAGGTACCTTAACCAACTCGAAGTGCACGATACGGTTGGCTGCAGTCTCCAGAAGCGTGTAGGTGCCATACAATGCAGTGTGGCCGGGTGAGTCGCACCTGCCATCCCCGGCAAGGGTCAGGGGCAGTGGCCGAAGCTGGTCAAGGATCTCTGCTTGGCTCATGAGGTAGACCTAAAAACATTTTCGGATGAGTGCAAATTGAGGAACCCTGGGTACACATGGTAGATGACCCATGATTGTCAGAGAAATAGTGGTAAAGCCAAAACCGTACTAGACTGCCTGCCCTACAGCATTGCATTTGCAATTGATTGAAGCACCTCCAAAGGAGGTTCTTACTATACGATCATAGCACAATGACAGAAAAATAGTTGTTCTTTCTACTTTTTACTTTGACTATTTGCTGAGGGAACTCAAGGCACAGCCAATAATCTAAGGAGCAGGAAAAATCAGGGCCATACACTCAACGCAAACATATCACGTGCCCCTTTTATCCCACTCTGTGGGGCATGTCACAGCAAAGTCATACGTCACGTCACAGGACTCACATCATTCACAGCAGGAAAGAGGTGCTCCTTCTGCGTTCGAAAGTACTGAGACATTGTAAGTGTTGCCATCTTCATAAGCTCAAACATCCTAAACGCTTTTGAGATGTTCACAGCTGAGAAGAGAATTGCAGAGCAGACCAGGAAGTTCCCCAGTGGTCGGCCCCCCAGCCAAGGTTGGCTGTGCCAAGACCGTTCCCTCCCACACTTGCAACGCATGACAGCTTTCAAGCATGTCCCCCTTGTTGTGGTGTTGATGTCAACGTCATCGGTCCCACAATAGGGGCACTGGGTTAGCAGCTCTTTCAAACTGGATTCTGCCACCAGGAAAAATCGCTCATCTGGATTTGGTCTGGAAAGCCAACCAAAATTTTTAATTCTTAGATTATTATGCAACCAGCGTCTTGAACAAGCTTTGAGAAATATTTCAAAATATTTCACTTACGTTTGATGCCCACAAGATTTTGAAAGCCCTCGTGGTTGCAACATCTTGTCTCCTTCACTGCAAGGAAAGAAAACAAATTCTCAAAGTTTCTATTCACCTCATGATCTCAAGCTTACTCTTCAGTGTCTGAGCTTTCTGCGGTTTCAGACAACTGGAATGTCACATCCTTTGGGTCGGGTGGGCTGTACGCACAAGTGAAACAGATTAATTTGCGTCACAAGCACTTTTCATCTCTGCTGAGACAATGCCACAGTGTCATTTTTATGTACACCAATCCAAACAAAGTTCCCAGAAATAACAACAAAGCTGAATACATGTTGAAAAAGAAAATACTGCCCATACCATGTGGACACATCCGTCGTGTCTAAGTCCACAGGCACTGGAGTAGAGGTACGGCCACCAGGCGGTGACGTCGAAAGGCTAGCATGCTCCAGTGGGACAACACAAAGCTCTGCTGCGTCATCATGTGGCAGCAAAGCCTCTGCTAAAGAAACAGCTGCGCCTTTGTCTCCACTGGTTTCTGGACACTCTGCTGCAACTTGTGAGGATGTAAAGGAGAGTGCACCAGTGGGTGGGAAGGTTATAGCTGTCTGAGTTCCCCTGCTTGGCATGAGGATGCCTGTTTGAGTGTCTGCATACACACAAGTGAAAAACATACATGGTTAAAAAAGGATGAAACGAATGCACGTTGAGCTCATGTTTCTCACAAAGTTCTTTGAAAGCTTACACAGCAGTTAATTTGGTTCAATGTCACTATTGCTTCTTTATAATAAGTGCAACAGTGTTTTGGCTTATAACATCATATAACCATGACGGAATTCTCCACCTGACCAGTTAGGCAATATGACGGAAGCAACCAAAGTATTCATTACGTATAGTTACACTGCATAAGAAACACAAACATATTTGTGAAGCACAATACATTTTGAAGCATAATTACCAAGTGTTGCAGTGGGAACAGCTGTCTGTGTTTTCTTATTTGCCGTCTTTCCACCCTTCAAGCGTTGTTTCTGTGGCACCAAAGTGTACAAAAAGCCATATTGGCTGACAGTCTGGTATGGAACCAAAGGCTGAAGGGGCAGCTCATCCAGGACGAGAACAAGCAAACACACAGTATATATATATTGTCAGTATATGTATTGTAGTATATATTGTATAGTATGAATATTGTCATCATGGGTACATTATTGATTACTGTATTTTCTTGAGACAAGCTGCATAGCTGTACGCTCAGCTACACTTAGTGCTGGACAAAAGTTTCAGGTGTGGCACATTTCTTCATCGGACTGAGTGCAAAACGTGACTTGCTAGATGGGTGGTGGACTATTTGCATCCACCTTTCAAAATATGTGTACCCTATATTGTAAGATGCTAGAGTGTCACCCTCAGGCAAAACTCTGCCACCACCATGTCTGTTTTTACATTTCTTTTTTGGTACATAATTTACAGTCTTATTGTTTGAGCTGTGATAGGTGAACTGGAAAGCATACCATCCTCTGATGATGTGGCTGTCATGTGCTGCAGAACTGAAGTCCCACTTGCATCACTTGTAGAGGCTGATACTCCTGCATACGCTGCCGGTTTCACAACATGAACATTCAGTGTAAATCAGAATTCACATTTCATTAACCGTACAACACGGACTTTCCTAATGGAAGTTTCTTGTACTCACCACCTGAAGCAGATTCCATCAAGCTGCTTCTCTCCACCTGTGACAGAAATTGAGCACCTGATGTGTGACATGATGCATAAAACTGTAATGCCTAATTGTTATTCTGTTGGAAAGCTGCCTCCTTTGCTCTCACTAGCTCACAAAAATGACGTTGCTAGTTCACAAAAAAGCTGGGTACATGAGCAAAGAAAGACACAGGAGAAAGAGTGAATCTGAATAATGCAAGTTATAGAGGGATGTCGCCAGAAAAAAAAATACGTAGAGTGCTGGTGGGGGCTAGGAGTGTCTGGTACATCACTGCCGGTCGCGGTGTTTCGTGTGTACTTTTTCTGGTGCGCATTTGCAGAAGCAAATGGCTGAAATCGGCGGATAGAGCGTGAAAAAATGTACTTCCGTGCGTACTTTTCGTTATATACGCCGAACAGCACAACCGACATCTGGTAGGATATACTCTCCCCTTTATTATACGTGATTACACTCCGAGTGTAGTGTGTTTACATTGAGTCACCTAGATCCCGATCGCCTTCATGGAGGCACTTCGTGAGCTATTATATCACTACACCACACTTTTGTAGGGCTTCATTCGAAATGAATCGAAAACAAATGCTTACCTGCTCATCCGGCACGTCGGTGGTTTCCATATGCTCATCGAACAATGTGGGCACAGCATCGGGCTTTAGTCTCTTTCGTTTGGCTGATAGTCCCATACGGAATTGCAATGTCCGATTCCACGTACGCCTCGTCGGCAAAATGCGAGGAACAAACGTGCCAAACATGCAGTTCCTCTGCCACGACAGGAAGACTGCCGGCGATTGCTGCTTCCCACTTTCGTTTAGTGTCTCTGTCCTTGGCCCCGTGAAATGTCAATTCTGGGTTCGCACCAGACGATTTTTTACAGCCAGGAACATTACAACGTGTTCCCGAACTCGAAGACATGTTGCAATTTCACCACTGAGCGAAACTCACAGCACTTTCGAGGAAATTGGTTGTTTCATACACAGAGACATGCACGACGCCATATGTACAAAGCAGACGACATCTCCGAGAGAAAATGGGGGAGCGGCGCCGGCGGTGCGCCGACCTCGCATTGGTCCTGTTGAAGCCTTCGTCACAATGACGTCACCCGATGTTTCGCTGATCGGAAGAACTCGTTTATTTATTACCGGAACATTTTCTAGCCAAGATAATTGATGAAATGAATTGTCGAATGATGCCAACCATTCTCGTAACCATTCCCTACCCATGTCTCCGGATGCGATAGTCCCTTTAAAAACGATACATATTGAGAGGCATCTCACAAAGTTTAAAATCGCTAAAAACCCCAGTGTCCGGGAGCTATAGACGACACAACATACAACACTTACTGACCAAAAAACTTTTATTACACACGAAATTCCGGTTATATACAGTTTATATGTAGAAGCCTTCTCCTCAAAGTTGCCCTTTCCCTATAACTGATGTTTTTCTCCACGTGCCTTGTTTCCTCCCTGTTGTTTTCCTTCTTATCAGTAGCACCGCTTTTTCCCTTAACTTCTAGAAACTCTTCCATCCGATCAAATAACTGTATTGATGACATACTCACGCATTTCTTCCTCGCCTTCTTTCTTTGTATCCCTTCATGGTGTAATAAAATACCAACCTTATTTCCATTAAAAATAATTTTTTTCCTGAAATGGGACATAACACTCTTGACAAACGCTCTACCAGCGTACCATATCCCCTATTTACAGAATATTGAAGCTCTCTTAAGCTTACGTTAACGCACCTAGTTATATGGGCTACAGTGTACGTGTTGGCGATCTCTATTTTTAGAGATCTCTATATTTTGGAGATTTCTCTATCTACTTTTTAGTTGCCCGACACTGGGCTTTTTAGCGATTTTAAAGCATGATCTCCCGAACTACCCAGTTTTTCGATACCTCTCACAGGTATTAATTTACTGTTTCATTTGTCACCCGTAGTGCTCGGTGGCACATATTGTCAGTACCCGGAAGACGACGGCGACTGGCGACAAATGCTTGGATGTGAGGAGTCGGACAGGCACCCCGAGGTAAGACAAACTCTCACGCCAGACTAAGATTAATTGCAATCTGCCATAAATAATGGGAAAAAGTAAAGAGCATTCTATCCGCAGGATCTTGCTAACCATAGATTCTCCGGGGTTCTCTTTTCAGAAGCATAAAAACGTTTCAAGGACAGCCTGTAGATTTTACTGCAGGCAAGATCCGGACGGCGTATGGATTTACGGCAACTTCAAAGAAAACACAACGTGTGAGGTACGTAAAGGTTCTGACAAAGACATAACCGCTGTGTCTTCTTAGGAGTCCTTCGTGAACACGCGAGAACGAACCACCACTGTTGGGAAAAAACATAGCTACGATTTACAGTTACGATATGCTTTTTTAATTCCGTGCTAGCGCCGCGAAGGAGACAGCCACAGTTCAGACGCGGACAGATAGAGAGAGGACAGCAGGAAAGAGTGGGGGGCAGGGGTGGGTTAGTATGCGTCCTGGGCCGACTTCAAGGGGAACCCTGCCGACATTCGTCTGGAAAGTCTTCAGAAAACGCATGGAAAACCACAGACATCACAGCTAATGACAGGATTCGCACCCGTGTCACCTCCCGGTGTGTCCGTGGAAAGCGATCATCCTAACCACCACAAAATAGAGTAGCATAAGTAATCGTATCCGATTCTTATAACGTACGAAGCAGGTTATTACTACTAATTCGGGGCTTTACGTCGCGAGACAACTGCGATCATGAGCGACGCCACAGCAGTCGGGTCTCTGTATTTTTTCCCCACCTGATGGCTCTTTAACATGCGTCGAAATCTCGACACATGGCACACGGCATTTAACGTCCCTCGTGGAAGACGGCGTGTCTGAGCAACTTGTACCTTTCCACCAAGTTGCCACCGTCCTCGACCGCGTTCTGACCCGCGGTCTTAGGACCAGCAGGCTGACACGCTACAGACTAAGCCACCGAGGGCGGCCAAGCAGGTCATGTGCGCAGAGATTTATTGCGAATTGTAAAGATTGATCTGGAGCAGTTTTCTTTTTTTTTTTAATTGAAAACATCCGTAAGTGCGGTTTCGAAGCCAGGTTAAAATTTACGATGCAACGAAATTATGCTGAATTTCATGACGGGATAACTCGGTGAGTAATAAACCGATATCAACCAACGGGCTAAATCCAGATAGATTACACGTGTAAGATTATATGTTAGAGGGCCTTTGCTGTGGTTGACGCAATCTCTGGGTGTGGCGGGTGCGTGCGTGAGAGACGAAATATAGGGAGACGAGATAAATATACGGGTACGCGTACCTTGCGGGCACTCTGAACGTGTGAAGCTAGGACGCGGATCGAGACGTCCTTGGAAAGCGCTTGAGAGATTCTACCTGGACATTACCAGATATCGGCTTTAACACGCTAATCAATATTTTGCAATCACATTTTGCAATTATAAATGTGCAAATTTGGGAGATCAAAATTTTGCGCGAATGTCGTCAAATATGAAACTAAAATATGATCAGAATTGAAAGAAACGTCAATGAGAAGAAAGGGCGGCTCGAGGGGAACCCAAAAAGCCCCCAAACTCCAGCACCAAGCAATCGAGAGAGCTAGGGGAGCGCCGAACAAGATTGGCGGCGGAGGCAAATTCGACAGCGAGCCCTTGCCCTCTTGAATAAATAAGTAAACACTTGTGTTTCCTTCACTTAAATCCCGCAAAGGAGCAAACAAATCGGAGATCGTGCCGTTCTCATGTAACACAATACGGCTCGGAAACGACTGAGCCCGCGCCATGATTTATTTTAACATCATCCAATCTCTGTTCTTCCTTGCTCCGCGGTGGATATCACAAGGGTGACCTCCAATGTAATACTCCATAGACGAAAGCGTGCTGGGCAAACGCAATGCATTTTGAATAGGTCCTGGTCACGCGTCACAGCAAACGTCAACGCACATGTGACCTTGAAGGCAGACTTCGTAAGTTAGATAAAAATTTAGGTGAGCATTATACCGAACACGAACCACACCATTGATACTGAATACAACATTCCCATTCATTTTGCGAGAGTAATTAATTCGTAAACAATGGCAATCGCAAACCGAAACCGAAATGCGAAGCGCGGAAAACAGAGCTCCATAGTATGACGGTTCGTCCGGAAGAGGGTCCCCTGACGCCACACAGCCATTGTCGTCTGTTTCCAAGCCAGATTCACCAGCCAAGCCAGCCGGATTCACAAACGCGATCGTAAGTAACGCGAAGATGCGTTAATACGTCGCAGCCTGCGACGCGCGTACGAAGGCGTCGTAAGCACGATTCACAAAGCTATCGTAGTGAAGAGGGTACACCCTTTGACGAGGAAGAGGAAGTTGCTCATTTCCTATCACTATGTTTTCACTACGGTAACGATGACGAAAATCTGCAATCGTACCAATAATACTCGTCCCGTTAGAAAAAAAAGTCGCGTATCAGTATGTTCGTCTCGGGGGGCGGAGGGTGTTTTGTAGTGGGGAGGGGTGGGGGGTGGCACCCATATTTGCAGCTTTTATGGCTCTTTTGGCCTTTCTTGCAGAAATTTTGGAGGGGTGTTGCACGATTATGGGCGGTGTTCGCGGGGTGTACGGGATGCTTGAAAAATCCCTGCGACCCGATTTTACGGAGCGCAAAATTGAAGCATTTGTTGAAGGTTATCAAGCAAAAAAGTGCGTCATTGACGCTTCGGGGATGGTCTCGAAGGTTCTGTGGCAAAGTGCGATGCATGGGCGCGTATGACGTCTTTGTTATTACGTATTGTCTTTGTTTGCCGTCTCCAAATCCACCGCTGCCAAATACGGCGCCATGTTTCCTCGTAACACTGCTCGGGAGCTCTCGCAGGGTTCCGCTGTAAGCTGCGAAGATTTTGCGACGCGTGCCCTTCGTGAATCTACACTTCGTCGTAACTTTCCCGTACGACGGTGTTACGACAGTTTGTAAGACAGACGCTTCGGAATAACTCGTCTGAGTAAAATCTGGGCAGTTTTAGAACAATATATCTCGTACACATGTTCCTGACAGCTCAAAGATTACGAATATACAACAACCTTTGTGATGATTTTGTTGCGGAGTCCTACTTTAAAGATGCCAAGCCGCTTGTAAACGACGCGTCTGCTGTTCCGTGCGCGGGTTTCGACGCCTTTCGACCACGGTTATTATTGTTATTCGATAATCTCGTCGTAATTGAGCAGCTTTGTTCATGAGGCCTCGTAGTGTTGACCACTTCCAATAACATAGCGTCATCGCGTTCAGACGCACTAAGTCAATGCTATGTACTGAAACTGAGGAGAAATGGACTACAATGTCGCGGAAGAAGCACCATATAGTTCACGCTTAAACGATATGGAAACAAAGTCACGTGACATCAAAACGACGTGTGTTCTATGACGTGTGACCAGGACATGATGCCGATTTTGCGAAAAACACCCGCTTGAGGGTAACTACAAAAATTGCGGGTATATGTCACCCCTGTGGTGGATATGGACGGCTTGACTGGTCACTTGCACGCGCTATGAGCTAACGAGGGGCGGGGTACTTGTCGAGAAGGGCAAGTGATAAAACACAGCACGGCGCTCTTCGCGCGATACTTGAAGGGCGTGGTATACGTCACGCGACGATGAAGCGATTAAGTCCCCGGATAGGCATGCTTTGCTCGCGGTTTGAGATCAACTGACTCCATAACGGTGCGTCCTAACATGCCGTGCCGAGAAAGCTCGGACGCAGCCGGAACTTCAACAAATCACTTCCGGACTGTGCAAGGCCGAGCAAGAGCGAGCGTTAGGCCGAGTCGCAGAGTTCGCGGGATGTGGGCGACGACACTCTCCGTCCAGGATCTCGGTCGGAGCGTGCTTTTCTTTTTTTTTTCTTTCCTTTCGCAGTTGTATTTGAATTGGGTCCCTCAGTGTAGGATTTCCGAGCTCTGTACTGGACTCGTTTGCTCGCTCCGGATCGACTTGTCGAATACGCCATTAGACAATCTCTTTATCGCCATTATACAATCGCTTTATCCATTTGGCGCGTGTTGAACGGAGAGAACGTGCTTCTTGGGCTGACTTCATGGGGAACTGTGCGCACATATGCTCACTGGCCGGATTACCCACCAGTCTTTGTGTTGACGGTGGCTGTTTTAACCACACAGCCAAGACAGGTTGTGTCTTACAGATATTTTCCTCTCGTAATTGCATGCACAGCCGCAACAATTCACGGCATGCCCCCCCCCCCCTGCCTCCGGTGTGGCAATATGTTTTCCAATGTCACGTGACCGCACGTGACGTCAATGCGCAAGCCTCATTATCTGAAAAGATGATTCCTAGGGACGCTATACCTACACTGGGGCCGGTGACCAGTAATGTCCATTGAACTTTACGGTCGATACAAAATCACTTTTTTTCCGCCTGTCATTTCACAGACAACTTGTATCCTCGGAATATCGGTATTTTGACGGATCTGAAAGTCGCGTGTCATTTGTTTGCGGCAGTGTTCCCGTTTCTTCAGGATCTTGCAGCTTTGAATGACGCATACGTTTGTGTCTTCGTCCACTGGTGTTATCGGGACTTCACCGTAAGGTCAGAGTAAAGTCTACATCGTCATGTACACCTAAATCTAGGGTGCTAACTGATTAAATTCCATTCTATTAAATTCAACGTCCCATATCGTAATTACATTCAGAGCACACCTTGACGAACCGTTTAATCTGCGCAAAAAAAAAAAAAAAAAAGTACAGGAGTCAACATAATCACCATCGAACCGTTTGCTATTTCGCATTGTTCATTTCGCTAGGACGTTTAATTGTAAGTTACAGAGAATAGCATACTTTTACTGCTGCTCTGCTATACCTGCTTTATCTGCTACATAACACATAGACTCCCCTACGCTGAAGACTTCCAGTACCATGCAGCCATTGGGTACCCACTGGCCTTCAGTCTGGCATGCAACCTTTAATTACAACATTTCTCTTTAAGACACTCAAAATGCATACAAGATTCTCGCGTGACATTGTGCACATGACTACATCCGGCAGACCCAACGACACTGCTGTCCACTACCACCGTACAGTTATGGGAATTTCCTTGGATGACCAGCCCCGTGCTACAGTGGCATCCATTTTACATGCGAGGCACGCGCAACGAGAGCTAGATTATTGGAAGCATGTGTTAAAAATTGTTCAAATAAAAAAATGCGGTTCTTCTTTCAGTGCAAGAAAGCGTAGCAAAGCTGAGAGAGAGAAGACAAACGTGGACGTTCATTCCCTCCTGGGAAAATGATATCAGCAGGGTATTGCGCGGCGCATGACAGACTATGTTCTGTGCAGAAAAGTAAAGGGAAAACAAAACTGACGTGATGGCTCCGAGCGGACGTTGCCATCCGCCCATCGGTGCATGTTTTCATTCTTTGCTGAGTTACGTACCTGCTAGATACTTCATATCTTTGTGATTTTGCTCTTTTTAAAGAAGTGGTAGAAAACGTGACATGAGAAGTATTACTTCTATTGAATGTGTATATCTCACCCTCGGTGATTCTGTTCGCGAGGATTCTCCGTATTAATACAAAGAAGAAAAAAAAACAGAAACTGTGATAGGCCTAGCGCATTTTACCGAGGAGGCATCGCGAGAAATGGAAATGAAGCTCACATCAAGCAGTGCTAGTCGCTTCGCACCTGTCATGTTCTCGTAATATTTTTGGATGTCTTATGCAGCTCCGTCCAAACTTTTACGCGTCTTGTCAGTTTATTTCTGTACCATTTACATCATTTGAATGTGGCTTGGTTTCAGGTCTTGGAGACCGGTGAAACAGGCTATTGCTACCATGGATATTGTTACAACTATCCCGGAGGAAAACAAATGAAACCTCAAGCCCTACCTTCTACAACAAAACGAGCACCAACGCCAACTGAACAACCAGGAGCGAAGAAGCCGAACAAGACGATCAAGACGATCAAGCCGAAGAAGACGAAGAAACCCCAAATTGGGAAAAAACAGCCAAAGCAGTAACGAGCAAATATTCAATCAATACCTCGCGGAAAACTAAACACACGCTTGGAGAATAAAGATGTTGCTAGGCTTGAATGTTTCTGCAGAATTAGTGAATTGCAAAAATTTCGTGCAATTCAATTAATCTGAACTTAAAAATCCCACGTGTAGGCTACTTATGGCACTCATTCACAAAACTAAAGCGACGACTGCGGAAGGAGGATCGTATTATACGAGGCTGCAACGTCTACTTTATTAAGCAATAAAGAGTTTCAGTATTTCGTATGCAAGCGTAAATACTGGGGAATAAAAAACAAGAACATCTTTTTTTTTAATCCAGTAGAAGCCTATTCTAATCCAGTTTTAAGCCAAAATCTAGTTCTAATACAACACAATCTAGCTCTAATCCAACACAAGAATATTCTAAGCGAGCTGATTGGTTGCCCTTAGCTCCGCATCTTCACGTTAATTCGTCCACGCCAAGCCCACTGATCGATAATTGGTCGACCGTACCTCCGCCTGTTTATGCTAAATACTATGATCCACCCACTGCACGTTGATTGGTGCATGCTAAGCCTGCTGACCGCTGATTGGTGAGCATAGCTCCGCCCCGCTTGACGCTGATAGGTCCATCCTAAGCCTACTGATCACTCTCCACAATTTCCCGGCTTCTAATCCCTCTGATTGGTCGAACCCGTCCCCATTCTAAGACTACATATTGGCCCTTCGTGCTGATTGGCCCGTTCTAAGCCCACTGATTGGCTGGCACTCCTGATTCCAAGCCCGCTGATCGGCCGACTCCATTCTAAGCTTACTGAACGTACCTTTCACTAGCGCTCGAACAGATGGTTCTAACGCAATTGGGCGGCTCTATCTCAACTTACCTCGTTAGAGCGCCAGCAGATGGCGGAACTCTTTACTAGGTCCACCCACTTCATGCTGATTGGTCCATTCTAAGCCTACTGATCACTCGCAACATTTTCTAGGCTTATCCTGATTGGTCCACGCTAAGCCTAACGATTGGCCCTTCACACTGAATGGTTCATTCTCTAGCCTACCAATCGCCGGCCCCTTCAAGCTGATTGGTCCACGCTATGCCTACTGAACAATGATCGGCTAGCCTGCATTTGTTGCTCCTAAGCCGGTCCGGCACCCCAGATGCTGGGCAGCGGCTTCAGACAAGACACGACAATTGTTGATTTGAACATTTACTTAGTACAACAGCCTCCTCCTATTGGTCCAGCTGCGCCGTAGAGCACGGATTGGTCAGCTGCATCATTGAGATCATTGGTCATTGGTGTATCGATCTACTCATTGGTCCATAATTCTCTCTGGTCGCATGGTCTCTGGTCACTCATCTCTTGCGTTCATTGGTAGCAGGTCACTCAGCTCACTTTGTAGACTCCAAACTGCTATTGGTTCGTCTAACTGCAAGTCACTCATTGGTCACTGCAAGTGGTCACTCCCAACCGCTCATTGGCCCTTCGAACTCACCAAGTGCTCACTCACCCGACTGCTTATTGGTTCATACTCACAGGCTCCAACTGCGGTTGGTTCGTCTAACTGCAAGCCACTCATTGGTCACTCACCCAACTGCTATTGGTCTGTAGAGGAGGTGGTGTGCCCCTACATGAGTCTTGACCGGCAATGATGGAATGTGCCAGCGAGAAGTTGACCGTGGCCTCATGTTGGGACGGTGCCGGTAGAACTGACTGGTAGGCGCAGTGGCACGTTCTGGCACACACACGTCTTCATCGTCGTCCACGGGTCGCCACATCACTCCCCCCTCAGCGCGGAGCGGTGTTGAGCTAGCGGTTGAAGTCCGCGTCGATACGTGAAGCGGAGAAAGAGGCTATACACGTGGAACAGGGGCGGCTGCAATTGTGTCTTGTGCTGAGTGGGCAGAAGTGGCGGGGTGAATGGTGCAGACAAAAGCTGGCCGGGAGGGTTCCAGGGGCAGGCCGAAATGGAGAGCAGGCAGGTAGGCTGATGTGATGCAGAGAGGGCAGCGAAAGAACCGCGACAGGTTCGTGAGCAGCGAGCTACTGTTGTCGCCAAGGGGAGTGCCAGGGAGGACCATCGCGAAGCACAGGGAGACCGGGAGTAGAACCTAGTGGCCTCCGCGCGGGTCCCCAGTGGAACGTTGGCCTGGTGCCTCTTTACCACAATTGGATGGGCTACCTGGACCTTGTATCGAAGCCTGGTGGGATGGCAAGGCAGGCAGTTAGGCAGGCGGTTCTTGGGACTGGTATGACGATGAAGATCAGGCCATGCAGTCGCCAGCGGCGTACCGCGACCGGTATGGGAGCGTGACGCTCGGGAAGATGCCGCTGGCGAAAGGTCGAGGAGTGCGATCACGAAGCGTTTAGTGACAGAGTGCGTGACCATGGCGAAATGAGCAGAATGATGGGCGAACCATAGTGTTCAGCGGCCGGGCGTTGCAATGGAGTACGTTGAGTGAGCCACGGTGAATTGATGTCGTCGCATAGCGGTTCCTCGGGATAACGATGCACCGGATCATCAGAGATGGCTTGGAATGCGGTCATGCGAAAATTTGGGATGGTACTGGGCCGAAATGCGCTGAACATGGTGTTCTTTGTTCGGGTCATCAAATGTAGAGGAGGTGGTGTTCCCTTACATGAGTCCTGACCGGCGATGATGGAATGTCCAAGCGCGCAAATGGTGGGCAGTGGTAGAACCGGCCGGCAGGCGCAGTGGCGCACGCCAGCAAAGGCACATCTTCATCGTCGTCCACGGGCCGCCACAGGTCCATCGAACTGCAAGCCACTCATTAGTGACTCCCTCTAATATCTAGATAACATCATGTAAGTTTACCTGGGGGATCCCTCCTAAGCTGGTAGACTCCACCGCTATTGGCCCATGCCAACTGCGTGCCACACATTGGTCGCACCTCCACCCAGCTGCTCATTGGTTCACAATGGACCTTTTTCACAACGCTTCTGCGCATGCTCTATTTCCCTGACAGCACAGAAGAAGGTTCCTTACGTATTCAATAGATGGGGCCAATAGTAGGGTGACTTGATACTTGCGCCCTCTTTGCAATGAAGGCTGAGGCTTGTTTTGCTTTGGCGCGCGCCGATCGTGTTTCCCTGGACAGTCATGACGCGAGCGTGAAAAAGGTCCATTCTGACTGCATTGGTCACTCATTTCTACCCAACTGCTTATTGGTTCGTAAATGGGTGGAAATCCAGCGAACCGGTAGAGATGTAGGAAGGCAGTTGCCTCAGGACAGAAGTCGCCGACATTTCGAACAGAGACTCGTACTTCTAGCTAGAGAGCCAGCGTTAGAAGGCTAATCCGCTGCTGAACAATACAAAACATGAATAAAACAGCTTGCATCAACATGCCTCCTGAAGTCCTTCCTGCTGTTCACATTGCTCATAGCCACAGTTGCTTCGTGATGCTGAAGGGAAATTTAGAAAACGTGTTCAGGGTACGATGTACACACCTCAAAACACACACTATCCGCGTACACAGAACACGAATAAAGTTGGCTGCACCTGGGTGCATACGTGCGTTAGGTGAAGCCCGCCCCTGGGAACAAGCTTAGGATAGTTCTTTCTTATAGTGTGTTTTGCACTTCATCATAAAAATTGATTTCAAAGTTTATCAAGCAGAATGGCAAAGAAAATCCCCAAATGATGCTATGGAGTGAAGTACGTTCATTCTTAAAAGCTTAAGAACGAATTTTGTCACAGATAGTGCACTTCAATGTCCCCACAACAAAAAACATTTCAGTGTGTATTAAACAGAGCGCAAAAAAACTCACCGTGATGCTATTCAGCACAGCCTACTAGCAACACACGCGTTCGAAATAAAAAAGCTGAGTAGGAAGAAGCACATGATCTTGGCTGCATTAATCCACAGAATGCGCCTCGATGTGGCCTTTACAGCTCAGTGGCGTTACCGCTTGAGACAAGTTCACTCTCCCACCTGCTGCCACTGTGGTGCTCTTGAGGATCTGGAGCGTATTCTTCTTCATTGCCCTCACTACGAACCTCCCCGAACCACACTCTCAGAGTCTCTTCGTCAGCTGGACTCTCGCCCTTTCTCCCTATCGAAATTGCTTGGTCCCTGGCTCAATCCAGCCCAGCAACGTTCTGCGCTCAAAGCTCTTCTGACATTTCTGGACACCATCGGACTTCGATTGTTATTGTGAAGGGGCTCGTTATTTTATTCCCCCCATACCATCCAGCAATGGGGTAGAGTATCGCCTGTGGCGATGAAACTCCCCACTCTCCAAGATCGAAAATAAAGTTGTTGTTCGATCGAGAAAACATCGATAGTTGATGCTGTGCAGAGAAGGCCGTTTAAGAAAAAAAAACAATTTGAATGTTGATCGATGAAGAAACCTCAGAAGGTCAGAAGGTAAGAAGGTCAGTGGATGGCGTCAGAAGGGTTCTGACGCCATCCACTCAAACGTTGCCTGCCTGCGTACTGTTGATGAGGCCCAACAAGGCCGAAACAGCTGTCCAGTACTGGCATGGCGACGTTTGACTTACAAACATATGCTATACGTGCAGCCAAAGGGCTCCGGCTATTTTTTTTCCTTGTATACTGAACTGGCTTGGCACTGGGCTTTCAGTGAGTGAGTTATCTCATCCTGACGGGAGGAATCACGTGTTACGTGACCTTCTGACGCCATCCACTCAAACGTTGCCTGCCTGCGTACTGTTGATGAGGCCCAACAAGGCCGAAACAGCTGTCCAGTACTGGCTTGGCGACGTTTGACTTACAAACATATGCTATACGTGCAGCCAAAGGGCTCCGGCTATATTTTTTCCTTGTATACTTCACTGGCTTTGCACTGGGCTTTCAGTGAGTGAGTTATCTCACCCTGACGGGAGGAATCACGTGTTACGTGACCTTCTGACGCCATCCACTCAAACGTTGCCTGCCTGCGTACTGTTGATGAGGCCCAACAAGGCCGAAACAGCTGTCCAGTACTGGCATGGCGACGTTTGAGTTACAAACATATGCTATACGTGCAGCCAAAGAGCTCCGGTTAATTATTTTTATTTTATACTTCACTGGCTTTGCACTGGGCTTTCAGTGAGTGAGTTGTCTCACCCTGACGGGAGGAATCACGTGTCACGTGACCTTCTGACGCCATCCACTCAAACGTTGCCTGCCTGCGTACTGTTGATGAGGCCCAACAAGGCCGAAACAGCTGTCCAGTACTGGCATGGCGACGCTTGAGTTACAAACATATGCTATACGTGCAGCCAAAGAGCTCAGGTTATTTTTTTTATTATATATATATATATATATATATAACTCGCTCGAGATCTTCGCTTCACGGAGCTATTTGTCTGAGATTCCTGAGCAGACTCCACAGGTATCCTTTGCTCAGAGAGTCGGGAAGGTACTATTGTCCTCAAAGTGACGAAACTGAGCTAGTTATTCTCAATTCATTCTGTGCGTACAAATTCATAGGAAGAAGTCTTCATAACACCAAGTCATCTGTTTTCGAGAAGCTCGATAAACTAAAGAAACCGGATGATTCCAAAGAATGGAAAGCTTGATGCGTTTGACTTGCGCAAGATTGAAACGACGTACGGGAAGGCGGTATACTTGGGACACCTGATGGACAGTGATACTTAAAGGTGCCCAATCTCTTCAAGCAGTTAACGGATTTGAAAGAAATGCGTCAGCTCTCGAATCTAACACTGTTGAAGAAGGAGTGATTCAAGGATGGTGAAAGACGCGCGTCCTCTAACATAATCAGCACGAATCTTCAAAATCACACCTTCAAAAGTGTGAAGGCTGCGAGCGATTACCCATAAATAAATATGTGTATTTCCCAATTTAAAAATACAGTGTGTCGCGTGAGTGGATTAGTTCGTATGCAGACGCGCGCTTTCAGATTTGCAGTGCCTAAAAACTTTTTAAATGGACACGGAGAAGAGAGTGATTATAGTGGTATTTTAAGAGCAATTCCTATGCGGAGTACTTATCAAATAAGGCAGTTTGTGCGATACAAGTTGGAATTATTAGAGAGATGTGGAAGCGGAGAACCCGTCGACGAGACAATCAGCCGAATCCCTGTGATGCGTGACTATGCTGGAAAAGCAACCACACGACGTCGCCGATGGAAAGGAATGAGTTGTATCCACGTTAGAAGGCGCGCTTGCTAGAGTGTCGTAAATAAAGGACACCGTGTTTTTATGCCACAGACAACTTTTTCATCATCTTTATTGATTTGAGCGATGAGATTATTGAAAAAGAGGAAGAGAATGCTCTTCAACCGTAAATCTGACGCGAAAATAGCTAATAAAGCTTGCATACACATCCATATATTTACTCAGTGTTCATACTAAAAAAAAATGTTTGAATATGATTTGGTATACGCCCTTTTGTGACAAACGTTCGCAACTTTCGCGCGAAATGGATTAATAATTGCGGGAATGCTCATGTATAGTGGAATAGAGCGACCCCTTTGACTATTTTTTAGGAGATCACCCCGCGCGCACGATCTTCGACCCAGAGAGCAATTATCTGTTTCTCCGTGCCAAGTAACGCGAGCGAGCAGCAACATCGCGGTCCTAAAATATGTCGCACGTGGTAGTTTAGCAGACGACGTGGCACTTTCGGTCTCAATTGACAGGGTAATTGACAGGGACATTCAGGAGCTATCCCACCGGAAAAAATAGCCGAACATCATGCTCTACGGAGGTCGCACTGAGTAGGGCACGATTAATTTTTCAGCGCAATCGTTGTCTGTCCGACGAAAGGAGGTTGGAGGAGGAGGAGGAAGTGGAGGAGTGTCGTTGGGAGGAACCCGAGAGGTCTGCCTGCCTGATTAGGCGGCATGTTTCTCGGGAAGGGAAAGGTGGTGGAGAGGAAAGGGTGAAGTGGAAGACCGAGCGGAATCGCTCGGGGGGAGGATAGCTGCGTCCATGGGCCGACTTCAGGGGAACTGTGCCGGCATACGCCTATTACACATCTGAGGGAAACCCAGGAAAAACCCCAGACGGCACAGCCGGCCCGCGGATTCGAACCGCGGACCTCCCAGTCTCCAAGCGCACGCGTTACCGCTGCGCCACCGGAGCTGGTAAAGGAGGTTGGAAACCCAGCCCTCCCCGACATCGCAGAAAGAGATAAAACTGGCACGGTTTATCACGTCCGACTTTCGCTGGGATAATGCTTTCCCTCTCCCAATTTTAAGAACTGTTGCTTTTTCTACTATCATTCTTTGGGCTGGCTTCGGAACCTCCTTTCGTCGCACTGCGAGCGATTGCGCTCAAAAAGACATCGCGCGTTATGGTCCGGTGCTCCGAAAAGCATGATATTCGGCTATTTTTTCCGATGAGATAGCTCGTGAATATCACTGTCAATTATCATGAATTGGAGTGAATTCGGCACGCTCTTCATAATGGTGGGGTAAAAAAGTGACCTTCTCTTGGCAAGTTTCTGAGTTCAGTTCGCAAATATTTGCATAATTAAACTTGGGGTACATGACATTAACTTTATAAGGTGGCAAAAACCTAATAAGAACAAATGCCGTTGACCGCATGATTCTAGGTGGCGTAATTTTTTTATTATAATTCAATGACACG
This sequence comes from Ornithodoros turicata, assembly GCF_037126465.1. Taxonomy (NCBI): domain Eukaryota; kingdom Metazoa; phylum Arthropoda; class Arachnida; order Ixodida; family Argasidae; genus Ornithodoros; species Ornithodoros turicata. The sequence goes on from NC_088201.1 coordinate 126,930,001, forward strand.
TTTTCTGGGACACCCTGTATATCGATGCATGTTGAGCCCGTGCGTCGCGATCATCCGCAGATTATGCATTCAAATTTGTGTGTTTTGATATTTAGATTTTGATTCTGTCTCTCTGTGTGTGTAGCTACGGCGTGTGAGGTGAAAAAGTGCGCGGACATGGGCAGGCTAAAATCACGTGAGCTGTCCACGCGCCGCAGGAAATTCGTATTTCAGATATTCCTGCGTGGTGTCGCGTGACAAGTTTGTGAATCTATGTGGTCTGAAACCCGTCATATTTGTAGCTGTGATGCTCTTAAAGTGAGCACATTTTTTTCCGAGATGAACTCGTTCATAATGCGACAAGCGTTGCACATCTTGTGTGATCATCCTAAATTTATATTCCTAATAGTGCTTCATACTGTTCAGTAGTGCTCTGTTTAGAAGGAACGTGGAGGTGTGTCGAGTGAAATATATCCTGACTGTGTTTGCTGTGCACGCACAGAGTGTTCTGGGATAGCTCTGAAGGCAATCTGAAATTGTGTTTCTTCATACTCAGCTTGGGTTGGGTACATTTCTTCTTTTTAATATTGGGTAAGTGAAGCTTGCGAAGCTTCACTGCATAGTACCAACCACTTTGTTTAATAAGCGTCGTAGCGTCGAAGTATGGGTTAGAGAAACAATCTTGAGCTTGATCGCATAGCATCGCAATGCTTTGTCATTCTACTTGATTTAATTAATTTCTTGTGTTGAAGTGCAAGCACATTAAAACAAAAACGATCCTAAGCTTCACAGCTCTACAGGGTTTTTTGATCGATCAACATTCAAATTGTTTATTTATTACTTATTTATTTATTGTTATTACTCTACTGCACCACCGCAAGTGGCATTATGTAGAGGAGAGGGTGCATACCCAGGCAGCACAAACCCTTGGGAAAAGAATGGGAACGCAATGGGGGCTTCGGCTCCTGAACGAGCGATAGTGCCCGACTGGTTCCTAGCGGTGTGGGAACTGAGGAGGTAGAACATAAGAGAAGATAATTAAGGTAGTCCCCCGACGGTGCGCTTATCATTTCCCACTCTGGTCTCCTTTGGTCATGTATACAATAATATAGGATTGCTCCCGGATGCTGCTCTGATCATTTCCCGGTCTGGACTGACCTCTGTCATGTGACCAAAATATAGGATCGCTCTCCGATGCTGATCTGACCACTTCACGATAATCAGTCAAATGACCGGGGTGCAGCAACGGATTTCTCTTCCCAGACTGTAAGGCGCCGAGTGATGCACATAACCGACAGTTTCGAATCTGGCCAGTGATGTTCCTCGATCATCCAGCCGTGCTTGCACTGTCGGAGTGCCCGTCGCTCTCGCTGCGAGAAACGAATGTATCCGGCCGTGCTCCCGAAACTTTCGAGGAATTCCAACATTTTTTAGCGATTCATCGAGTGGTAAGTGCCATTTCTTTTTGTGGTATTCCTCGCATTCATAAACGTTACTCATAGATACTCGTCAACATGAGTGACGCCGTCCTAGAAGGCTTCTCTCGAAACTTAGCAGCGCAGCATCGCATAGTTTCGATTTCAGTGACCCATTGTGGTTTATGCGTTGCTTTTAGGATAATGGACTCCGTTTTGCTGAAAATATGGTTCAGTAAAGTGTGGAATCGTGTGTATTATGGAGTTGACATCAAACGAAATATAACAATTTCTCGGGACGACTGCGTGCTGCAGCTGTGCTTTCCATCTCCTGCGTGCATACAAAACTGGAAATCTGGAGGACTTCCGCTCAAGGTTTGTTTTTGTAGTCATCGTAAATAAAAAGGAAAGAAAAAGAAGGAACCTCCGAAGCGAATAAATTATTGCGCGTTATTCCGTTTGCGTAATGTGATCGACGCATGATATGTCAATTTGTTTGAAACTGTGAGTGAATGAAGCTATCCTGATCTTTCATTCAGAATGTCATGCTGGACCACTACCAGAGCGTGCTTAAAGATATCAATGCCTTGATGAAGGTATCACCGAAGTGCCCACCACCAGATCTCTGCCTCAGAGCCAGTGATGATGGTCAAGATTTTTCTAGCAGATCTTGTAATGTCATGCTGTAAACTGTAAGTTTAGCTATTTGGTCTGTATTCAATAAGGTGTGCATCATGTGGTGTGGTGTATTTTTCTCAGTGTAACCCTGACCTCAAGCTGTCTTCCACTTTCAGAACCCACCCCGCACTTCGGTTACAACACTATGAACCTATCGCGCTGTGATGCTTGCTTGAAAGGAATACAATCTGGTATGCTGTGGTATTTTTCTTTTAAAAGGACTTCGGGTATCCATAATAAGAGGCCTTCCTAGCAAGAAAGCCATAAGAAAAGGCATCTTCTTGACACATTAATATTTCTCCTAAAGACAAGGGTACGAGTCACACTACATGTGCCATACTGCACTCTCAGAAAAAAGGGTGATGCAATTAGACCTTTTAGGCGATAATAGTTGTCGCATATCTTGTGCATAAGAGGTTGCAAAGTTCTATCTGCTACCTCACTCTCTGCCACGAATAATAGGTTTACCGCTTCTGATTCGGTGAGCGAGGGGGGCGTGTACCTTTTTGTTGCAATTCGGAATGATGATAATTTCTTTTACCACCTTTTTACACCCCTTATCTGACGCTATGTTGGCTTAGGAGGTAACTATAAAAGTGACCACCTTCTCACACCTTTTTTCTTAGATTGTCGTTTCCAAATTTTGTGTATGTTGCCCTCGTATTAGCAAAGGTGCGCAAATATTTCTTCTATTTTCTTAGAGAAGGTATAGAACGATAATGACACATGTAGTACGGATTCTCAAGTTGTTCACGTGATCCATGTTGTTGGGCGAAACGCGTTATCAGTAACTCAATACTGTACCTAGGCAACTCGGCTTAGCTATTTTCAGTAACTTTTTGCATAGCACTTTGCTTTTGAGTTCCAGTAACTTCTTGAGGAGCTGGTTCCTTTCCCTTTTTCTTTTGTTTCGGGGTTGGGGGTTAAGTTCGTCAAAGTAACTTGAAGAAAGTTCAAAGTTCCTTTTGTTTGATTCTGGTCTACAAACATCGCAGGCTGAGTCCTCCCCCATGACTTGAGATGAAAGGTGGCACGTGCACGGCGCGGCAATCTCCCGTTATTACACGGTGAATGTTACAAATTATGCTTTAGCCGAGCATTAGGAAACTCAGTTATCGCGCACCTTAACGATAAGCAGTGTTTTGATAATGATAGAGGGCATTGAGTAGCAGGATTAAAACTTGGCACGGTTCTACGATATGTATATAGGGGATAACTCGTAGAGCGTAAACTTGCTTTGTGCTTCTTTTTCATGTGCCCCAGTAAACCAGTTACATCCCCGCAACATCCATGCAATATCCTCTTATGAAGGTTTGGATATCCCCGCGACTTTCGCACAGGTGCCATTTACGTGCCGTGGACGTCCCGGCGATTAGGAATTCTGCCGGTTTTTCACATCGCACCTACGTCCCAGCAATGTCGCATTTGGATATTTGGATGTGAACGGGATGCCATATGGATATAAAAAATGACTGAATTTTTTTAAATAGAAATAATACTTTAAGATACTTTAACAACTGTTCACATCATATGATTTTAAGACTCCAGGCATCACATTGAGGCATTTATTTATCACAGTTGGTACACATCACAAAAAAGAGCACAATACTAAAAACATCAGGGCACAACTTTCTGAGCACACTTTAGTTTATAAAATGCTGTACAATACTATCAAGTTTGACATGTTGTTCAGCAGTCCCTTAAATACTGAAAGAGTACTGACGCAGTTCCAGCATTTGCAAAATCTCATGGCACAGCAAGATGCTGCTCAACATATAAAATATCAGTTCTTTGCCGTAAATAACTTGCACTGTTTACATGACGAAATGGCACAACTGCCTGTGCTGCTGAGAAACTTCAAAAGCACCGTACAGCGACTTGCTGTTGACAACATTCACAACGCAGTTATTTAAAATACTACAATGTACTATCACAGTACAGCTAGTTGTTCAACATGTTACAAAATATCACAGTAGTATTTAGCTGTCAACTCTGCACAGCTAGCTTTGTTTAACTTGAAAAAATGGTACCACAGCTTGTGGTATAATATGACAAACGTCAACAGCACAGGTTACCTTCGTATAAGTTAAACAATTAAATGAAACAATATCACAGTTGCTACATAGTGCTGTTCACAAGTAATGCGGTTCAGCTGCTGAACATGATATAAAATATCACAACAGCATTTTGCAGTTAACTCACATGTCTCACAGCTACCTGTTTCACATGACAAAATAGTACTGCAGTTTACAGCGTAGACTACTTGAAGTGCAAACTGGTCATTCCATAAACAATACGATTGTATGGCTCAACAATCACAGATATGGATATTTTTTTCTCCAGTGGCCACCATGCTGAGAGAATTTTTTTTTTTTTCGAATTCGGCAACATTCGTGCACTATGTGGCACTGAACAGCAAGGTCTATTTGGTAGGTTTTTAGACAAAGCAAGTAAATATATTTCATTAGTCACGAAGACCTGAAACCATGTCCGCTGCACTTCGCTGTAAATTTGAATCGACAAAAAGTAACAGGAGGGCGTATTATGATTAACAGAATGAAAAACCGAGACACATTGGTCATGTAGACAAACATGAAGTTCTCGAGAATGAAAATTGTCACCCACTTAACACAACGGGAAATAATTTATTTAGACGTTTCGTCTCCTATGCGGGAGACATCAGTGCAAGGCTAGGGCCGTCTCCCGCATAGGAGATGAAACTTCTAAATAAATTATTTCCCGTTGCGTTAAGTCGGTGACAATTTTCATTCTCCAGTTATGACGCCCGGCTTTTGGAATATCTTCGCATGAAGTTCTCTTTCTTTGTGTTTGTCCACGTGTACCATGTTTCTCGATTTTTCATTCCCTGAGTTGAATGATCTGATTCAGCTTTGTGTCGTGGCTGCACTTTGTCAATCGCTGGATATACTGTGATGGGCAAACCTAAAGCGTATTCCTCCCCATGTCTTTCCTCTGATAAATGCATAAATGCCCGGCTGGCAGGCATGGTTGAAAGCAGAAGCGGGCTCGTCAGGGAGATGACTGGCTATACGCTCCTTGCTTATCACACAAGTTTGCAGAAACAGATATACATAATACAAAACAAGGGAAACTATATGATGTAAGAGTTGAAGGTTACCTCCTTACTCCTTCAGACCTCCCCACCAGATGTAAGTACGTGTTGAGAGCTAACTTTTCGTAACACGAGGTGCATGGATTAGGGTACCTCATAGCTATTTCAACTTGGCAAATGAGAAACACTAGCTGCGATTCATCCTGAAGAACAGTTTTGCTACTGTACCCAGATTTTTTTTCGTTGGCTGCAAAGTTGAACGCGACTACAGGGAGGTAAACACCAGCTCCTACCTCATCAAGTTTCCCTTGTTTTCTATTTTGCATATCTCTTCGTTTCTGCAAACGTACGTGATAAGCAAAGTGCACATTACCAGTCACCTCCCTGAAGCATCCCCTTCTGCTTTCAACCTTGCAGGCAGCCGGGCATTCATTGGAGCAAAGAGATGGGGAGGAAAGCGCAGTTAGTATGTTCACACAGTGTATTCAGTGATTGACAAAGCGCAGTCAGATTGCGGACTTTCAACTCTACAGAGAAGTGCAACGCTTTGAGGTGTCCCTAACAGTTACTAATCAGAAAAATGTTTACCTGCATATTGAAACTTTTCAACATTCTAGTCTTCAGTGCCACGATGAGCGAGAACGGTGCTAAATTTTTCTCTCACCATGGTGGTCACGGGAGAAAAAAAAAATATCCGTATCTATGATTGAGACACATAATTTGGTTGTTTCTTACGGAGCCAATCACACAGCTGGCCGTCATTCCAAAACACAACAAAATACTATTAGCTTTACGCCACCATGTTCAAAGTTTTCACAACACAGCTTGGGGATGCAGTGATGAGTGCAGTGAGTACAACAAGTCAAAGGCTGTCGTCCTCTTCAAGGCTTGCAAGTGGTGGTTCTGGTGGAGTCGCTAAAAACAAACAAAAAGGAATTATTTGGTATTTTGTCATACAAGATGATTTTGGTATTTGCTCAGCTTTTTGCACAATTTACTGGTAAAATGCTATCTTTTAGGTAGGTTAAGACAGGATGAATACATTTGGTCGATGGTTTTTAACTAGCAAAACAATATATATATATAAAAAAAGTAATTCACTAAGAAAAGCAGGCCGTCAATGCCATGGCAAATCCTAGTGCTTGTAATTTCAGCTACTTGCATACAATGAGATAGTCGCATTCGTTCCAGTCGATTTCTAAACTATGGTGCCATTTAATTCCTCGCATACCACTGACCACAGTATCTCAATAACACGCGAGATACTGATGTAGTTTCACTGGTGTTGCACAGAATACATGTCAAGAGCAGATGCCGTATGTTGAGATGGGCCAGAATTCCGTCTCCCGAAAAACGAGAAAACAATTCTGTGACCAGCTAATGATGACAGGCTTTTGAGAAAAGGAATGCTGCAACCGTTCGGACGTCTGATAGGGTTATGGGGTGTCTGGACGGCACCTTTTCTCCTTTGCACGTCGCCCTCTCACTCCTCTGCTTATGGAGTGATGTCATACCGCTGGAGCTTCTGCAGCCGTGGAAGTAGCACTCATCTTTACGATTCATTGAGTTAATATCTAAGCACTTTTTGGACGAAAACAATAGCCAGGTAGACTGTTGGCCGATGTCAAACAGAGTGGTATCGCTTTCATAGATGTGTTTCCAGATGCAACCTTCCCTGTAATGGAACAACGTAAAAATGCATAAATCTAGGTAGGTGCCTTACTTGTTTCAGCATTTTTTTTCTGCACTTTTGCACCTCTGTGGAGAATGGCGCAGCCATTCCTTTATCTGGACCTCTACTTCGAAGTTTGTAGCTTTAGAGTGTTGCTTCTGTGCATGTAGCGCACCTGAAAAGCAAGGAAGCGAAACCTTCACTTTGTAGTTCATAAAAAATTACATGCAAGAAAAATGCAAGAGGAACAAGAAAATGAAATTTCTGTGCCACCAGCAACAAAACAGATACAACAAATATAATGTATAATATGTACACAACCTCAGACTTTTGAACATTCTACTCTACAGTACCACGTTGAGCGAGAACGGTGCAAAAATTTTTAATTTCTCTCACCATGGTGGTCACTGGAGAAAAAAATTATCCATATCTATGATTGAGACACACAATTTCGTTGTTTCTTGCGGAGCCAATCACACAGCTGGCCGTCATTCTAGAACACAACAAATTGCTATTAGCTTTATGCCACCACGTTAAAAGTTTTCGCAACACAGCTTACTATGTTGGTACGTTGCTATGTTGGCAGCCAAAAGAACATACGTCCAGGTTAGGCTATCACTAAAAGTGCGTGTAATTCACCACAGTTAGGTGCAGGATCGTGACAGAAATAAGGACACTTACGTAAAAATAGTGCTGGGAAGTGCAGGTCAATGAACTTGATTTTTCCTTTTCTCCCCTCCCAGCTATATAACTGTGCCACATCATTTGTGAAAGTGTGGAACAGCATTCGCTTCAGAATAGACTTTACAGAGTTGCCTCCGAGCAGCGCCAACTGCTTCACCTGTAAACAGCACAGCAGTGTTGCACTTCATTCCAATATTGCGTGATTCCATGCGAAACATTTCAGATACTGCACTCGATCATCCCAGATTTCTTTCAAATAAATTCTGGTTGACCATGACTAAGAGAGGGTAAAAAAAAAATATTTACACTTTTCGGTGTTGGCGTTATTTTGTCTGCCCTGGACAAAGCAAACCACGCCGTGCAACTGCCACTTCCGGGATACGAGGCCTACTTGAGTTTCAAACGTGAGCGAAGTGGCGGCCAGTTAGAAATACTGTAGCGAAATGCAATTTCAGTGAAGCAACGAACCACGTCTAAGAGAGAGTAAAAAAGAATATTTACAGCTTTCGGTGTTGGCGCGCTGGAAAACAAAACACGCCGTGGAACTACCACCTGCCACCATACAGTTAAAATAGGAAGACTCTAGAGGACGTACTTGGCGCGCCGTCAATGGGATTCTCCTATCCCCGAGCGTGACCGCCCGGGCGCAGCCATCCGTTGGTCATGGACAGTACTAGTGGATGAATTTCAGCCCCCTAACTACAGCGGGGCTGCTCCGTTTGTTGCCAACCCTGTGCAGTCACGTAGGATGACAAACGGGAGATCAAACGGGAGAAATCATATATTATCTATGAGATTACCTGCGACACCGCCAACCCTTTGCTTTCCGCCGACACGGATGAAGATGTTTACCGCATATGACGTGTTGAAATGGCGTTTGTATGCTTTGCGAGCGAAATCAATAAAAGGTTACCCATCGTAACAAATGTAGGCATGTATTTCCAAAGGCGACAGAATTCCAAAGATGAATACGCCATTTTCATGCTGCTCTGCGAACCAAGGGGAACCGGAAATGGCAAGAACGAAACCATCCGCCATTCCGTGCTCTGGTCTGTCGAGTTTCATGATAATAAAGTGACGAACGAACGGCAGAACACAAGCAAGTGTTCTAGTGGGAAAATATTCACTGCTTTTGGTTAACAAATACATATGAGATACGGACAGAGTATGCCGAATTTAGACAGCAAGTGATGAATTTAGGAAAACGAGCACGTCAAGTTTAGCGGAATGAAGCAGCCAACGCAAGGCAACGCCTTCCATGACCAACGGATGGCAGCTCCCGTGTGGTCACGCTTTTTTGAGCGAGTCCGACCCCCCTCCCTGCTACTCCCCGGACCAACCGTACTTGGCTCGGCTCGGCGCTTGGCTTAGCTAGCCGCTTGCGTACAAAGTGAACGACCGCAACGACATTTACGGTGGCAGATGCAACTACCCGAAAACCAAAACTCGGTACACATCGACAGGCGGGATGCCTTTAGTATTATCTTAAATATTTCAAAACATTAATGTTTGTTGGCTGGTCGTCACGCTTCAGATACACTGTTTTTGCTATAGTGAATTTGATGTTATCCAAAACTTTTTATTCGTTTATTTTTCAATTTTTATTTTTTACGCCACGGACCAAGGACTTTAACTCGGACATTGCTTGCAGCGAGCGCAGAAAGTTCACGGAGCTGTTATACCTTTTTCCTCGGGAAAATGAGTTGTACATCTATGCGACATTCAAAATTCGACTAACTTCAGCGCAACGGTGTAACATACCATGGATATCCATGCGACGTTTGTGATATCTGTAACGTTCGCGACCTTTGAGGGATATCCCATGGATGTTAGTGGTTTGCTGGGGCCTTATTACGAGATCAAAGTCATCAAATCCCTCCCTAAAGAACCCTATAAATGTAGGCTTCTTTTGTCGTGGTAGATATTGATATCATTTTTGTATATCAAGACTATTTTGAAACGTCTTGAATCGCACATTGTGACAGCAAGGTCTGAATTAACCATATAGACAGGTCAAGAGCTGAAAAGTATATATATTAAGTAGAAAATAACTTGAAGGTAACCTGTTAAAGTAGCTTAGGAACTTCACGTAAATTTTCGATACGTTTTATTACGCGTAACTGCGTTTGAAATTTAATTACAGGCCGGTTTCACGTCAGTTCAGGCAGGGAGGTCCCATCGACCTCCTGGGTCTTCAGTATTTTTTATATTTATAAGCTCATCGTATATTATGATCAACATTTTTGCCGAGTAGCTTTCGTGCAAAAAAATCGAGAAAATCCGGCCCTGAATTCGGATGTTTCAGCTTTTCCGTGTTTGCATGCGTATACCTCCCGAGTGTTAAGAGATACTGTTGTGAAATTTTTTATGCTGCTTTATTATGCCTACAGGCCAGCTGTCAGAGAGCAAATTTTAGCGCGCAGGTGTAACGCTGTGTGCTGTAAAAAATGGCGAACATGCCCTCTCGCGCACTTTTGTCCTAATTTCGACGCCTGATATCTCTGGCTATAGATGTCCCTGATCAGGCCGCATACTTGGCATCAGCTCACTCAGCTTTTAATGCTCTTTCGTCTGATATCTCTATCCTGCATATACTTCCTAGTGGCATATGCTGAAATAGGCAAATGTTTAGGCATATTTCGAAATAAACATGGATTTTGGGCGTGCATTTCTCAAAAATGTCCCACTTGATTCCGTATACATTTTGTCAGGATATGGCCCGATGTTAAGCCTTTCATCTAACGCAGAAAAACGTCTTCTCCAAAGGCGTATACTGCTGATTAGCGCGTTAAAACGCGGCCCCACTGCCTACGAACGTGTCGGAGATATCTACAGCCAGAGCAAGAAGCGTCGAAGTTTGAACAAAACTGCGCGACAGGGCATGTTCGCCGCTTTTTACACGATACAGTGTTGCACCTGTGCGCCTAAGTTTGCACTCGGAGTGCTGCCAGGTAGGTACTAAAGCACAAAAAAATTGCACTAGGATATCTTTTAAAACTTAGGATGTATACACGTTCAAACACGGCCAAATTGCACCAATCGAATTCAGGGCTGGATTTCTCGATTTTTTGCACGGAAAGTATTCCAATGATTAATTCTACCAATCTTGATCATCATCTGCGATGAGCGTGTAAATATATATAAAAAATCATGAAAATTCAGGAGGTCCATGGGACCTTCCTGTCTGAGCTAACGTGGAACCGGCCTACAATTATGTTCTGGCTAACCTTTTCAGTGACTTCCATCTTTCAACAGTCTAACTTAACTGGCAACGAGTTCCAACTCCTATCTCTGTTCCATATAACCTGTGTTAAGTGAATATTTGTGAAGTAAATAGTACATATGCGGGACTTGTGGTTATATACGAGGGGCGTTCAAATCAAATCGGGACTTTTCATTTTTCGCAAAAGTAAAATTAACTTACAGACGAGAAATTAGTTTTATTTTTCAGCGTAATCTCCAGCTGCACTAATGCACTTGTCCCAGCGTTTCACGGAGACTTGGATGCCAGCAGCGTAGAAATCCTTACCGACGCGTAGCAGCCCTGATCGGACCGCATTCTTGACCTCATCGTCGCAGCTGAAGTGGCGGCCCCCAAGGAATGCCTTCAGTTGCCCAAAGAGATGGAAATAGCTGGAGGCGAGGTCTGGACTGTAAGAGGGATGTGGCAGCAACTCCCAGCCAAGTTCCTGTAAGGTGCGTGTCGTGAGATGCGCGGTATGCGGGCGTGCATTGTCCTGTAGGAGGAGGACTCCTTTGGTGATGAGGCCCGGCTTTCCGAAACTGGATGTGTTCATGAATGATAGTGTTCAACGTTCCCACAGAAAGGTCCGTCTTTCGAGCCAGTTCGAGACATGTTAACCGTCGGTCCTTGAGGATCAGGCGCTCCATAAGTTGGATGTTTTCAGGAACTCTGACACTACGTGTCAGAGTTCTGGCACTGGGCTCTGGGCACTGGGCTCTGAGCCGCCCCGGCCGGGATTGTCCTGCACTGATGTACGGCCGTCTCGGAACCGTTTGCACCACTCAAACGCTTTGCTGCGGCTAAGTGTATCGTGGCCACACTGAGCCTGAAGCCTTCTGTGAATTACAGATGACTTTACGACTTCATTCACGAGAAATTTCATGACAGTTCGCTGTTCGATGTGCGCGCTCAACTCGTTGTCGGCCATCTTGTCTAGCACGTGTCTTCTGTTTTGCACAAACTTTGGACCACTACGTGGTGAACGAGGAGGCCTGTCGCGTGTGAAAATTATGAAAAAGAAGTAGCGGGAGCCATTTGTACAATCAGAAGACAGAAAGTCCCGGTTTGACTTGAACGCCCCTCGTACTTTCAATGTAACACTCATTTGTTGTCATTGCTGGTGAAGTGATGCATTAAAGAACCCATGTATCTTGTGACTACGATGCAATAAAGAGTTTTCTACAACGACATATTGATTTTGTTTTTAAAAATCGCGCAAATTAACTCTTGTTTGGGGGTAGGAGGTACCCGTAAGTGTGCATTGGATGCATCTCGGGAAATCGTTGGGGTACGATACAGGCTGCCGATAACGGACCATTAACATCCCCGTGTTGCAAACCGTATGCCGGACAATGGTCGGGAGCCGACCAGGTCGGGTCGGTCGCCGCCGGCGCACCGACGTTGGGTCGTCGCGCTGTGCCGCCTGGGTAAGTATCACAAAATGAACACTGAACAAGAAATACAGATCAGTACAGGGATGTTTGTCACCAATAATCTGAAAGACTATTGATAACAGAAGGGTTAGAACAAGAAAGTACGAGGTCACGTGGGAGTCCATTCCTTTCTTCTATTGTTTTAACACAAAAATAATTCTTAAACAGACACGTCCGGGAAGTATAAGTCTTAATCTTTAACGGATGATCCAAGCGTGGAGAAATAAAATTAGGCGGCAGTAAATAATCGTTTCGTGGAATACCTGATTCATTAAAATAGATATCACGAAGAAGTTTCAAGCAAGTCTCCATCCTGCGTCTTTCAAGTGGGGCCCGTCCCAGAATAGCTTTCAAGTCAGTAGATCTTGTGTTCCTTGAATAGATGTTTAGAGCAAAACGCGCAGCTTGCCTTTGTATTTTCTCATTTTTTTGCCTTCAAACCTATTTCAGAGGGGCGGCACACTGGGCTAGCATATTCTAAGATTGGGCAGACATATGACTGGTATATTAGTTCCTTGATATCTTTGGCTGCAGTCTTAAAATTTCGTCTCATAAAACCAAGAGCCCTACTAGCTTTAGAAACAATCGTGGCTACATATTTTTCCCATTTCAAATTTTGATCAATTGTGACACCTAAATATTTGTAATACTCAACAGTTTGAAGGACTTCGCCATTCAATTCGTAGTTTAGGACATGTATGGAGTGCGTGAAAGCAATAGACTGGCACTTATTAGTATTTAAAGAAACAGCCTGGACCCCAGATGTGAAGCAAATAGGCCGTATCAGGTGATTCCTTACATCGTTCCGAGCCACCATGCAAAATATTTCTTTTATATTTTTCTCCAAAAATTTGTAATGCAATTTTCAACTTGCATCTTTTGCCCCCGACTTAAAGCCGCACCTCGAACAGTCACGACGCCAGGAGTGTTCTCTTCCGGCCTTTGCGGCGTCTCCTCGGCTCTTCTCGGCCTGCTGTGTGTTGCGCTTTGTGCCTTGCTGGTTCGCGTAGTTTCAATACCGATGGCATTCCTGCATTTTATTAGCAGTGACTGGTTATTGCATATGTGACGCCGTTCAGCGATGAGGCATAGGTGCTGCTTAGTGCACCGTGAGAGCAAGAACGAAAACACAACGTGAGCGTTGTTCTTCGGGTTTGCAGAGACCTAACGCTTAAAACAGTAGCGGATAGCCACTATTCATCCACCTGGATAAAACTTCGGTGCAGTGCCAGTGCCTTTTCAAGACTATATAAGTCAGTATTTATTATGTGTTGACCTCGTTCTCGTCACAGATATGCAGCATAAACCTTTGTCAGGCGGGTCTCTCTGAGTTACAGCAGCAACACCTGCATAACAAATGTCACACACTACACAGTTCGGAATAACAGTTATTAGTAACAGTAATAAGTTATTCAACCAAATCTCCAATCCCAACTGGTCGAATCTCACATGAAAATCTCACTTTGCGCCTCAACCAAGCGCCGATTGTTGTTGTGTAGTCTTCCACAATTGTGATGTCGGAAAGAACAGTGACGTCACCGAGAAACCGAAACTGGATATGGGGGTTAACTAGGGTTTAATTCATTTTCTCTATAATGGGGAAGCGTTTACCCTTTCTATTTTACGGGGATGATATTCGTGTAGAGGCAAATCGAATGCAGTTGCGATCAGAATACCCTCCAGAGGTCCGGACTGTCGCTTTAACTTCATTCCCCAGCATTTGCACCACTGTTCTACTCTTAGGAGCTCATTCTGAAGTACCTTCTCGTCTTTCTCTGTGTTTATAGACTTATAGATTACGCAGTCGTCCGTGAACAGCCTAATACACGAATCAACTCTTTCAGCAAGGTAATTTATAAAAATACAAAATAAAAGGGTGCCCAAGACCGACCCTTGTGGTACACCTGAAATCACGTCTGCCAAAGTCGATCGCACTCTGTTTACTGCTATACACTGTTCCCTGTTAGTTAGGTAATCTTTAATCCAGTCGAAGACCGGCATCAAATTTAAACGCGATAACTTGTACAATAACAGATCGTGATTAACAGTGTCGAATGCTTTTCAAAAATCGAGAAACACAGTCATTGCAAAGTTTCTGTCAAAGTTTAGTGAATCACACACGTAACATGAAAAACGGTTAGGAGTCGGTTAGGAAGTCGGTTAGGAAACCGTTATGTTAGTCATGTCACGTGTGTGACTTCTTCTTCGCGCGCTCCTTGACAGTGTTTCTTTTTTTTTTGTTTTGTTTCCCTTTCTGACGTATGAAAGTTTAGTATAAGATCGTCGTAAAAACACATAAGTTGTGTCGCACAAGAGTAATTCTTACGAAAGCCGTGCTGGGCGACAGAAAAAATTTAAGTGATAAGTGATTTACAATGTTAGAATAAACAACATGTTCCAAAAGTGTACGAGTGATACTCAAGAGGGACACGGACCTGTAGTTCTGAACACTTGCCTTGTCGCCAGCTTTAAAGATGGGGACGATATTCGCAATCTTGCAATCTGACGGCATCCTTCCTGTCCTTAACGAGCACTTGAAAAACTCAAAAAGATAGTGGGCCATATCAGTAGCACAACTCTTCAATACATAAGCTGAAATTCCATCAGGCCACTGACTTTTTTTTCACACTTAAAAATACAAAGCAACTTAGGAATTCCATTTTTTAAATATCGATGGGAAGCATTGGTTATTCCAATATCGTACTAAAGACGGGACATATTGCCACGGCACTGGAACAAAATACACGTTTCAAATACTCATTTAGAACATGTGATTTCTCACAGTCGGCAGTCACAACCCGATTATCCAATTTTAATATTGGGCTGCCTCCTTGAGTTTTGCTGATTTGATATTTCCACAACTCTTTCGTGTTGCTTTTCAACTTGCGACTTAGTTTTTTAAAATACATTCTTTTTTCGCAAAGGATATTCTGGCGAATCCGCCTGCTCCACATTTTTATTCTTTCGTATGCAGGTCGTGTATTCGTCCTACAAAACACTCTTGCTATCAATCTAATTAGTCACTTTATGTTTTTAGTGAAATAAGGTCTGTCGCACTTCATTTTCCTTCTTGCGGTTACAGATGGAAGATAGCTGTGAATTAAGTTGACAAGCAAATACTGAGAGTAATTCCACAAGAAATCAACATCTGCAGATTCACCAAGGACCTCAAAATCTCTGAAGTTAGCCAAAAGGTTTCTAGATAGTGCTTCATAGTCACTTCCATCATACAAAACACACTTCTCTTTGACAAAGACTAGACATAGACTAGACATAGTTTTTCTCTTAAACGGGCTTCTCTGCACAGCATCAACGAGGTTTTCTCTGAAACGGGCTTCTCTGCACACTATCAACTATCGATGTTTTCTCGATCATGTGCTTCTTCCTGCTCAGCTTTTTTATTTCGAATACGTGCGTTGCTAGTGGGCTTCGCTGCATAGCATCATGATGAGTTTCTTGCGCTGTTTAATACACATTGAAATGCTTTTTTGTTGTGGGGACATGGAAGTACACTATCTGCAACAAAATTCGTTATCAAGCTTTTAAGAATGAACGCGCTTCACTCCCTTGCATCATTCGTGGGTTTTCTTTGCCATTCTGCTTGGCAAACATTGAAATCAATTTGTGCAAATGTGTAAAAAAAGTGCGAAACACACTATAAGAAAAAACAATCCTAAGATTCTTCAGGGCTGGGCTTCACCTAACGCATGCATGCAACCAGGTGAAGCCAACTTTACTCGTGTTCTGTGTACGCGGAAAGAGTGCGCTTTGAGGTGTGTACATCGTACCCTGAACACGTTTTTTTATTTTCCCATCAGCACCACGAAGCAACTGTGGCTATGAGCAATGTGAACAGCAGGAAGGACTTCAGGCGGCATGTTGATGCTGCAAGCTGTTTTATTCATGTTTTGTATTGTTCAGCAGCGGATTAGCCATCTAACGCTGGCTCTAGCTAGAAATATGAACTAATAAGCAGTTGGGTAGAAATGAGTGACCATTGCAGTTACAATGGACCTTTTTCGCGCTCGCGTCACGGCTGTCCAGCAAAACACGATCGGCGCGCGCCAAAGCACAACCAGCCTCAGTCTTGATTGCAAAGAGGGCGCAAGTATCTAGACAGCCTACAATTGGCCCATCTATTGAATACGTAGAGAACCTTCTTCTGCGCTATCAGGGTCATAGAGCATGCACAGAGGCGTTGTGAAAAAGGTCCATTGTGAACCAATGAGCAGCTCGGTGGACGTGTGACCAATGAGGGGCACGCAGTTAGCATGGGCCAATAGCGGTTCGAGTCTACCAGCATATGAGAGAGCTCTAGCGATGAGCGAAAGTGACCCTTTATAACTGTGGACCATTTGGGTAGAAAGTTCCAATGACCCCTGCTAAACTTATCTTATGGTAAAAGCTCGAATATCCTCAGCTAAAGTTATATTATCTTACCTAGACATTAAATGGAGTGACTAATGAGTGGCTTGCAATTCGATGGACCAATAGCAGTTGAGTGAGTAACCAATGAGTGGCTTGCAGTTAGACGAACCAATCGCAGTTGTAGCCTGTGAGGGAGCTCTAGAGATGTGTGACTGGCTAGAAGCATTAACCAATAAGCAGTAGGTTGAGTGACCACTTGCAGCTTGAAGGGCCAATGAGCAGTTTGGAGTGACCACTTGCAGTTGGATGAACCACTAGCAGTTGGAGTCTACCGAGGGAGCTCAGCGACCAGCTAGCAATGAGCACAAGAGATAAGTGGAAGCGACAGATAAAATGATGGACCAATGAGTTCATCGATACACGAGTGACCAATGATCTCTATGATGCAGCTGACTGACCCGTGCTCAACGATGCAGCTGGACCAATAGCAGGAGGCTGCTATACCAAATAAAGGTTGAAATCAACAATTGTCGTGTCTTGCCAGAAGCCGCTGCCCAGCAGCTGGGATGCCGGACCGGCTTAGGAGTGAAAATGCAGGCTAGCCGATCACTGTTCAGTTGGCTTAGCGTGAACCAATCAGCATGAAGGGGTCGGCAATCTGTAGGCTAGAGGATGGACCACACAGTGAAGGGCCAATCATTGGGCTTAGTGTAGACAAATCATAATAATTCTAGAAAATGTTGAGAGTGATCAGTAGACTTAGAATGAACAAATCAGCATGAACTAAGCAGAGCTAGTAAAGAGTTGCGCCATCTGGTGGCACTCTAACAAGATAAGTTTGGACACCTGAGATAGAGCCGCCCAACTGGTTTAAAACCATCCTGTGGAGTGCTAGTAAAGGCTATGTTCGGTAGGCTTAGAATGGAGTCGGCCAATCAGCGGGCTTGGAATCAGGAGTGCCAGCTAATCAGTGGGCTATCAACGGGCCAATCAACGCGAAGGGCCAATCGGTAGGCTTAGAATGGAGTCGGCCAATCAGCGGGCTTGGAATCAGGAGTGCCAGCTAATCAGTGGGCTATCAACGGGCCAATCAACGCGAAGGGCCAATCGGTAGGCTTAGAATGGGGATCGGTTCGACCAATCAGAGGTATTAGAAGTCTGGAAAATGTGGAGAGTGATCAGTAGGCCTAGAACAGACCAATCAGCATGGAGCAGTGGCGGAGCTATGCTCACTAATCAGCGAGCAGTAGGCTTTGCATAGACCAATCAACGTGCAGGGGGGGGGGAGCCAAGTAATTAGGATAAAGAGGCGGAGCTAAGGGCGACCACTCAGATGGCTTAGAATTGGCTTGTGCTGGACTGGAATTACCGTGTGTCGGATTAGGAAAAGGGTGTTCTTGTTTGCCTTTATTCCCTACTACTAGCGTACGCAAGCCTCGAGAGTATGCAATATAGAGGTGGATGAAACGCGCTGCATTATTGGATTATTATTATTATTGGATCAACCCCATTGAGTTAATAAGAAAAATGGAGCGAGGGTCCCACATTGATGCACCGTACTCGATGTTACTGCCTACGAGTGTCTTATACAGTATTTGTTTCAGAGAACAAGGGGCGTTTGAGAAGTTGCGACGGAGGTAACCTAACATAAGGTTGGCATTACTAATCATGGTACTTATGTGTTGTGACAAGGCAAGAGATGAATTTACTATAGACACCAAGGGACCGGTATGATGAAACGGGTTCAGGTAGAGTCTTATGGAGGTAGTAGTTGTCATGTCATGGTTTCTTGGGAGAGTGACGGAGCGTTGTTCTTGTAGTTTATTGTACTTTAAGGAACGTACAACAAGAAGCATGTGTGTACATGCTTACACCAGCGCGTTTCTTAGCACGAGACAAACTACAGCGAGCGGGCATACTTCCGCTCTGCTAGGCCTGTTATATAACAGTGAGAGGACGCTAGCAAACAGTACATTTATCAAGAAAAGTTTAGGCAGTCATACTTAACATTCATAACACGCCCTTTTTTTTTCTTTTTTAGAACAGTGAACAGATATTAGCAATAAGAGTCAAACAAACCTGTTCACGGACTCACAAGCTCAGGGTCTCATTATTCACAGTCAAAGTCTTGCAAATGTTGTGGCAGTCTCAGTACACGCCTAGACCTTGTTACTTGTGAACCTGCAGCTGCGATGGAAACAGGAGGTGCATTTCTAGTTGAAGCAGTCACACTCGGCCTTGACGTGGATTGTAGCACAGGTAGAGTACGCTACTCACAACGGTGTCGTAGTAGTGTTCAGCAGATCTTTCTTCGGAGTCACGGGGCCTGTGACTAGGGTGTCGTGGTCTCAGGTGAAATCGATTTCTTCGGCGTACTTCTCCAGTGGCGAGCACAACTGTATAACTTCTAGGCTGCGGCCCAGTTGCCTTGGCGGTGGCAGTTTCCCACCTATTACTATTTCTCATCCATAGTGGTTGTCCCACAGACAGTGGTTGGAACTGTTCTCTTGTCGCCGTAACGATGCTGTTTTTCCTATCTATGTCGTAGTCGACTGTAATGACGTTAACATGGGTAATTAGGCTTCAAAACATTTGGGTGTGTTGGAAGCAATGTCCTAATTTTACGTCCCATAAGCATATCCGCCGGACATGATAATGATTCTGTTGGCGTCGCCCGGTATTTCATCAGGGCCACTTGGACATTCTGTCCATCTTCCAGG